>NC_136512.1:24522100-24547100 GCF_053919585.1 Euprymna scolopes | reverse complement strand
TCTCCATTATAGTGGCAACGTTCTTTTTTCTCACTTGTCTTTCTATAACCCTACCCGCTCTTTACTTATACCGATGCGCAACTCATGATGTCAACGAACATATTTGCAAACTTCTTTTCCTGACACGTGAAAATAAGTGTATAAACATAACCCTCCATGCACACTCCACTATAAAATCGAGAGTTCCAGTAAAATTATTGCCCACTTTAATTATTTTAGATTTATACTCTGTTGTTAAAAACTTTTTTAATAATCTCTCAATAAGTTGATATGCGGTCTCTCCATTTTTTATCCATTTTATCCTCATTTCTCTTAGTATCATGACAACGTTAGTAATGCTACACTGTCCTCGTGTGTTGAGTATTGACATATAGTTTGTCTTGCATATTACTTGCAGGAAGCTTAGATGTATTGACTGATTACAACAGAAAGTTTTACTCTTACAATATTTTATTGTCATCGCAATTGATGAAATCACCGCTCTAGTTTCTAGTTGAAGACCCACCTCGGTGCACCAGGGGGAAACTTCACGTATTTCTCCGCAGTGAATTAGTCCACAGTAAATGCATTGTAAAGAACCTTTTGTTGAGTTTTTGAAATTACTTTTCTATAATTACTTGAATAACAATCAAAAAGTCTAGTATCATGATTCAATTGTGCTCTAAAGAGTGAAAAATCATTTCGAAAATACTAATGTTGATTTTATACATGTGAAAATACTAATGTTGATTTTATACACCGAATCTTTCTGCTTTTACGTTAAAAACACTTTTCAAATCTTCTTGTGTAAGTTTGGGAAAAATCGGACTGATCTCTGAGTAACCGGATTTTCCGCTTAATAGTGTGTTGTTGTTTCTATTTCTTTCGGGGGTGTTCCTATACAAAACCTATTTAAGAACACTCCAGGCACATAAAGTACATTTTTTGTGAAACCTAAAAGGAAATCAGTCCAGTCTTTTTATGAGCCCGTGGGAACAGAACCCAGATCATTAGACACACAGACAACGTAATCTATATATCTAGAAAAGTGAATGTGTGTGTGTGTCTGTGTGTGTGTCTGTGTACAATTCCCTTCGCAATAAAGACTCGAAATTTGATATACAGGGTACTGAGATCTGGGAAAATCTTTGTAATCCGTTGTTGGACAGAAATTTGGCTGTTAAGTGGTCAAAGTTCAACGATTTCACCCTGAAGATCTCTATCAAACTCCTCCGACAATTTTGGGTCTTAGCACTTGAAACTTTAGGTATAGGTTCCTTGGAGATAGATCTTACTTAATAACTTTATTTGAGCCCAAAACACTACATTTTAAGGGGTCATAATAGGGATCAAAATAAAAAAAAATGACCGCTTTTTATTTATTTTTTTTTTTTGCTCAGCATACACCTCCGAACACCCGGGCAACGCCGGGCTGATATGCTAGTTTTTTTTATATATAAGTAGAAATTGTAAATTATAATGAACATTAAAAGATAGTAATACTATTGTTTCGATTTCAGATTGAAAGATATGTTGAGGACCTCGGGAACTGTTTAGTTACCGGTTATAAACTGGGGTCCTAATTTAGTAGGTTTCGTTGATCAACCGGTTATCGAGAAAGTTGCTTGTTCGATTCCTTGAAGAGTAGGAAGTCGTCATTTGCAGATCGTACAGTATAATGAAAATAATCAACAATAAGGCATGTGTTATGAGTACATTTAAGCCATTAAAATGAAGCACGCCAAAGCAGGATGACATATAAACATATGTACAGGCTAATTTATTAATACGGAAAGGTCAATAATATCAGAATGGCTGCCTGTATATGAACTAGCATGCACGTAGATAAACTGTTTGTTGCGTGTATGCGAGCGTGAATGTATACGAGAGTTCGTTACAGTATACATTGGAAGTCTATTGTGTGTGCAAAAGTTTATTAAATTATACACAAGTATTCGGTCCTAACTTGGAGAAGGAAAACGAATTTGTCGAGGAGTATTTAAGGGTGAGTCCCTAACCTTAACAATAAGAAACATGCTGATATGTCGAAGGCAAGCCAGGAAAAGAGATAGAGTAGAGAGAGAAACGGAACAGAAAAGAGAGAACGCTACCTGTTGGACAAAATAAAGATTACCTCAAGGGCTGTAACCGGTGCGTTATTAAAAGATATATGTACGGATATGTATGCGGTTTGAAATAACTCATGTTAGATTTTAAAAGGTGTGTGTTTATAAATAACAACATCCTTATTAATAATACATAATTAATTATCGTGTCTTGCTTTAAATATTGAATCCATTTCCAGTTCTCTGCCCCTTCCTTAGTAATTTGTTTTTGTTATGTTTCTTTTCATTATAATTTGTTTTAATGCTATATATTTAAAATCTTTATTTTAATGCTACTTTTTTATTAAAATTTTTTCCGTTTTGTATTCAGTTATTTCTGTTAATCTTTATATTTTGCTTTTAACTTCAAATGTCTATAACACGTGCCAGCATGGAAAACGTTCGTTAAACTGAATATAACTGCTGCAGACGATAATGATGATGATATTAATTTTGATGTTACTAGGGCTGATGGTGTTTATGATGATGATGATGTTATGTGTTTGCTGCCGTTGGACACCAATCTATTCATCACTTTTGTATGAATCAAATGGCTACTGTAGCACGCATTTCCTCGATATCTTTCGAGTTATAATTATATCTAAAAATATATTGAATATTATGAGACGATTAACGTACCTAAGATAAAAATAAACTCTGTTATCTGTTTTAATGTATGTATGTATGTATTTGTACGTTTGCCTAAAACTTTCGACAAAGACGACGGATTCTTACGAGGTCGGTATCGTGTTGAAGCTCTACCCTTCTGACGACAAATACCGAACAATTGCGTAAAAGTATTAAATCCTATACCCTCAACGTGTCACTAATCTACAGGGAGGAGTCGCTTTTTAGCCGATAATTTCAAAATTCATCACCTCTTTTCGATTGATGAGGCTTAATTCAAAACTTCACCACTTCTAGAGTGCGATGGACGCAACGGCTATACATCACGCTTTATTATTTGTTTTTCGTTTTCATTTCCTCCTTAGCAGTAGAGGTTTGAGCCGGCCTTCCTACTACCACTTTTCTGTGCTCAACACACACCTCCAAATGCCCGGTCAACACCGGGAACCCATGCTAGTCTATGATATAAATACCAAAAGTATGTGTGTGTGTGTGTCTCGATTCATCTTTCTAAACACGCAACCATTACTGAAAAAAATGATACCGTTTCAAAGGTGTCCAAAAATCATTGATTCTTTCACCGTCAACGTGTCGTCTTTTACAAAAAAGGGTAGCATTTTTCGTCGACAGTTTTGCAAAGTCATCATACGCCTTGCAATGACTAAACTTTATTTGAAAAGTTTCAATGCCGTGCTTCAGGGTGGGCGCGGCAACCAAACTGTTAATTTTTCCCCCCTTTCTTATCGTCTTGGCGTAAACGGGTCGAGCCTGCCTGTCAGCTTACAACTTTTTTTGTCGCTCGCAAGGTTACTCGCGTGCTGTTTTCATTTTTTTTTGGGAGATCTGTTATATTTTTGTTTGTTTGAAACATTTTTAGGGCTCTGTTGCTTAATACCCTTAACATAAATCTTCTCTACATCCGGGCAACGCGAAATATCCCCGCTTGTTCTACACAACGTATAAAGTAGCAACAACAAAAAAAAGAAACAGAAAAGAAATTTTAAAAAATCTGACTTCGGATTATTATTTAAAAGCGCAAATAAAATGCATATATTGTGTCAACGTCCAAAACAACGCATTTCATTATATTTCAAAACTCTTTTCAAACACACGTGCCTTTTTAAAAGTATCTGTCTTCTCGCTACTTTACGCAGCTCTAGCCAGCGCTTTTTTGCCTTCGATTCACACGTCCATATTGCTTCTCTTCTCGACTACGAGGTGTATTTCTCTTTCTTTTTATTTTGCCGCAAGCCTGTGCACATTTGCTAATTTGCATACATGTTTTCACATTTACTGCTGCTAATATTTTCGCTATACTGCTGCTGCTGCTGATATTCACACACGCGCTTATACGAGCTCCGTTACATTAGTTTATGTCGTCTAAAATTATCCATCGTCAGCTCTTTTTTTCTACGGTTACTGCTGACCATGCTTACTATAATGTCACTTCTAGCGATGATGATTAGGTTTAATATAGAATGAATTCACTATTTGCAGACATGCATCTAATATATAGATCCAAAATCTATTTAAATGAGGAACGTGTCTACATTAGAAAAGAAACAAACGAATATGGGACGTTTAGAAAATAACAAATAAAAGGCAATTGTGTAATTATTAGTCGTTGTACACAACAATTACTAAACAACAGCAACAGAAAAAAGATGTAATCGTGGCACACAAAGTAACACACTTTCTATCGTATTAATATATAGATCAACGAAAACACCATCATCGTTCGGTATGTCTCTATCTCTCTCTTTCTCCACTCACTCTATCTCTCTCTCTTATACAGACATACAATACAAAGTAAACAAATTAAACAATGAAAAAAACAATAACTGCTGTAGATATGATTACAAAATATATAACTACTAGAACTATCAATTTCCCCCAGACAGGCACACACACACGCGCATAGATGTGCGTAAGTAAACACATACAGACACACAAATGAAAACGTAGTAGTTATTGTATGATCGGTCGGTCTTTTATCTCTGGCTGTTTCTCTCTCAAAAATAAAAAATGTTAAAAAAATTAATGAAAAAAAATCTGTTGTAGATATTAATATAAAATATATAATTGCAGTAATGCATCAATTTTTGTCCCAAATATTTTAGATTATAAAGCTTATAGCGTCCGGCGGTCGAAAGATTTGTGCTATTCGGAATAACAATTAACATCAATTATTTCTTAACAACTTTTGAATTTACCAGAAAGATAAAACCTTAAATTGTATAGAATTAAAAACAAAAATAGCAGTGAGAATAAGCTAATCGAATGCCGCCTGGAGAGTACGTAAATGCGTATTCCGGAATTACTGTGTATTTTGGAATTAAATCTCAACTAAAGAAATTTGCAGGAAACTGTGACACATAAAAGAACACACACCCTATCGTATCCATATATAGATGATGATGAAGATGATGATGATAATAATAATAATAACAAAGACTCTTTACAAAGAAACAATTAAACTCATTATTGAACATGGGAAGACGAAAAAACAGATTGATGTCCTTAAATTAGTAGACGAGAAGGTAAGAACTGATAATTCATAATAGCTGCCGAATTTCCGAGTTGTGAATCGGAGAAGACTAAAATCTATCACTACCAATTTTTTCCAGTAAATTAACGTCAGTAAAGCTGCAGCTAATACTGTATCACCGTTGCTTGGCGTGGGAAAACGTAAAAAAGAAGGGAAGGAACCCTTGTGACCTAAACGTGTAAATGGGCAAATAAAGCAACTTCGAAAGGACCTCAATAGAGTACAAGCTGTCGTAGAAGGCAAACTCCAAAGTCAGAGCCGATGCAATAAAATAAATCTAAAATTTAACATACAACAAAAAGGTGCATAGTGTGTAATTGAAGAAGTGAAACAGGGTATCACAGCTTAAACTTCCAAACCTAAACGCTACAGCGACAGAATTTAGCAGTATTGGCAGAATAGCCTTTTGGAGAATAACCAAAAACTTTTTAATCAACTAGAAGGAATTGAAAGAGGACAGCGCGTTGTATCCAATGCTGATGAATCGCGTGTATACTGGAAAGGTTTATGGGAAAAAGGAAGGCAGACCCAAAGAGGATGCAGAATGGATCAAAGACATTGCAAGAGACGTGCCCCCTAGAATGGAACAAAGAAGGAACATAACCGTCATCGTAGAAATTGTCTTGCCAATCTGATTGAGCCATTTGTGGTGGATTTTTTGTGATGTTCTCAAGCGTTCAATTCACAATTGGAATCGCCTTGACTTTAAATTTCCAGAATCTAACTAATTCCCGTTTTAGATCTTGGTATTTATTTATTTTCTTGTTCTTTCTCTCGCACTCTGGTATCAAAAGGGCAGGCTACGTCAATAAGTGAGCAAGTTCTCTTTTTTTTTTTTTTTACTTTAGCACGTTATTTAAATCCAGGTGCTTATAAATAAGCATTTTATTTAAGTGCAGGTGTCAATACATACTTCGAAAGGTGTACTAATGAAATGCTAAAAAATCGATGAATTGCTTATTCATGATAATAATAAACAATAAGACAGTGTATAATGGTGCTGCTACTACTACAACAACTAATCTTTCCACTATTATGTAGAATTGGTATAAAATAGAAGATAGCTACTTATATATAAAAGGACTTTGCCTGTGAGTGCGTTTGAGTTTGTTTTTTTTTACATGGAGTTCACCACTTATCAAGGCCCAATGTCCACTCGGGGAAAAGGGTTATTGTGTGTACAGTAATCAAAGGGATAGTGTAGCAATAGTATTGGAGAATTGGTATGGTGTCATTACTTAGGGGGCGGTTCATCAGGAATCTGTTTCTGTTGGACTTGAAGACATCCAGGTTGAAGTCGGGAGGGAAACAGGCAAGCGAAACAGCGTTCCACAGGCGTGCCGTTCTAAGAAAGAAACTTTGTTCATGGAATCTACGTTTTGATTAAGGCACAGATAAGGAGTGGGGAAAATTATTGACGGTTTTTTCAGCGAGTCGGCTGTTTTTTTAAAAAAAGATTGGCGAGGGGGAAATAACGATAGAACAACAACAGGCTCGCTACGTCTCTTCTCTGGGAAAGAGGTTGCATGGTAGAGAAAAGGCATCCCCCACAAAGCCAGGAATCTATTTTGTACTCTGTCAAGGCAGGATAGGCTGTTTTTGCAGCTCCCACCCAGATGTGGCAGCAGTACTCCATCTTTGGACGTACTTGGCTCTTATATAGATAGAGAATTGCATCATTAGTGAGAGATCTTCTCGAGCGGTAGAAGGATCCCACCATTTTCCCAGCGACCTTGGGCAAAGACTTGATGTATGTGTTACATTTCAGATGAGGAGTAAAGGTCAAACCCTGAAGCTTATCAAAACATGGGGCCTCCCCTAGACGAGAGCCATCCATTTCAATTGATGCCAGATGAGGATCAGAGCGTTTATGATATAGAGATAGGAGCTTGGTCTTAGATGCATTAAAGGTAACCAGCCACGTCTCTCCTCACTGTACCACGCGCTCAAGATCAGAGGAGAGAATCTGAGAGAACATCATCATTTACGGCCTTTTTTCATAAGTACGTAGTCGAATTTTTGGAAATTTATCACGAATGTATTTTTTTTCTCTCCGGAAGATGTCTTATAATAGCCTTTGTATCCGACTCTGCCTAATAAGTATATAGAATTGTCAATCAAATTAGTCTAATTACAGAATGAAACATTTTAATCTGGACCAAAGTTAACAATCTGATGATACCTAATATCATGTGCATTTTAGAAGGTGTATCAAAGAAGCAAAACCTGCAAGCTACTCTAGAACAAATAGCAATGTCAAAAAAAAACACATTACCTGAAAATGCCTCCTTTAAACTCCTCGGCCTACCATTCACAGGGAACATGAGTTGTAACATAAATTAAACGCATTACCAAGGCTGATACGAAGAAGGTGGACTCCTCCTACCCTGCTAGAAAGCTACTTACGCTTAAAATTAGCCCCTGCGTCTATAAGGCCACCATTCGTCCATGTACGTAGTTGTGCTGTCACAATTAGGCGGGTTCATCTACTACTGGTATCTCACTCCTGGACAGGGTTCAAAAGAGATTCGCAAACCTAATAGATCCTGAACTGTCATCTAAGCTTCAGCCTCTGTCCCATCGACGAAATATGGTACCCATCTGCATGTTCTACAAGTATTTTAATGGTGAATGCTTTGACGAACTACAACCATTTGTACTTCCTCGACGTAAATACCTCCGACAAGCAGCAAATACCACCCATACACATTAGGGATACTTCTACTTCAATAGCTTCTTCCTCAGAACGGCTAGACTTTTGAACTAATTTCCGGGATTCTGCTTTACCAACTGTACTGACATCCAGAAGTTCAAGTGTAATGTAAACAGACTTCTCGTTGCTCAACTCCCTTCATAATATCCTTGCTACTTATCCTCTCGATAGCCTCTTCTTCAGAGTGGCACTGTTCCTTGTTAGGGGGAAATTGAATAAAGAAACTTAATTAAAAAATTGCCGGGCGTATAAAATCAACTATAGTTCCGTTGATAAAATGAAGTGCAAGATCGCAATAAATGTTTATGTTTAGAACATTTAGTTAAATCATGACTGAGCTTTTGATATCAAACATTAATTTAAGCAATTATTACTAAATGATTTCATAAAACTAACAATACGCTATTTGCGGTACAATGTAGACTGGTTAGGGTTAGGGTTAGGGTTAGGTTGCGGTAAAATGTAGGCTATAATTTATTGGCTACCACGAAGTAGAACTGCGGGAAGACATGTAAAGCTTACTCCAAATGCACCGTGATGTGTCCCGGAATAAAGCAGGCAATGAATCGATTTGATTTCAAAATTAAAAAGCTCATCGATTTCGATT
This sequence comes from Euprymna scolopes, assembly GCF_053919585.1. Classification (NCBI taxonomy): domain Eukaryota; kingdom Metazoa; phylum Mollusca; class Cephalopoda; order Sepiida; family Sepiolidae; genus Euprymna; species Euprymna scolopes. The sequence continues at coordinate 24,538,521 of NC_136512.1, read as the reverse complement.
ACAATAAAAATATTTGAAATATAAAACATTAGTTTACCCTCGTTCAACCTCGGCCACGTCGAATTTCCCGGCTAGTATAAATATAGAAAATTGTATATAACTTGCTATATATATATATATATATATATATATATATAATGTAAACATACATATTTTCACAGAGATACTTATTTTCGTATACGCTAGAATAGCCTTATAAACTATTATGAAGTTTTGAACGAAATTAAAGTAGAATGAATTGTGGGCGATTTTCTGATCAATAGGTCACGTAGAAGTCGAATAAGTAAACAATATGCCATTTAGTCTTACAGATAAACGAGGCTGCATCCAATAAAAGATATGTGTATGGAGGTAAGGACGCTGAATAGCAATATTAATATATAAGGAACATAATTTCCATGAAAAAAATATAGTCATACTAATTCGCTGAACCCAACCAAATCGATGTATCGATTAAAACAAACAAATCTAACTAATGGCGCTTACCAAAAATAGTTTGAATCAATTCATTGACTTTGATTGGTTCACTGATCTTGTCTGAATATCTCGTGTTTATGTCTCTATATTTATAAAATTTGGTTTAAAGTATATATGTATATATACTAGCAAAACATGTGTACTCGCACTGCCCGGTGGAAATATGACACAAGTTTAAACCAGAATTGGTAAAGCTCCCCCACCGAAAACAGATAAAACTACAGTTGGTACGAAGGACCACTGCCGGCTCTGGAAAATAGGCACTGAAGGCTGTCTCCCAAATAAAATCATCTGGCTTCCACTATCGGGTATTGTTTCCGAGTGACAGCTAAAGCGATAGTCATCTTTTGTACTAGTGATTTTTGTCGGTGTTCGGTGTTTATGTTTAAGTTTACATTTGAAACTACTCAGTGCCTATTAAAAGTTAAAAAAAAATCATTCAATTTATCAAGTTTATAATTACAACTATTCTGTAGATATTTTAAATAATCATTTAATTGATTAAAAATAATTATTATGTAATTCAAACTAACCGAATTACCTTAGAAAAAAGATTATAATTATTATCGTGTACTTGAATTTAATTTGTATTAAAGAGGAAATATGAAATTACTAAATTAAAATGTGTATAAATGAAGTGTTTGGAATTTTACTTGAATGGATTATATAAACATTTATAAAGATGAATTTTAATTTAAAAAAAAACGTTTTCGGAAAATAGAAATCATAGTGTTCATAACTTGCACAAGCAATAAAAGCAGAAATAGATCTAGCCTCTGGAGCCTTTCGTAGTGTAACGTAGAAGTCACCTAAGATGACGTGGAGAACCCGAAAAGAAACATATCGTTTAGAGTTAGAAGTCAGTCGAGGAAGTTAGTCAAAGAAGTTAGTCAAGGAAGTTAGTCGAAGAAGTTAGTCGAAAGAGTCAAATGAGAATTCGGGAAAAGGACACCGTAAAAGCTCCGAATTCTTTATACGGTGAAAATTCTTTACACGGTGTGTGAATTCTTTATACGGTGTGTGAATTCTTTACATGATGTGTATATAAATATTATATGAAATATCAATTTGCCTGGCATCATATTTGAAAGATGTTGTATGAAATTTCTGTATGAATTTATTAGTATTTAATTTGTAATTTATTACTATAGTGTTATTAATATAAATTTCTGTATGAAAATTCAAAGATGTTATATGAAATATCAATTTGCGTTGCATCATCTATTAAAGAAACAGGTGTGCGTATTCGTCCCGGTTGTTACTAGCATATTATATGTTTATAAAATTCTTAAACGTTTTCAAACTTTGTCTATCTGCTATTGTATACACTTCTCTCCTCCTTCTTCATCAAACATATTTGTCTTTCTGTTCATCAATTGAACATTGTCTCCTCTTATCTTTTTAAGCCACTATATGTGCAAGTATTAGCTACCTCCTCAAAATAACATGTCTATATGTTCACTTTATTGTTTTAGTCCAACTCAAGCAAAATATTATTCATCGTGAATTATGTCGACTTTACAGAAAAATAAACTCGAATCAAATTAATTCCATTATTTCAGCTGAGGTTCCTGATATGCAAACTGATCCAAACATGTTTTAAATAGTTAAACGTCTACTTGAAACTCAGGTCAGGGAAGACGGTTCTCCTGCTTATAGGAGAAGATCGCCTTATAATTTTGGCTTTGATACTATGATTGGCATGCTTGACGTTGACAATAGATGGGTTGTACCTTACTCTTCCTTACGTTCAAAGACATTCGATGCTCGCATTAATATTGAATTTTGCAATTCTGTGAAATCTATCATATATGTTTCCAAATACATAAATAAGGTATATGACACAGCAAAATAAATTGTTAGAGATATAGTCACGCTATATGCACTTGTTAGACACATCGGCACTATTCAAGAGTTTTGGCGTATTCAAGGGTTCCCTATTCATAAAATACATCCCTCAATCTAACATATTTCAGTTCATCTTTAAAATGCTCGGAGGGGTTATTTCACAAACGAAAATCCTGAGCAAGTCGTCCTACATCAAAATGCGACATCTGTTAATGGACTTTTATATTGTGTTACCGAGATATATTTTGCAAAAAAATCTTATTTATAATCAAATTACATCCTATTACACATGGAGTCACATGAGAATACGAACAACTGATGTTGAGGGTCATTCGAATGTAAAGCTTTGACACTACAATAGGGAGAGTGTACTCTGTGCATCAAAGTCACCGAGAATTTTTATTTTTTAGACTCTTTCTTCGTGAATTAAGAGGATTGATTTCATCTTCTATTTCAAAGAACTATTGATAGAAAAAAATGTGGCACTTCCATAGAAACATATTTCGCCTTGCATTTTTGAGATGACAATCAGTAAGAGAGAAACATTGCTAAAAGTTCAGTGCCAGACACACCTTTTTCTCTACTAATTTTTTTTTTTTTGCAATTATTCTGAAAATTTGTGAAGTAAGTAATTTATTAGCATTGTGGCAGAAATATAACGATGATTTATCAAACGGCTATGAGTATCAACAACAACAAAGATTCCCCGAGAGAGAAATAGGATTTAGAGAAAAAACATATATGGTTGACGGGACACCGGACGATGCCGGGTGTCCCGTTCAGCTAGGTGAAGATAAGAATGCTTATGGCCGGGGGGGGGGGCGTGCTGATACTGTGTCAAAGATTAAGACAGGCGTTTATGATATGTTGGGAGACACGATATCTGTTTTAATGGCGGAAAAAAGGAGATTATTTTTCTAGTTGGATCTGGTGAGAATGAGTTTTAACTAACGTAATTGATTCGGACAGTCTCGAGAATTGGGTTCCAAAATGTCTGCTCGGAGTCGGGGACCCGTGGTGTTTTTAACTCAGAGACCACCAAGCTAGTTTGACAGATATGTTCACAAAACAATAGAGAAAGGGAAAAGAATAAGAAGGAGGGAGGAATAGAAGATAATGGAGAAAAGGAATGAAGATGCTTTTGATATAAACAACGATCGCCTACTCGAAAAAGATATAGAAGGGTTTTGGCAGTCTTTGGTCAGCGAGCGAAGCGTACACATCGGCTCTCGCCCCGCCTGGGGTGAGAGGCAGGGGCAGAAATCTCAATAAGGACTAACTTGAAAAGAACTTGTTCTTAGCTAGAGAATTAACCTGATATCTCAAATATACAACCTGCATCACGAAGCGCGGATAACGAAAACACGACTTTAAACAAATGTAGAATGATTGCAAATAATTATTTTATTTGGTTTAAACGAAAATGACCTCAGAGTTTTTTCTTTGTTTTTCGATTGCCGGCATAAGTGAAGATGCAGTTTATTTCAGGTATGCCCTGACGCCAGACGACGAAGATGTAGACATAAAACCAGAATGACGGCCGAAGAGGGCAATGTTGCCACACGGACTTGGGGTCATGCACGTTTAACGTGCCTTGAGCAGCAGCGGAGGTATGTTTTCCAGGGACCAGTACGAGTCTGGTCACGCTGGAGGGGTCCACCACTAGACGACGCAGTCCCGGGACATCGTTCTCGTTACAACGTGATGCACGTGAGATGTCCCGTTACAACGTGGTGCCGATGACTTAGGACCATCACATCTGGAATGTGCACGAACGAGTTGCCACGAAAACAGTTTGAAGCGTTTGGAACTCAGTTCTCTTGAAAAAAAAATATATAAAGGAAATGGAAAATAGCACAGAAAAATGTTTAGAGAAAAAAAAAGGAAAAAAATAGAAAAAGAACGATTGAAAAGAAAACTTATCGAAGAGAAAAGAAAGACTGACATTGAACGTACCGAAGGGAAAAGAAAGAGTGAAATTGAACTTTGAGGGCATAAATAGCCGTCAGAATGCAGAAAAAAATGTGCAGCGAGACAGGGAAGTGGAGATATGGAAAGGAAGGAAGCAGACGAGAAAGGTAGGGGTAGATTTTTATTGGTTCCTATTTGCTTCGCCCAGGTTTTTTTTTTTTAGCCGCTGTTGTCAGGGTGCTTTTCGTTGGTTACGTATTCTGTAAAGATTTTTTTTTTCTTAATATTGCAAAGTATTGTTGATTTTATTTTGTCACCCCCAAAGAAAAAAAGTGAAAATGAAATATGTATTTGTTTAAACGGGTTGATACATTGTTGTATTGGGGCATTAAGAACAGTCGCGCATATGTTATCACTGATATGAGAGAGAGAGAGAGAGAGAGAGAAACCGGCAGTCGGGCAGTACCGATGCCATTCTAAGACCGTTAAATAGACGGTGAGTTGGAGAATTTTATGAAAACTAGAGAAAAGAAAGAGAAAGGATTTTTTTTTTAATTTGTTGACAATTAATTCCATTATTGAAATTTAGTTTTAAGTGTTTAAACTGCCGTATAGGAGTAGATTTGATCCAAGTATGTAGGTATGTGCAGGCGTGTACGTGTGTATGCGCGTGTACGGATGTATAAGTGTGGTTACCTAGATAGATAAATAAATAAAGAAATAAAAGGGAGGAAGAAAGAAAGAAAAAAAAAGAAGAGACGCCATTTAGAGGCATATCAAACGGGTAGCAATAAAAACCAGACAACCCCTGATAGCGGAGGGGGTCATAAAGATGAGAATAGCCACGGTTAAGCACGCGTAGAGGTCAAGGAAAAGAAAGGAAGATAAGAAACAAAAAAGGGGGAAAATAAAAAAAAGAAGAAACGCTAATTAGAAACATATCAAACGGGTAGTAAAAAAAACAAAAAAAAAATAAACAAGATCGACAAGCAAACAGAGGAAGTCATAAATTATGAGACACGCGCCAGATGAAGGGAGAGAGGCGAACAGAATAAAACAGAATTGTAGCACCCTATTTTTATTGATTGATGTATATCCTGAATCGTTTATTTTTGAAAATCTATTCTTGCCCTAGTCAGGTATTCAAATCTTAAATTAGTCATTAAAAAAAAATATATATAAATAAAAATAAAATAATAATAATAATAATTATTATTATTATTGTATTTAAGAAGAAGAAAAAAAAACAACTTAATGATTGAGGGATGTCCTGTGTTTAAGGGTTTCTATTGGTCGCTCGGCGGCGAACTCCATTGCTCTTACGAAAAAAAAATGGGCTTTAATACATCCTAGTACCGAAGGGAACTGGTGGTTGGAAGACGTAAACCCAGGGCACGGTTTGCAAAATGATCAAAGGATGTGGCACGAGAAAACATATTGTGAGGTTGTTGGAAAGTGTGCTGGTCGCGTGGGACGGCGTAAGTCCAGTAATGAAAAAAAAAAGAAAAGGAGACCTGTGATTGTCAGGTAGGGTAACACGAGAAAACATATTACCGAGGAGTGTACAACGGGGAAAGAAATTGTAAAGTCATCAGAGGATGTAATACGAGAAAAGGTAAACATATTGTGAGATTATTGGAAAATATACTGGTCGCATAAGACGGCGTAAGTCCAGTGATGGGACACGAAAAAGGACCTGTGATTGTCAGGTGTGTTATACTAGGAGAAGGTAATTACTCCGTCAATTTTATTTTTTTTTCTGCCTCGTTGGAGGGCGAGGCTGAGTACCCTCCCTGGTATTCGAAGCAGTATACCAGCCGACCAGGAGCCTGGCGGAAAAGAAAATGCTTCACAAAAGGGGCATGGAGTTATTGTTCGCTGACGGCTGGGTGAGTACGGGATGCCTAGAAACGTTTGTTGTTACCAGTGAGATTGAGAGAAGTAATAATCTAATTGATGGTAGTGTTAAATCATTTAAACTCTCGAGTAGAATATCTTAAAGAAACTAACGGTGCTGATATTGTTCTGTTTTGGAAAAGAGAAATTTAGAAATGCTCAGTCGAGAAGGATTTCTCCTACACGGGACGGGGATTGAATATTGTTAGTGTAGCGTTGAAACAGTTGTTGCACTTGGTCTCTGACCAAAATGGCGCTGCTGGGACAAATTATGGGACTGAAGGGCAGGATTGCCTCGGTCGGGGAGGATCTCTCCTTCACTGGATGAGAATAGTGCATGTTGGGTGTGGCGTTAGGGCAGATGGTGTACCTTGTTCCGAGTGAGAGAATGCCTATGGGACAAGTGAAGGTAATAAAAAAAAAAGCTTGGGTATCGTAGAGTTTAATGAAAGCTGTACAGGACAGTGCAACGTTGTGTAAGTATGGTTTGGAAAACGTATTAGCTGTGGACGAAACTTAGTCCCCTTGCACCAGGGTACTTAGGAAAAACGATATGCACCCTCCCCAGCTGGCACGCCTATGTTGTTTTATATTTGGTACCATGGGGAAGAAATTGAGATGAAAGATTTTGTTGCCATCGGTTGGATCGATGCACTAGAAATATACGTGTGTGTGTATCTGGTTGGTGTGCCTGGAAATTTTTGTTGATCTCGTAGGAGAAAGAATTAATTGTATTGGGAATTCTGTATTGTATTGTATTTGGGAAATTCTGGAAAAAAAGAAAAAAAAGAAACAGTTTAGTTGAGGACGGACTAGATTGGGAAAGGAAGAGGAGTGTCAGAAAAAAAAAGAAAAAAAGAAGACGAAAAAAGAAAAAAATGGATATGTGGATAGGATTTGTTCAATGAGGTGTGAGAGAAAAAAATCTGGAGAGTGTTTTTTAATTTGCAGATAGCTGGATAAGGATGTGAGTGGGGGTCAATGATGAAGAGACCTCCCCAATGTTAAGTGTAGGGAGAAATCAGGTGACCGTAAACCACTGACGGCAGCGCGCCTGGGCGGGGCTGGGATACCAATGGGTGCCCTCCACCAAAACCTGGATAGGGTGCATGGGCTGCACTTATCGACAAACCCCAAGGTTGCAGCACAGTCAATCCCTAAGCCATTATTAACAAAAAAAAAGAAAAAAAAAGAATGGGAAAAAAAACAAATATCAAAAGTGCAAATATTTTTCTGATTATTTTATGATGTATGAGAGAGAAAATTAGCAAGTAGTTAAAGGTTGTATGAGCCCTTTTTTGATAGTGAACTGAGCATGGTTATCTTTCCTCAGTTGCATGCACATAGATTAAGGCATAGAGAAGGACCGAATATTGAAAAAAAAATAAAAAGAAAAGAGTAACTGTTTAGCATGTTAGTCACCTTAAAAGGACTAGTAGAAAAAAAAAATGAGAGTTTAACAATCGAAAAAAAGAGTAACTGTTTAGCATGTTAGTCACCTTAAAAGGACTAGTAGAAAAAAAAAATGAGAGTTTAACAATCGAAAAAAAAATGCATGTATACAATCTCATACACCAGGATAAGCAGAACCATTAGAGCAGAACATTTTTGCATACCAACCGGACCATTGATACAGGAACATTTTTGCATGCCGAATGGACATTTTTTGTCAGTTGCTGTTAATTGACCTAGACTGTAGAATTACTAGTTTCGGATCCGGCTTCTGATGCAGGTCGCGTATATGCCAATTATGGCTAATTGACAGGTGTAAGGGGAGGGCGGATGTGACGGGACACCGGACGATGCCGGGTGTCCCGTTCAGCTAGGTGAAGATAAGAATGCTTATGGCCGGGGGGGGCGTGCTGATACTGTGTCAAAGATTAAGACAAGCGTTTATGATATGTTGGGAGACACGATATCTGTTTTAATGGCGGAAAAAAGGAGATTATTTTTCTAGTTGGATCTGGTGAGAATGAGTTTTAACTAACGTAATTGATTCGGACAGTCTCGAGAATTGGGTTCCAAAATGTCTGCTCGGAGTCGGGGACCCGTGGTGTTTTTAACTCAAAGACCACCAAGCTAGTTTAACAGATATGTTCACAAAACAATAGAGAAAGGGAAAAGAATAAGAAGGAGGGGGGAATAGAAGATAATGGAGAAAAGGAATGAAGATGCTTTTGATATAAACAACGATCGCCTACTCGAAAAAGATATAGAAGGGTTTTGGCAGTCTTTGGTCAGCGAGCGAAGCGTACACATCGGCTCTCGCCCCGCCTGGGGTGGGAGGCAGGGGCAGAAATCTCAATAAGGACTAACTTGAAAAGAACTTGTTCTTAGCTAGAGAATTAACCTGATATCTCAAATATACAACCTGCATCACGAAGCGCGGATAACGAAAACACGACTTTAAACAAATGTAGAATGATTGCAAATAATTATTTTATTTGGTTTAAACGAAAATGACCTCAGAGTTTTTTCTTTGTTTTTCGATGGCTGGCATAAGTGAAGATGCAGTTTATTTCAGGTATGCCCTGACGCCAGACGACGAAGACGCAGACATAAAACCAGAGTGACGGCCGAAGAGGACAATGTTGCCACACGGACTTGGGGTCATGCACGTTTAACGTGCCTTGAGCAGCAGCGGAGGTATGTTTTCCAGGGACCAGTACGAGTCTGGTCACGCTGGAGGGGTCCACCACTAGACGACGCAGTCCCGGGACATCGTTCTCGTTACAACGTGATGCACGTGAGATGTCCCGTTACAATGAGCCGTTTTTTTTTTATTTTGATTGAACACCACGTGATCGCCATTAGAAAGGTGGAGCTATGTAAATATGGGTCACCTAAAACTCATCGAAGTGAAATGAAATACATACTCACAGATGTTTTGAGAGAAACCTCATATGATATTCATTGAAGAAAACGTGTTGAAACTTTCGCCAGACCAACAAGATGCATATAGACAATTATTGAGTCAATAGCTTATAAGAACAGAATAATATACAAAATAGATGCATCAGGCGGAACTGGAAAAAACATTGGCTATCAATACATTTTTTTTACAAAAGTCAGACAGAAAAAGTAAATAGCCTTACCTGTAGCAAGTTCTGGAATCGCTGCAACTCTACTCCTTGGAGGTCGAGTAGCTCTCACATCATTCAAGGTTCCTTTCGATATGGGTACAACTGATAACCTGTTGGCAATAGAAGTAACAATTTTTGTATAACTGAAGTTCTCATCAAATGCTCTTTTATCGTGTGGGACGAAGTTACAATGCCTCATAACAAAGGCTCTAGCAGTTGTTAATAGAACATTGCATAGTTTGCGTAATTCCAGCTGTGTAATGTGAGGTGTGACTCTAGTGCTTTCATGTGATTTTAGAAAAAAAAACATTGCCAATTATATCAAAGGGAACTAAGGCGGATGGACTAAAATCATGTGTTAAACCCTCTGTACTGTTGAATCTTTGTAAAAGAAGGCTGAATATGAAGCACAAAGGTGAAATTTCGTTATCAGAAATATCCAACATTGATAAACCGAGTTTAAAAACTGATTGAAAATGGTTTTCCATCATTAAGCTGAAATTTTACAAATCATAATTAGTTGTATGAAGGGGCAACATTATTACAGTGAATAGTTTGAATGATAAGCTTGTGAAATGTTTGCCAGAAAGTGAGTATAATTATAAATCCGTAGGCTCTGTCATAAAAGAGGCAATTATCCCATTTAATTTTAAAATTCTCTTGAATCAAAATGTGGCCATCCTCATTGCCTCCGATTGAAAGTAGGTGATCTGCTCATACTTTCGCGCAACCTTTAACTACCGAAGTTATGCGATGGCACAAGTCACGTGGTCAAGAAATTTATGAGAAATGTTTTAGAGACCTTACAAATTTCATGCTGTGGAAAAGACGAATATGTTTTTATCCCTCCAAATCCTTTTATACATTTCAACATGCTCCCTGAGTTCAAACGACTTCAGTTTTCCATGCCTTTGTCTCTTGCAATGTCTTTCTATGAGTCAAAAGATCAGACACTAAAATTTGCTGGTTTACATTTAGAAGTAGATTGTTTATAACATGGACAGCTGTATGTCGGTGCTTCTAGGGTAGGAAGTAAGAACAACCTTTTTTATATTCGCCAATAATGAAAAAAGATATATTGTCCCTAAGGATGTTTTTTTTTATGAGGGATTAGCTATCTAATAGTTGTACATTGTTCGCAGGCTGTTTATGACCCAGCCTTTGAATCAAGGATAGACGATTTTACAAATGGGATTCTTGAAAGTGTAACAGAATTTTGAGACTATCTTCTGTATAGTTGGATAAAACTTCCTAAATTGATTTAATGATCAAAGGAAAATTCTTCTTTTAATCAGGATTAACTTCTCATTTGTTTCTAATAACAGAATGTGCAGGATATATTTCTCTTCGTCATACCTACATGAATATATAAATGCAATCAATTGTTTATATTTTTGATGTGTGTTATACACTCTATTTGTTTTGGTGATTGGGGGGGGGGGGCAATGCTATATGCTATATTATCTCTATATAAATAAAATGAACTCATTTTTCCCGTCTGATTTTGACATTAATAGGATTAAAAATCAAGATATTTCATGCAAATATTATATGCACAAACGGCAGAACACTATCTGAGGTGTGTTATAGGCTTATTATTTCTCAAATTCCTCGATAATCTTATATTTCTATACTTTTTCTGCTGAGAAGTCACGGCCAAAATCGGTTAAGATCAATGGAAGTGGTAAAATATTTTCTCTCTTATAAATTCCTCCTCCCCCTGCCACCACTTAACACCGTTTGGGGATCGTTCACAAGGAACAGTTGAGAAGAGAACACCGGTTTGGCTTCGTAGTTCTTTCATGTGAAGTTATTTAAAATCACTAAACTAAGCTGCAGTGCTCTGTGGCGTAGTGGTTAGCGTGCTGGACAATTCACATTATATTTTCACGTTCGCGCCGACCTACCGTAGTCGTTTTTTTTTTCCTAAACAACTGGAATGGACTTTTCTTGGTGGCCGAACTGTTAACGTTGCAGATGTTTGTTTTTTTTTTTACACTTTATTTTCCTACTTGTACTCATGACTCCGGGTTTTACCCTTCCTACTTACCTACCATAACATTTTTAAACCCCCCCGTCCCAGAAACAAACACTCGGGAAACGCCGGCTACCCCCGCTAGTAGTTGTATATTTTATAGCTTCATCATGTATAACTTAAAGCATTTAAAACATTTACTTGGATTTTATAATTTTGGTTATTGAAACGTATCACTTAAATTTATATTACGCTGTGAATTTCCCCCAAGTGGGGAAAATTTGCCACAGTGACAGGAGCCCCTGTTTCCAATAATCACAGTACTTTAAGGTTACTTCTGACATGTAAAATATTGTATTGTTTTACATTAATTATGTATACAATTCATTATTAGCCTGAGTCCAAATGGAAATCCATGTAGTAGAAACATATAGGTTTTCCAGTAAAGAAGTTCAAGTCGTAGTGGTCAATGAAGAAGGTGATCCTTACGTGTTTTCGAGTAAGTAAGGTATGCAAATGTAATACCTTATTTTGTAAAATGTATAAAAGTGCACATTGAATATAAATACATTTCAAATTGAATCTTTTACCTTTATTTTTAAGCATATAGTAAAAACATTTTGTTTAACAATATTCATGCCTTGGATGCAATGCTTTTCTAACTTGTATTCTACATTTTTAAGATTATATTTTCTTTAATTTATTAATTTGGATTTAAAAAAGATGAATGTGATTTTGTATGTATTCATAAAAAAACTGTCTTACTCTTTATTTAAGATTGCATTTCTCCTCACACCACAACTCATTGTTGCAACACCCATCTTTGTATTATTATAGGTCTGAATATTCTCTCTGTTTCAGTTTGTAATTCACCTTACATTACAACTCTTTTTTGCAACTCTCTCTTTCTCATACATGTCTGAATAATGAGAAAATCTGATTTTTTTTAACAAAAACTTTAAAATACCTGTGTTTTTATTATTATACACATTGAATATAAATACATTTCAATTTGAATCTTTTACCTTTATTTTTAAGCATGTAGTAAAAACATTTTGATTAACAATTTTAATGCCTTGGATGATATGCTTTTCTAACTTGTATCGTATATTTTTCAGATTATATATTATTAATTTAACAAAAATAAATGTGGTTTTGCATGTATTATTTACCACACTATTGTAGATTTTCTAGAAATTACGAGCCCTTAATTTCTGCGCTTCAATGCATTGCCTGGGGGTCTAAATCTCTTCACTATCAGCTGTTGCTACCTCTTTCTTACAATTATTTCTAGCTTCAATATAATTTAGTCTGTTGTAAAGGACTTATGTCGGAAAGATATACGCTATGCGTGATGCCTTTGAGCAATAGAAGCCGCGCAAGTAGATGTAAACCATTGGGGAGAGTGGGGTTTGCTATAGAACTTTCGGGTAAGAACCTGTGTTTTAATTGCTGCTTTCAACCGTCCAGTAGTCTCATTTGCGCACTATTTTGCTAGAAGATAAGAGATATTTCCCCATGGGCGTCTTTGATGTAATATATTAGCATATATATATATATATATATATATATATATATATATATATATGTAATGAGTGTGGGGGTGTATCTCTCTCTGTCTATATATATATATATATATAACTATATATATAACTATATAAAATATATTTTAGTCATCGACATACAGACCTGTTTCGTTGTTTCACAACTCATCAGTGCCGCTAGACTAACACCTCTCCCAAGCCGAGGATCGAACCTAGAACCGTCGTGATGACAGTCGGCAGTTCTACCCCTTGACTACGGAATCGGTGGCCGAAATTAACCTGTCCGAACGATTATTTAAATAAACATCCGGCCGCTACTCGTAGAGGGCTCAAACGTTTGTTTGTAAACAAATCGCGAGCTTCGATATAACTATATATACAACTACAGATATAACTATATATATATAATTATGTATACAACTATATATATATTACTATATATATATATGTATAACTATATATATAAGTATATATCCTTATATAAAACAATATATATGATTCTGATGTCATATATCTTGGCATACAGATATATATATATATATATATATATATATATATATATATATATATATATCTATATATATAATGCGTGGGTGGGCGTATATTTATCTCTCTATCTATCTATCAATATATGTATGACTACTGATATATTACTATATATATACATATCTATATATACATATATATATATATATCTATATATCTATATATAACTATATATCTATATAACTATCTATATAACTATCTATATAAATAAATATATATATATATAACTATCTATATATAAATATATACATAGCTATCTCTATATATAAATAAAAATATATATAACTATCTATATATATAAATATATATATAACTATATATATATAAATATATATAACTATCTATATATATAAAAAAATATATAACTATCTATACATATAAATATATATAACTATATGTATATATATATAAATATATATAACTATATATATATATTAATGTATATATAACTATCTATATATATATTAATATATATAACTATCTATATATATATTAATATATATAACTATCTATATATATATATTAATATATATATAACTATCTATATATATATATAAATATATAACTATCTATATATATATAAATAAAGATATAACTATCTATATATACCTATATATACAACTATCTATATATATAAATCTATATATATATAACTATCTATATATATAAATATATATATATATAACTATCTATATATATAAATATATATATATAACTATTTATATATATAAATATATATATAACTATCTATATATATAAATACATATATATAACTATCTATATATATAACTATCTGTATATATATATAAATATATATATAACTATCTATATATATAAATATATATATATAACTATCTATATATATAAATATATATATATAACTATCTATATATATAAATATATATATATAACTATCTCTATATATATTTATAACTATCTATATATATAAATATATATATATACTTATATATATATATAACTATATATATATATAAATTTATATATAACTATATATATATATAAATAGATATATAACTATATATATATAAATATATATATATTTATATATATATATATATATATAAATATATATAACTATATGTATATATAAATATATATATATATATAACTATATATATATATATAACTATATGTATATATAAATATATATATAACTATCTATATATATTTAAATATATATATAACTATATATATATAACTATCTATATATATTTAAATATATATATAACTATATATATATATATAACTATCTATATATAAATACATATATATAACTATCTATATATATAAATATATATATATAACTATCTATATATATATATATATAAATACATATATATATATATAACTATCTATATATATAAATATATAACTATCTATATATATATAAATATATAACTATCTATATATATATATATAACTATCTATATATATAACTATCTATATATAAATATATATATAACTATGTATATATATAAATATATATATAACTATCTATATATAAATATATATATATAACTATCTATATATATAAATATATATATATATAACTATCTATATATATAAATATATATATATAACTATCTATATCTATATATTAATATATATATATAACTATCTATATACATAAATATATATATATAACAATATATATAACTATATATAACTATATATAAATCTATATCTATATATATATATGAATATCTCTATATATATCTATCTATATACACACACATATATATTTATATATATATATATATATATATATATATATATATATATATATATATATATATAGGCAAAATGAAAGACCCCACTTTAATTTTTTTCAAAAATTTAAAATGTAAGCTTTATTTTATTTAACAAACTTTACCTCATTTCATTTACCTATTATTCTTTTCTTATTTTAATTGTTAATATTTTACTATTACTTGCAATATTTTAGTGGGCACGTCAATTTAAAAAAAAATCAAATTGAGGAGGCAAAAAAGGTCAGCACAATGGAAAATTGTTATTTAAATGTAACTTTAGGACATTAATGGAACACAAATAAAAGTACAGTGTGATTTTTTTTTAATATTTAGTAGCCTAGCCCTTCTTTAATTTGACATATTTGGAAATTCGTTGATTTAGACTGCAGCAATACTCCGGGAAAGCGCATCCCACTTTTCTTTAATTTTTGTCCAATGTTCTTCTAAATTTGAAGATTTATGTTGCTTTCTGCTGTTGCTTGATGTAATGCCGTACTTTTTCGATAGGATTGAGACCTGGAAATTGTGCAGGCCAATCCAAGCACGGGATATCATGATCTTTCAGGAACATCTTGACATTGTCAGCTGTCTTTTAACTGGAACATTATCCTGCATGAAGATAGGATTCTCATCCAAATTCCGACCAAAGTAGGGTAGAAAATGCTCAATCAACGTATTAATGCCCTTGGTCGAATTTATTCGACCTTGTAAGCGAACTATAGACCCTTGACTATCAGTCCTAATAATGTCCCACACCAAAACTGAACCTCCACAAATTGGCACCGTTGAAACCTTGCACATAATATTAAATTCTTCGTCTTTCCTCCGGCGGCCATATTGCCTACCATCACTGCCAAACATAGTGGGCTTGTTTTCGTCACTAAAAGGCATTTTGACCACTATGAAGATTCATGATCTGTATTGAATCTGCCGAAGTTCAGACGGCGCATTTATCTTCTTTACAGAAGCATTGGTTTGCGTCTTGCAACATATCCTCGCAAATTAGATTCCTTTAATCAGTTCTTGCCGTTAGAAAGACAGCACTTTTTAACAAAATTGCACTGTTCTTGGATTTGTTTCAAAACTATTTTTCGGCTGCGAATATTCATAGCATTGTCTTGCGTGTTATAAGTAACTCTAGTATGGCCAGATTTAGGGACATCACGAACACTGCCTGTGTTTTGGTGCTCATGCAGTCTTTTTGACCGTTTACTCATCAAATTTCAATCTGCAGCCTATTTCTCGATTAGATAAACCAGACACGTGAAGATTAATGAGCTCCTGACGATCACTAAAGAGAGACGTGGCATATAGTTGCATAACCTGGAGCAACAACAATTAAAATTGGAGATGCTTTGTTGCTCGTTGG
>NC_136512.1:24517100-24519600 GCF_053919585.1 Euprymna scolopes | reverse complement strand
AATCTCAACTCTATGTGTAAACACTAATTCGTTTACTCACCATTTTTTTTAACTGTCTGACTATTTAAGCGGCCTAAAGGAGTGAAGACATGCACTAATATAAAATGTAATCTGACGGTATAAGAATAATAAAAAAACGTAATAATTATTCTCTTTTACTCCGTTACAACGTTAGGTATCCTTCTTAGTATCTATATAAGATTAGCCTGGATGGCCGGCGTTGCCCGTGTTTTTGGAGGTGTGTGTTAAGCAAAAAAAAAATGAATAAAATAATAATAAAAAAATGAAGAATAAAAAGTGGTGGTAGGCATATAGGCTCGAACTCATACCGCGAAAAAGGAAAAGAACGTTAAATAAACTGACGTTTTACTGTTGCGCCCATCGCAAAACCGGAACAGACGATTGTTTAAATTAAGGCTTGTCAATCGAAAAGAGAAGACTTTCAAAAATACCGGTGGAAAAAGCGACCCCTTCCTGTAGAAACGTGAGGGTGAAAGAATTAATGGTGTTAGCCAATTTTTCGGTATTTGTCGTCCGAAGCGCCGATTTTATACGATTCCATCTCGTGAAAATCCGCGACATCCGTCGAAAGTTTTAGGCAGACACACATACATACATACATACATACATATACGATGATTGCAACGTCTTGTCGGACGAGTGCCACTCCCTAAGACACTTAAAGTCCATGAGCCCAAGAATGACTTCCATTGCCACATGACTATTTTGATAGACAAATGCCTGAGGGGGTGTCTATACACAGATAATATATATATATATATATATCTCTCTCTCACTTTGTTCGAAATGTTTAGATCCAGCAACAAGCAAGAGCAAGATAGCCATCAACAAGTTAAACTGCAGACCAGCTTAATGCGAGTACTGGTCTCCCGCTTTATGCTTTTTTTTTAATGAGAGAGTGTCTTCTTCTAGAAAGGTTGCCTTTATCATGGCTTACGGGAGCCCTCTCCTCCCCAACACAAAAATACATGCACACAAACCCACACGGTGCTAGTTGGCCGTTTACCCCGATAAAAGGTTCATTCGCCCTTTGAAAGGGTTTGTATTTAATCCTTCATGCATACATACATCCATCCATACATACACCAATCCATACACACACCCATCCAACCATATATACATGCATACATACATGAAACAGCAACAATATGAAGATGAGGATAACAGTCCGGAAATAAATAAATTATAACATTAGTTCGAGTTTGTCTCAGCCAATCTATTCCGTAGGGCAACACCTTATTTCATCATACTACTATGGCAAGCTTCGTAATTGTTGACGTACAGAAAATACTTTAGTATTGGTTTAGTGTCATCAATTTAGCTTGAAGACTGTTTTGCATTGCCCATATCGTTCTTTTCTGTAAGCCCATCAAAAAGGCAACATTGTAAAAATAAGAAATCAAACAGTTATGAATTTTGTAATATTTCTAATCTAGGTGCAAGTGCTTATATTATATTTATTTCAGTTTTTAATTTTTATGTTTATTTCATCGTTTTATTAATTGTGTAAATGGTTTTCTCGTGGAAAGATATACCCAATCTATCTGGCAAGTTTCATTTTAAATAGAGCATAAGTAGATCTGAAAATGCTCGTTCTTACCCCCCCTCGGTCCTCGGCACGTTACTACTTATAAAAAAAAATCATGCGTGTCTAAGTAGCGAACTATGTCACGTGATGACAATTTTCTTTTCAAAAATGAAAACGCTGCATTTTTATTTCAAACAAAATCAATTCGTATTTACAGCCGTGAAGGACACCTTATTATAGAAGTTAAGTTATGAATTTTGTAATATTTATTTTCTAGATGCAAGTGCTAATATTATATTTATTTCAGTTTTCAGTCTTTATTTTTATTTCACTGTTTTATTAATTGTTTAATGGTTTTCTCGTGGAAAAATGTGCGCCGATTCTATCTGGCAAGTTCATTTGGGATATGTAATGTTTTATTTCTTTTCCTAATAGATTTTTCTTGTCCGTGCATGTTTGCATTTTCCAAGTTGATAGCATAACAGATTTTGCAATTATTTTCATTTTCAGTTGGTGAGAGGGGAATATTTCACCCAACCCCCTCTAAATAAAAGTCCATTTGGTGGGTTTTAGTACAGTACTTATTGTTTTTTAATGAAGAGTAGACAATGCATTGTGGATACGTTATCGGCAGCTCCATTTACTTCCGCTTCTCTTTATTTGTCCCTCAGTCCTCATTTTAAATGAGTGATTTTTCTGACAAAGGGAGAAGGAACAGCTGTTTACTAGGTTGGCAGTATTTTCCGTTAACAGCCGACAGGGATTTCGGGAATTTTCTGTTTCTATGCCTATCCTTGTAGCCATGCCACTAGTAAGGGTTCTGGAGGTAAACGTTTTATCTGGGCTGACGTTATCCGCCTGATATTCAGGGACCCGAACCTTGGATTAACCACTAAGGAGGCTGTCCTATCAGTAGATGCAAAGTACTGGGGCTACTGTATTGCCATTTTG
>NC_136512.1:24502100-24507100 GCF_053919585.1 Euprymna scolopes | reverse complement strand
GTATATATATGTATATATATGTATATATATATATATTTATATGTATATATGTGTATATATGTGTATATGTATATGCATATGTGCATATATAGATGTATATGTATATATATGGGTATGTGTATATAAATGTGTATATATGTGTATATCTATATATATATGTTGATATGTGTATATATGTATATATGTGTATATTTGTATATGTATGCATATGTGTTTAAATATATATGTATATGCATATATATATATATATGTATAGGCATATATATATATGTATATGTATGTATATGTATATATATATATATGTATATGCATATATATATATGTATATTCATATATATATATATATATATATGTGTATATGTATATATATATATATGTGAGTATATATTTATGTGAGTATATATATGTGAGTATATGTAACTATATGTGTATATGTGCATATATATGTGTATATGTATATATATATATATGTATGCATATGTATATATATGCGTTTATATATTTTTTATATATATGTGTATATTTATATATATATATGTGTGTATATATATGTGTATATTTATATATATAAATGTGTATATATGTGTATATTTATATATATGTATATGTGTATATATATTTATGTATATGTGTATATGTATATATATGTGCATATATGTATGTATATGTATATATATATATGAATATATTTGTGTATATGTGTATATGTATATATATGTACATATATGTATGCATATGTATATATATATAAATATATATATGTGTATATGTATATATGTATATATATGTATAGGTATATATGTGTATATATATGTATATATATGTATATGTATATATATGTGTTTGTATATTTATGTCTATATGTATATATATATATGTTTATATAAATATATATATATTTGTATATATATATATATATATATATTTGTATACATATATATATATATTTGTATATATATTTATATATATATTTATATATATATATATATTTGTATATATATATGTATATAAATATTTGTATATATACATATTTATATATATTTATATATATATATATATATATGTATTTATGTATATATATATATATATTTGTATTTATATATATATATATATTTATATATTTAATTTTATATATATATATTTGTATATATTGTATGTATACATATATATGTACATATATATATGTGTATATATATATTTTGTATATGTATATGTGTCGTAATATACATGGGTATATATATGTAATTATTTATATGTATGAATATATAGATATATATATTAATATACATATGTTAGCATATATATACGTGTAAATGTTAATTTATATAGATATATATATGTATATATGGATATATGTATATATATATGTATATATGTATGTATATATGCATATATATGTATTTACATGTAAATATACATATATATGTGTATGCGCTAATATTTTAATTTTTGTGTGTATATATGTATATACGTGTATATATATGTATGCATATGCATATATATGTATATATATGCATGTATAAAGATGTATGTATATGCCTATAAAGTATAAATATGACTATATTTTAATTTATTTATATATATATGTATATATTTATGTATATATGTGTATATATGTGTATTATATATGTGTATATATGCATATGTACATAAGTGTATATATGGTTATGTATATACGTGTATATATATATATGTATACGTTTATATCGATATGGATATATATGTATATATCTATATGTATATATATGTGTATATCTATATGTATATATATATATGTATATCTATATGTATATATATGTATATATCTATATGTATATATATATGTATATATCTATATGTATATATATGTATATATCTATATGTATATACATATGTATATATCTATATGTATATACATATGTATATATCGATATGTATATAAATATGTATATATCTTTATGTATATATATATGTATATATCTATATGTATATAAATATGTATATATCCATATGTATATAAATATGTATATATCCATGTGTATATAAATATGTATATATCCATATGTATATAAATATGTATATATCCATATGTATACATATATTTATACATCTATATGTATATATATGTATACATCTAGATGTACATATATGTATACATCCATATGTACATATATGTATACATCTATATGTACATTTATGTATACATCTATATGTATATATATATGTATACATATATATATGTATATATACGTATACACCTATATGTATATATATGTTTATTTATATGCATATATCTATGTATGTATCTATGCATGTATATATGTATATATGTATATGTAAATATCAATATGTATATGTGCATATGTATATATATGTATATATCTTTCTATATATGTATATATCTTTTTGTATTTATATGTATATACCTTTGTGGGTATATATATGTATATATCTGTGTGTATATATATATGCATATATATTTTTGTATATATATATGCATATATCTTTATGTATACATATATATATATATATATATATATATATATATATATTTCTTTATGCCTATATATGTACATTTCTTTATGTATATATATGTATATATCTTTGTGTATATGTATGTGTATACGTTTAAGTATATTTATGTATATATCTTTATGTATATTTCTGTATATATATATATATATATGTATATTTATGTATATATATATATGTATATTTATGTATATATATGTATATTTATGTATATATATATGTATATTTATGTATATATATGTATATTTATGTATATATATGTATATTTATGTATATATATGTATATTTATGTATATATATATGTATATTTATGTATATTTATATATATGTATATATCTTTATGTATATTTATCTATATATATTTATGTATATGTATAGGTATATATATTTATGTATATATATATGTATATATCAATGTATATGTATATATATATGTATATATCTTTATGTATATATGTATATATCTTTATTGTATTTATATGGATATATATTTATGGTATATATATATATATATCTATATATCTTTATTGTATATATATGTAAATATATGTGCAGTATATAATTATATGTATATATCTATATGTGCATATATGTATATATCTTGATGTATATATATGTATATCTCTATATGTATATATGTATTTATCTATATGTATAACTATATGTCTATGTATATATGTATTTATATATGTATATACGTGTATATATATATATGTATATATGTATATGTATGTATATATGTATGTATATACGTATATACGTGTATATATATGTATATATTTATATATATATGGAGATATGCATGTATATGTAGATATGCATGTATATGTAGATATGCATGTATATGTATATATGCATATAGTTGTATATATGCATATATATGTACATATTCATAAATATGTATATATGCATATATATATGTGTATATGTATATATATATGTGTATATTTATATATATTTGTGTATATATATATATATGTGTGTAGAGGTATATATATATATATGTATATGTATATATATATATGTGCGTATGTATATATATGTATATATGCACATATATATATATGGGTATATGTATATATATGTGTATATGTATATATGTGTGTATAAGTATATATATGGTTATATGTATATATATATGTGTATTTGTATATATATATATATATATGTGTATATGTATATATATATATATATATGTGTGTGTATATGTGTGTGTATATGTATATATATATGTGTATATGTATATATATATATGTGTATATGTATATATATATGTGTATATGCGTATATGTTTTTATATGTGTATATGTATATATATATATATATGGGTATATGTATATATGTATATATGTATGTGTATATGGGTATATGTATATATATGTGTATATGTATATATATGTGTGTATATGTATGTATATGTGTGTATACGTGTATATATGTGTGTATACGTGTATATATGTGTGTATATGTATGTATATGTGTGTATATGTATATATATGTGTGTATACGTGTATATATATGTGTATATGTATATATAGGTGTATATTTATATATATGTGTATATGTATATATATATGGGTATATGTATATATATATATATATGTGTATATGTGTATATATATGTGCATATGTATATATATATGTGTGTATATGTCTATACATGTGTTTATGTATATATATATATATGTGTATAAAAATATATATATATATATATATGTGTATATAAATATATATACATATATGTGTATACGTATATATGTGTGTATGTATATATATGTATACAGGTATATATAAGTATGTATATATGTATATGTATATGTATATAGTGCTATATGTGTGTATATATGTGGGTATATATATGGATATGTGTGTATATATAGGTATATATGTGTGTATATATTTACATATGTATATATATTTTTTGTCATGTATATATGTACATATATATATTTTATATATATATATGTATATCTGTGTGATTATATGTATATATATGTATATATGTGCATATATATGTATATGTATATATGTGTATATATGTATATATATATATGTATATATGTATATATATATTTATATATATATATATATGTATATATATATATATATATATATATATATAATACTGTCAGGTCATGTCATATGGTACTGGTACCATGTAACCCAGTACTACCTGCCTAATGGTCTGGTCACCGGCGAAAAAACGGGTTTCCCACCAGACTTGGTTTGTGAGGAGGGCGGCTGGTCTCCCTGATGTATTTAAAACAAGACCTTCGAAAGGACGAATTAACTCTTTTTTTTGTCAACGGCTTACTGGCACCGTGTATATTTGTGTTTGTGTATATGTGTATTGGGGTGGTGAGGGCTGCCGTAAGCCGTTGTGAAGGCTACATTTCTAGGAGAAGCAAATCTCTGATTTAATAAACCATAAAGCGGAAGACCAGTACCTGCATAAAGCTGGTCTGTATTTTAATTTGTTGCTGGCTATC
>NC_136512.1:24494600-24497100 GCF_053919585.1 Euprymna scolopes | reverse complement strand
AGGTCTGGATTATAGGAAGTGTGCGAACCTGCCATAATCCCGGCCATAATCTTGTCCAAATATTTTGTGACAAAGGCATTGTTGTGCACTGGTGTTTTTCCGGTTAGAAATGCCACTGACCCGATTTGAAGAGTTCTAATCTCTTTCGGCGAAGTCTCTTCCTGTATTCCCGTAAAACTTCAACATATTATTTCTTGTTGACTGTCTATCCAGTGGGAACTCATGCATGTGGATCGTGTCCGTACTATCATGAAATGGGATCATCATAATTTCATGGGTTATGTTCGCCATTGGTATTTCTGGAAGAGCCAGTATGCTTTCACTGGAAATTCTTGCTCGTAGTCTGTGGATAGCTGTAGCTGTTGATTCAGCTTTCATCGCGGTTCACAAGAGCATCAAAAACTGCTGTATACGCATTAGTTAGCTCAACTGTCTACCTGCTCTTATGACAACGTCCTTTTTTCTGATCATCTCTGAGCCCCTTTGGAACGAACTTCGCGCAAATCTTCCATATATTCAGTTCCTCGCGAATCATTTTGGTCTACGCTATAATCGAAGTGTGATTAAACTTGTCTACATCTCAAAAATTGTATAACAATAACATACTGAATTTTCAAGTGTGTACATTTTACAATGCCTGTACAAAAAAAAAACCAAAAACCAAAAACTGGAAACTTATTAAAGGCACCTCGTACACGCAGACTCTATAAATTAGACTAAAAAGCGAAATGGCGTTAGCGTAAAAAACTCTGGTACAATAAAATGGTTTAACAGATTGAGACATATTCAAAATGATAATGTGCTAACCTATTTTTTTTCTAAATAAAAACAATAAAACTTGCTTGAAAAATGGCATAGCGTGCTATAATCATCATCATCATCATCATCATCATCATCATCGTGTAGTCCGTCAGTCTTGACGATGACTAGTCGAGGCCTCAGTGCTTTATTATTCGGTGTTGACAGTCCTCTTTTTGTGTGAACCATCCGGTCACAGACACTGCATATGTGGGTGCCAAGGTTGTATCGTCGATGATGTCGCAGCTCAAAGCTTTCTCCAATCTTTCTCTCTCTTCCTTTCTTTTTTGGAGACTGTCCCTCCAACCACTCCTTTCTTTGGCTTGTTCCTCTCCAACTCTCGTCATTGATGTCCATTGCCTTCAGGCGCAGCTTTGTTACATCTTTGTAGCGAAGCTTCTGGCCTCCTACCTTGCAGGTTGCATTTTCCAGTTCCCCGTAGAAGATCATCATTGGAATTCGGTTTTCTTCCATTCTAGTAATGTGCCCGGTCCATCGTAGTTGCATAGTAGCAAGGGTAGCTTCCACACTATTTAGGTGTGTTCTCCTGAGAACTTCCCTGTTTGGCATAAAGTCACTCCATTTCATCTTCATGATACTTCCCAGGTGTCTTTGTTGGACGGCTTTCAATCTCCTTACGTGTTCTCTATACAGAGTGTAGGTCTCTTCCGAGTACATCAGGGCTAATTTCTGTATTAGAATGCAAGAGAAAAAGACATGTAAAAATATGAAGCTCCGAAACAAGAAGTTTAACTACGACCATGTTAAGAAATCAAGGTGATCCCCACTGTTATGTGAACGTTTGGAATTATAACAAAATGTTATAAAGAAAATCTAATTTGAATAATCTTATCAGATTGACGAGATAATTTCCTTTTGATTTTTGCAAAAGTCTTGTGATGACGCTAAAGGTGCAGCTTTAATGTCAAAAGTCAAAACGACTTTATTTGATATTTTAGGGAAAAAATCCAACCAAAACATTTAAAGTGGAAATTACAATTAAATAATAATAAGAAGATATAAGAAGAAAAGAATAAAAAGACAGAGTAGAAGAAGGCGGAGACAAACAAAACTATTTTTACAAAGAGGTTACCAAATATCTAGTCCCGATGGCCATTCAAGGATGAAGGTTAATGTGTGTATTGTAGTCATTTGGACAGTAGCGTAGAATTTATTTGAGGTATTATTTGTTGTATTATTTGCGAGAATGCTTCCATAAGAGAATGTTTACGTTGAACTTGAAAAGGCAATATTGTAGTCAGCATTCAAGTAGAACACCGGGACAGAGTTTTAAAGGCACGCAGCTCTAGCAGAGAAGTTTTATTGATGGAATCCACGCTAAGGTTTCGCCACGGATAAAGAGTAAGTCAACTTATTGATAGTGATTTTGCCTCGACGAGTGTTATTAGTAAAAGGTTGGCGGGGGAAGACCATAGATTCGAAATAAGTCGAACATTCGCAATGAAAATAAGGGTGTAGCAAAGACAAGCTCGCAGCGTCTGTTTTGTTGGGAAGAGATTGCAGAGAAGAGAAAAGGGAATCGCCTACAATATTACGAAGTCGGTTTTGAACTCTGTCAAGGCAGTAGAAGTAATAGTAGTAGTACCACTAGTAGTTGTAGTAGTAGTAGTTGTAGTAGTAGTTGTAGTAGTATATTTCACTGATTTTTTCATTAAATAGTCGTTTGGATATTGGAGTGGTG
>NC_136512.1:24489600-24492100 GCF_053919585.1 Euprymna scolopes | reverse complement strand
AGAGGAAGACCTCCAATCTGTGGTGGAATGGGGACAAAAGTGGTTGGTCGCGTTCAATGCTGCCAAGACTAAACTAGTTTCATTCAATAATTACAAGAAACTCTCTCTACCGCCTATAGCAATGGCCAACGACTCTTTAGCTGAGAGTACATCTTTCAAACTTCTTGGCCTAACGTGCACACGAAACATGAGTTGGAACAATTACATTGAAGGCATTGTCAGGGCCGCTGCAAGAAAGGTTGGCTCTCTCTACCGTGCTAGCCAACTACTTACACCCGAATGTATCCTGTACCTCTATAAGGCCACCATTCGCCCATGTATTGAGTATTGCTGTCACATCTGGGCTGGTGCATATGCTACTAGTCTCTCGCTCCTTGACAAGGTTCAAAAGAGAGTCGCAAACCTGATAGGCCCTGAACTGGCATCTAAGCTTCAGCCTCTGTCTCATCAACGAAATGTTGCATCCCTCTGCCTTTTCTACAAGTGTTTTTGTGGTTAATGCTCTGACGAACTGCAATCACTTGTGCCCCCACGACGTGAGCACCCTCGACAAACCCGACAGGCTTGTAAATCCCACCCCACACTGTAATGATCCCTAGATGTAAAAGATCTTTTTACTCCAATAGTTTCTTCCTCAGAACCGCTAGACTCTGGAATTCCATTCCGGGTCCCTGCTTCCCCAACAGTACTGACGTGCAGAAGTTCAAGTGTAACGTGGACCGACATCTTCCTGCCCAAATCCCTACATAGTACCCCAGTAGTTGTTGCCCCTGATAGTAGCCCCCTACTGAATGAAAATTTCAGTATTTATCAAATAATGATCGCAGAATATAATAGACGGATAATTTTTCCTTAACTCTTAGGGAAAATGTATTATTTGTTTAAACAAAAAATACCTTTACGCAAAGTTATAACTTCAGTAGTATATAAAAAAACAAGAATTTATTTTTGCTTTTTTATATAAAATAAAGCATCGTAATTTGTAACAGTAAAAAATAATTTTTACAGGAACATTAAAAAAAAAAACCCCTAAAGTCCGTATTAATGAATTCGATATAACTCGAATCAAAATGAATTTCTCGCATTCAGGAAATTAAAGATTCAATTAGATTCCTATTTCAGTCACCTAAATTATTTAGGGTGAAATGAGTTTAGGAATGTATAGCCAAACCTAAATATTTTTTTTTGCTTTAAAAATAGCATTAATATAGTAAGTTAGGTAAAATTTGCATAGAATGCTCTGCTTTACGGTTGTTGTAAAAATGGAACGGAAAATTGAATTTCATTCCCTTTTAAATTCGGTACATTTTTACATTACGTCCAACTCATCGTTCATCTTCGACACGTCAACTTTTATAGCTTTTCGGGTATGCTGGCAAGGTAAAGGGTGTCTATTTCGACAGCAGTTCAAACATGGGTAGAATGGTAGGTGTGTCAGAAATTTCGTGAAAAATAGTGAATAATTCCACCCCGTTTTTCCAAGCTTATAACTCCTCAGAAAATGTAACTCAAGCCCTAATTTTTTTCAATTAAAGGAACAAGGACCAAGGTTCCATTAAAAAAAAAGAAACAACGTGTTTTTTTTTTTAGGTTTTAAACTTCGGACTTTACAGGTAAATTTCTAAAAACACTACTTTTTTGTTTTAAATTTGAATATATTATTTATTGACCTTTTCTCTTCAATTTGTGATATATAACACTTTGGTGAGTAAATTAATTATTTACTTTTCAATAGACATTTCAAAATGAGAGGCGTGAATCATTCCACCCCCTGTGTTTCCAAGCTTATAACTACTCGAAAAATGTAATTCAAGCCCTAATTCTTTTTCAATCTAAGGAGCAAGGTCCAAGGTTTCATCAAAAAAAAAAAAAAGAAAAAACAAACAACGTGGTTTTAAAAAAATCGAACTTTACAAGTAAATTCCTAAAATAAACACTACTTTTTGTTTTAAATTTGAATATATTATTCAATTTGTGATATATAAAACTTTGAGTAAATTAATTATTTACTTTTTAATAGACCCTTGAAAATGGGGGCGTGAATTTAAATTGGAAAGAGCATAACATTTCACATTGACCCTGAAAATATCGTAAAAATAGAATCAATAAAAAAATTTTGATAGATTTATAAAGTTTCAAAATTGGAAAATGTTGAGTTCGTAAAATTCATTACTGTTTTAAAAAAATAAAAAGGAATATTTCTATTACTTTTAAAACAAGGTTAATTGTTTATTTTGGAAGTATAATCCATACAGAGAATAAACAACCCACTTTTAAAAGATAAATTACGAGTTTTTTTTTTATATTTTATCAAGTTTCGTTATAGGGGTGTCAAAAATTCGTACACAAATTCTGATACATCTACTAGATTGGAGTGTTTATTCGTTGTAAACGTACCCGACAACCTAGAAATGTTGACATTTCCAATGTGAATGGTAAGCTGGACTTATGTAAAAAATAACAAAAAAGATATAACAAACTGACTTTTTCGTTTAAAAAT
>NC_136512.1:24482100-24484600 GCF_053919585.1 Euprymna scolopes | reverse complement strand
TTATATACGTAGCGAATCGTATCAGCAGTAAGATATGGATAAAAGGATACACTCATTTTCCCATCGACCTTAGCAACATATTATATGTGCATGTTCCATTTTAAATCAGGAGTAATTGTCAAGCCCAGGAGCTTGTCAAAATGTGGGGTCTACCCGAGATGAGAGCAATTCATTTTATTTGATGCCAGATGGATATCAGAGCGTTGATGATGTTGATGAGCACGTGTTTTCCGTTTTTGTTGAAGAAATTTCTCGTGTGTTAATTATAATTATTTTCATAACATTAATGAGAAAGCTATCGAACTGCCGACAGTCACGTTATTCCTGCCTTCATGAGAATCTAGTTCCCAAACCTTTTCTGTTGACTGACGCCATGGAAATGCAAAATGCAACTGCATTCACTTATTTTAAGCAAGTATATGCTCTTTCTAATGCAATATTTCCGAATTTTGCCTAATAAGAACGATTAAACGTGTTTCTCAGTCAGCTATTGGCTTCGAAGTATTCTCCTGGTGTATGCTCACATGCATATTCGGCGTTCGCATTATTTTCAGCATGGCATACTCTGTATATCGAGGTCATGATAGTCTACGCGAGTATCGTTCGTCGGTTGATACCATGGGAATAAAAAAATGGTATTGACTTATTTTAATGAAACTGCGTCTTTTGTATTTTCATGAATTCCATTGTTTTTCATTATTTATTAGATATAATAGTAGTATTATTGCTAAGTGATCTTTGTAAACAGTTCTGGCTATATTAGCTACTTCTTGACACAGCTTTTGTCACTCGAGTTTGTTAGAGACGCGACTCATTATTAACGTACATCGATGTCTTTTTAAAGTGGCAAAGCAACAGTGTTTTCGTTTTTTCAACTCGGCATTTCTTCTGTGTATCAGTAGATACAGTTTCAGCAATATTGTGACGCAGTACACTTGAACACGCCCTGTTACAACAGCCGCAAAGTAGGCAAACGGACTCTGACTCTTTTTGGTTTTGGTTTGTATAACAACATTTATTTCTTCGTCATAAAAGCAGAGACGTAACCATCTGATGTAGAACTTTTCAAACGGTTCTTCCTAGATTTCGAACGCCACCTCCTCTCTGCCGATATCTTTGGGTTTTTTTTTTGTTATAGTTCTTCTCCCTTACCTGTGATGTCACTTCTCATGCATTTACTTACGCGCATTCGCGCTGTTACAGTAACCCCATAAGACATTTCCTTAACACAAGTCCCTAATTTTCGAAATATTCTCGTGCACTCTGTTCACGTGGATGTATGTCGTTTTCAGCATTGCCTTACATGTATAACTATGTCCATTGGTTCTATTCTACTTTTCATATTCTTCGATTGATGTCTGAATTTATCACAAACCGTTAATTGCTGGTTCTGTCTTCGGTATTATACAACTAAATAAACTATCATTCATTTTTATTTCTTAGAATATCTTGCTCCATGCCGTGTCTGGGGCGGCTTATACATAAGAAAACGCAACATACGACTAAATTATGTTGTTTAAATCCTCCTTCTTTTTATAGCTTCAAGTTGTCTGTTTACTTCAGAAAACTTTAAAATCTATAATTTTACTTGAACCATCAGAATACATTTGACGGTCTCTTCTTTTAACAAACAAAATATGAGAAAAAAAAATATTTTACATATCTGCTATCGATTAAGGAAGTCTAGCAACAAATAATGGTCCTGATCATATCCACTGGCCAAATTAATCGTTTATATAAAAAATAGTGTATGCTAATTATTTTCATCGTTTTTAGATTCACAATTGGTTAATGTGGGAACAGGGTTATCTTGCATATGTAATATAATACTGCTTCGCATTCTGTGGCCGTCCAGCCTGAATGGAGACCCCGCGGTATTATTGTATCCCTTTTGTTAAAATTGTAAAGCATTTATTAATGTCATCTCGTTTATGATGTGCTAGTATGTATCTGGTTATTACGGTTTATCTCCAATATCTTCATATGGGTCATTGATATATATCTATTGGCTGAACGCGAGGAACGAACGGAAATCCCAGTATATTATTATACCATCTCCAGATAGAACAGATATTGCACTTGGATCCTAGCAAGAAGACCTTAAAGGTATATTTTAGCTTCACGCTCGGCCCCAAAACAGCATAATATTTTTATAATTAATTTTTTTTTAGCCTGCGTCTTGGTGATCAGGCGGTCTTATTTATTAAAAAGGAGGACCAAATATGAAAGCATATTACAACCAGTAAATTAGCGTATCTGTATACTAATAAATTAGTGCCCTTAGTATATTATTACCTTCTACCCTCCTTTTAAATAAATACCATCGCTTGATCGATTAATTTCTAACCTGGAAACTGTAACCAAGGAATTAATATTTAGTTAAAAGACAACTTTCTATTGCAAGACGACCCACGGAGATATTTGACATTTCTTACGTTTCTATTATTACTTCATATCATAAATAAACTAAGCAATCTTTGTTAACGGGCCAACGGAAATG
>NC_136512.1:24464600-24472100 GCF_053919585.1 Euprymna scolopes | reverse complement strand
TGTAACAGTTATATAGTGAGTTTAGTGAGAATTTTTGTATAGAGGGTTCGTAGAGTGAAGAACAAACACACACTTGTGATATAAATGAATGGGAACAGGTTCACAAATGCTCTTCCATAAAAAAGAGGTGAAAGAGTGAAAAAGAACATTACCCATAACGTTTTGAAACCGGCTTTAAACCTTGTCAAGGCAGAATAAGTGCACCAAGATGTTCCTCCCTAGATGTGGCAACAGTTTTCTATTTTAGAGCGTATTTAGCATGTATACCCGTAGAGAATTACGTTTGGAGTGAGCGCCCTACTGGACCTGTACAATAACGCAACCATTTTTCCAGCGACTGTGGCAGATTTTATGTATGCCTTTCATTAAAGGTCAGGGGTGAATATCACTCGCAGAAGTTTATCCAAGTTTGGCAAAGTAAAGATCAGAGCGTTCGTTTAGATAAAAAAATAGAAGCTTAATTGTGGATGCGTTTAAATTCACCAGCAAACATTTACCTCAATGTACCACGTGTTCAAAATCGGTGGAGCGACACTGAATGATATCTTTGTCTTTGCTGGCCTTTTAAGTGTTACCATAAATGGTTTTGTTGTCTGCTATACGCCAAAATAATTAACTTAGATGTATTGATTAAGGTGAGTTGAAGAGTTGGATCTGTGATGGATCTTTGAGACACATCAGCGTTGATAATTTGAGCTTCGGACTTCTGCCCGTCGCAAACTGCTTGCATGAACATATGAGAGAGTAAGATTTGAGTTTCCGAGTTGAACCTTGAGATAAATAGGTTGGAACCGAGCACCAAAATGAAAGCAAGCGGAAATCCGAAACGAAATGACGATCGCATTAAAGATAAAAATATTTGTCCGATTAGTAAAAATAAGAAATGTTTTTATTTTTTCTATCCTTTGGCGTTTTCTCTCTTTCTGTCTTTCTGTTGGCCATAGTGATTTACATCGTTCCCTTCAATTGACTTTAGAATGAATTATCTCCCGTTTTTATCGTATTTAGTATGTGCTTTAGTTGTTCGGTCCTATATCTCTTCTAAATCACCCTTCATTTTTGTTTGATTAGAAATATGTTTCATGGCATTAAATGTTTAATTAGTTATTTTCGTTTTATCATTTTTTAGGTCATTAATGTTTTTTTCAGTCATTTTCCTTTCGATTTTCTGGATCTATTCTTTTAGTCATCGTCTGTTTTGTTATCATTTGACGCTTGATTTCATTCACATCCCATGATTTTTTTATTTTTTTATCGCTAACTTAATGTTGAAAAATTCCCTATATAGCTTTTTTATTTCTCCATGTTTTTTTTTTTTAAATAACTACCTTAAGTTCGGATTATTCTGATGCGTTTTGAGTGCAATATCATTCTGTTCCATTGCAAAAGTAAATATTTGCCCTGATTGTCAATTCCTTCTTCCTCTTCTACTGCTTTTCCTTCCTTCTCTAATTATTCCTTGTATTATTATTATTATTATTATTATTATTATTATCATCATCATCATCATCTCTATTTAATATTCTGGCGTTTCCTTCCTTAGTTTGTATATTATGAATAAAAGAAAAATAAAACAAGTCAAGTATGCAGTGGTACCAGCGAGTGCACAAGGCATAAAAATGAGTAAGTCCAGCATCCCCTAAATAAGTCTCAAAACTCCACAGAGGACATCAAATCTTGGTGAAAATCAACAAACGGTACAAATTTGAGTTCTGAAACACGCATAAAAATGACTAAGTCCATCATTCCCCCATTTACCCCCAGAAGTCCCCAAGACCTAAAAATATTTAAATTTGAGTTCAGCACCATGCAGAACTGCTAAATAGACAGATACAAAAAAATTGGGACAAATATGGTAAAATAGTTCCAAAACTGAGTGTTTTTATAAATGAGACCCATTGGGCACACCCAAGAGTTATCGCGAAGTATAGACAAACAACATTATATAGAAATCAGTTAGCTACGACTTTTAAGCAAGTTATATAAAAATCCAAGGCAATAATTTTTTATGAGCACAAAAAGTGTCAATTTTAGCCATTTTAACCCAAAAGGCACCCATTAAGGGGCAACCAGAGTTTTTTTTCCGGAAAATCCGTTCCGTTCCATTTTAGTGATATCATGTTTAATGTTTTGCAAAATTTCCAAAAAATTCCAAGGCGTAGTTATTGAGAAAATTTCAAACAGACGAACGGACGAATGGGCAAGCGTGAATTTACAGGTTCAGCCTCCTTTTTGTCGGGGGACAAAAACGTAATATAACATTTTAAAAGACAAACAGCTTTAACAAATAGTCCACGTCAGGGAATTTTTGTTAAAATTTTCATTCCTTAAATTCCAAACAAAAAAGAGATTCATCTCCTTTTAACGTAGCCTAATTTTCGAATATAATTATAATAATATATAATCATTGTTTTAATGGTGTTAGGCAGGAACTCGTAGGAAATGGATCCAGTAATTTTCGTAGCATATAGAAGTCAGTGGAATTTTACGTAAAATAGATTATTCGAACAAGAAAACAAAAAAACACTTTTTTTTTTTTGCAAAATCATGATGAGTACATTAAAGATCGTCCTTAACAACTTGATTTCTTCATCTATATTGAACTACGTCGCATAATATTACTATCTGAATATGTATTAGCATATATTAATTAATCTAATTTGGGTCAATTCTATATTTAAAATACAATATACTCTATTTTGATAGAAATATTGATAAACCAATTGCGTGTTATTTGTCCCTGTCTAAAATAGATTTTTAATGCCATCAAAAAATATGTCAGACTCATCAAAACATTTTTTGTTGATTAGGCATATTTTACATTCCGGGGGCAAAAATAAAAATAAATAAAATAAATAAATAATAAAATAAATAAATAATAAAATAATAATAATAATAATAATTTCATTATTATTATATCCTTTGTATTATATCATTGTTGTTTTAGTTGTTGGCGGTGGTGCTGCTGCTTTGAATTTTGAACACAGACTATTATCGAACATTTTTTTTTAGAAAAATATGTGCTGTTCCCTAGTATCTGAGTGACAACAATTCTCCCAAACTTTCACTACTCGCCACCTCTTTTGATGGACTTTCTAGAAGTTCTCACAAAGGCAATCACCAGATATGTCTCACTATTATTAAACGGTTTTGTTCCCTTGAGTCAGAATGAAAAAAAAAAAACACTGTAAAGATCTTTAAC
Organism: Euprymna scolopes; assembly: GCF_053919585.1. Classification (NCBI taxonomy): domain Eukaryota; kingdom Metazoa; phylum Mollusca; class Cephalopoda; order Sepiida; family Sepiolidae; genus Euprymna; species Euprymna scolopes. The sequence continues at coordinate 24,468,898 of NC_136512.1, read as the reverse complement.
TTATCGCAACTGTCCTGTAAAATTGATTTCTTTCATTTTCGCTTGAAATGACTATTGGCCCACAAAAGCCCGTCCAATCAGAACTCTTCCAGTATTTAGTGTTTCTCGTCGTGCTTTCAATCCATTTTGTGGTCTACAACATTTATTGATCTGATGGATTTTTTTTATCGAAGTGTACTGCATAGCTTATTGTTCATCCTTATACTTATTATACTCTTATTATTATTTGTGGGTTAATATAATGTCGGAAAACTGTGTATTAGTTATTAAATGATAAGGAAATGTATTACTTGTCATAAAATTGTACAGTGCAGCATTAATTATTTAGCAAAGTGTCTTTCTGCTTTGTATCTCTTTTCTGCTTCCTCTCCCTCTCCCTCTGTCCCTCAATTAATCTATCTATCTTTCTCTGTATATTTGTATATAAACATATAAACATATTTTTCTCTCTCACACTTTCTCTTTCTTTCTCTCTGTCTCTATATGCAACGCACTATTCCCCCACCTTTATTTTTAAATTTCCAACGACTTTTCCAATTTATGACATGGAACAAGGCCATACATTTCATTACATCCAAATTTGATTTTCAAATATTTGTACTGATGTTTTGTTTATATATATATATATATATATATATATATATATATGTGTATATAATCATGGCCCGCAGTAATTATCACCTTCTGCACTGATCATTACGTGAGCAGGAAATACTCGTATCCAAAGGTAGAAACATATTTATATTCGTTGAGACAATATTATAATTAAAACTATTTTTAATGGGAAAAAGTTGAACAATAATAAGTGAATTCATAAAATTACGGTCAACTACAATGATGTATAATTCCGAACGTCTTGTTTGTTGTATACTCTCATGACCGTTGATTATGTCATCTGACTGATAAGTCTTTATAAGCGATTATAATTACTTATATTTAAGGTTAATTGCCGGATCCAAGTGGAAGAACGCTTACTCACACCATAAAAAGTCTTATATTGTTATTGCCTGGGGTTATATCTCCAGAACAGCAGTAATCATCACTACCATAGATCTTTATTTGTTAAGTATGAAACACTAGAAATTATACGTATGAAAATTGATTAAGATGTCTTGAAAGAATGTTTTCTTGTTAAAGTGTCAGAAAGAGAATTATATCGAGCCCTAGTTAGTGCATTAAAAAAAACGAAAAAACAATGGACCTATATTCAGCCCATTGCGAATTTTGTGTCTGTTGAATATTCTCATAGCTGATGATTATGGAATCCTGCTCACACTGCTCTGTAATTACCCAAACTAACGACCATTTAAAGCTTAGTTACCGGAAGAACGCTAATCCGCAAAACGATGCTGGGTTTTTTCTACCAGGTTTGAGTGACCTGGGCAGCAGTTCTTACACTGATTATTGCCTAAACATGAAAGGTTGGCGTTGGAATGTATAAAATATTAATTTTATTTGAAATACGTGTCCGGAACTGGGATCATGTCTTTTCTTCAAGAGTTTGCGGGATCTCGGCGCATATTCGGCGATCAGGTTGGCTTTCGTTATGTGGGAGGTCATGTTGGTGATTTTCTGGACGTATGACCAAACGAAGTAGTCCGGCGGGTTAATGTCTGGAGAGGAGGCGAATAGTGAGAGAAGAGTACAAAGTGTTGAACCTCACTCTGGGGCCAAGCGTGGGTCCTTTTGGACTTGTGGTCCGGCGCCGAGTCCTGATGCTACACCCAGTGTCTGCCAGCGGCCACCTGATTACACTAAGAGACCATCACACTCTTCATCACATGCAAGTACACTTTGTTATTGACTTTCAACCCGATATGAGAACAACACCAAAGACCATAACCTTGACTGGAAACTTTGTTTTCATCACCTTAGGAACGTCTCTGTTATCCGTGACAATCGACCGATACAGCTTCTATAGCTTTGGTGATTAGATCACAATTGGCCAACTAGAAAATTGTCTTCAACGAAAAAAAAAGGAAACTGGTGTTCATCAAACGGAATGGAATGATGTCTGTTTTTTCTAGGGTTCCATCCAATATTGTTTTAAATGTGATATAAATATCTGGTGATTCGTCAGGTTATTGTTGTGCATCGAAAACTGTGGAAGTAAATACTGTATATATTTACATAAAATGTTATGTACATATATAAGATAATACATGTGTGCATGTGCTCTCTGAAGTCTGCACTTTTCTAAACGGATGAAAATCGAAGTCTTTAGCCTGTTTTTTTCTATATTTGTTTTCTTCTACTTTATTATTATTATTATTATTATTATTATTATTATTATTATTATTGTAGTAGTAGTAGTAGTAGTAGTAGTATCAACCTTTAGGTGTTTTAGTTGGATTTTCTTTCTTAAACATGAGGCCAATTCCTTAGATTTGAGACACTAAAGATATATTAATACTCGCCGTTCCCAACAGGTAAGCCCTGGTAAAATGGTGAAAAGTAAGTGTCTTGTCGGTCTGATTAAGCGATTTATAGTAGCTTTTTTGGTATGATCCCATGTTTTCCAATTATACATCGAGGTGTTATTATTATTATTATTATTATTATTATTATTAATTTTATTATTATTATTATTATTATTGTTATTATTAATTTTATTATTATTATTATTATTATTATTATTATTATTGTTTCATTACATTCTTAACTTTCTGATATTTTTATTTTTTTATTTTACTTATTTTTAGACATTAAAACTATACCTTAACACTTTCGCTGGTCCCAACAGGCAAGCCTATTTTTAAGACTGTAAAAGAAAGTATCTTGTCAATTTGATTAAGCCATTTGTGGTTGTTTTCCGTTATGATCCCAGGCGTTCCAATCACAATGGGAATCACGTTGACTTCATTATTACTATTATTATTATTATTATTATTATTATTATTATTATTATTATTATTATTATTATTAAAATAACATTACCATCATTACTTTGCGCTGGAATATTATAGTTACTATTTTGTTTTGAATTTTATTCCAATCATTGCAGCGTTTTTCTCTGGTATAAAACCTAGTCCTTTTTCCACAAACACTGATTCCTTTTTTCTCTTCTCAGCTGTGTGTCCCTGGCATTTAAAAAAATATTTCTGCATTAGCATGAATCCCTTTCATCTCTGTGTCCCTTGTATCCTTTAATTCTGATAATCCCATTTATTTTAAAGTCATATTTTCATTGCCTTTGCCTCCCTAAACTCGGCACCATTCTATTAAAAACCCTAAACAAGAGCCTTTGACCTTCTAGTTTTTTTTCGCATTAATATCTTTTTATTACTTGCTTTTTTTTTGCCGTTGTCCAACGCTTTATGTGTGATCTTCAAGGCCTCTTATCTTTGCGATTCATTGATTTTGGACCCATAACATTCTTCTTTCCCCGATTATTATTTCCTAAACGAGAATTACAATAATAAACTCTTTCTCCTTTTACTTTCCTTTTCTGGTCATTTCTTTCTAGTGGAGTGTTTAAAAAAAACTGATATCATTTTGGATGTGGATATCAGAGAAAATACATTGGCACGCCAAATAAAAGTAAATGGAATTAATGATAAAGCAAAGTAAGATATATTTCTTTATTTTTTTTAATAAAGAAAAATAGTTGGAATTAATGATGGGACGATTCTAATATTCCCGATTCTGATACAATTATGTATATAGTTTGCATATAAATGTGCATATATTCTTCTGGAATGTAAAAATACACGTGTGCATTGTGTTATAGATTTTAGGTGATAGGTAGTTTAAACGCAATACATATTAATAATTTTTATCAGAATCGGAATGTAAAATTTAAAACAAAATCAAATATACGAAAGCAAATAAAAAGAAGCGTTCTCGTCATTAGAAAATCGGCAATTTATTTTCTGAATCCGATACTGATTTCGAAATCGATTCCGAGACCACTAAATGCTTCGATAATTTCGATTCCCGATTCCGGATAATCGTCCCAACACTAATTGGAATATTCTATCGCTCCTAAAGTTTATTGATTTCTCTACCCATCTTATACAGGTACATAACTTACGTCTGAACGAATATAGAAATCTACTTCATAATGTGTAAAGGTCTCTCTCACATAAAATCCCTGCAACCACGATTTATATTTTCTGAACGAAAATGATAATCAGAAATAATTTTTTCCTTCTACTTCCTTTTTGTAGTGGAGAATGTATGAAAAAAAACAAACAAATATCATTATCTTTAGTAGAGAGATATCACTTATCAAGGATTGAAAGCGACTAAAGGTCATACGTTAATGAATGTAAGATAGCAGGGTAGTAATCCATGTA
>NC_136512.1:24454600-24457100 GCF_053919585.1 Euprymna scolopes | reverse complement strand
CGATTCTTCCGGTCAATATGCTAGCCTTCCGGACCTTTTTCTCGCAACTTCCCCTGAGCTATGTTCAAGTTCCGTTCTGTATCCTCTCGGATCTTCCGACCACGCGGTTGTATCAGTTTAGATGAAAATGGAATGCAATAAGTCTGGAGATGTACACCTTCACCGTACTGCATATTGATACTCTACCGCTGACTGGGATAGTTTCCATACACTTATATCCGATCTACCACTGCATTCCATGTTTAAAAATGATGTGTCCTCCATATTACCAGACATTACCGAATGGCTAATTTTAGGCATAGACCGATTTATACCATTCCAAAAATTTCAACAAAAACTAACAGCCAGCCATTGCTCTCCCACGAATGTGCTGCTGCCATCGCGCACAGAAATAACGTTTTCCCATAGCTACCAACGTAATTGATGCACTGAGACTAAAGCTGCCTTTAAGGCTGCAAGCAACCACTGCAAAAGAGTAATAAAAATGCAAGAGAGTTATATGCTCAGTCCGTTAAATCCAAAGTAGCTGAGCAGCGGCTTGGTTCCCACCAGTTTTGGAAAATAGCAAACAGGATCCTAAACAGAAGCGTGCGCTCTATCCCAACCATCATCAATGACCGTGAGGTCATCTAGTCAGCATCAGATAAGGCCAAACTATTTGCAAGAAATTTGCAGCTAATTCTACTCTATGCGACGAAGGCCATCAACTCCACGTATTTCCTCCTACAACGGACAACACGCGCTGCAACATACAAATATATGTGCGTGATGTCGTCAAGCAAATCAAGAACCTTGATCCCAGTAAAGCAATTGGTCCTGACGGCATTTCAATGATTGTGCTGAAAAAGCTTCAACTAGAAATTGCCCCCATACTTACAAAACGGTTTAAGCGTTGCCTTAAGGAGAAGTGCTTCCCAACGCTCTGGAAAACCTCATCAGTATGCGCTGTATTTAAGAATTCAGGTGATAAGTCCTCTCCCTCTCAGTACAGACCAATAAGTCTCCTATGTCTCATGAGTAAGCTGCTGGAATCCGTATTAAATAGAGAAATAGTCATTAGAAATAACCTTCTTAGTGACATGCAATATGGTTTCAGTTCTGCCAGATCTACAGCACGTGTGCTAACTGTTATATCTCATAGGATTAACGAATGTCTTGAAAAAGGCTTCCTCTCTAGGGAAATTTCTCTTAACATATCAAAGGCGTTCGATAAAGTATGGCATAAGGGCCTACTTCTCAAGATTTCCAGCTACGGTATAACTGGACATGTTTTTTCAATCATTAAATCATTTCTCTTGATAGGCATATAAGAGTAGGGGTTGATGGGAAGAGATCAGAGGCTCGCAATATTTATGCTGGAGTCCCTCAGGGGTCCATCCTAGGCCCAACTGTCTTCCTGATATACATCAATGATATCCCAAAACACACACATCTTTTGATGACACGACCATCTATGGCAACACATCAAAGGCCGTAAATGACAAAGTTCTCTCAGATTCTCTCTCCTCTGAGCTTGTGCGCGTGGTACAGTTGAGGAGGAGGAGATGGCTGGTTACTTTTAATGCATCTAAAACCAAGCTCCTATCTTTACATCATGAACGCTCTGATCCCCATCTGGCATCAATTGAAATAGGTGGCTCTCCTCTGTTTTGATGAGCTTTTGGGATTGTCCTTTACTCCTGATCTGCAATGGTATACGTACACCAAGTCAGTTGCCAAGATCGTTGGGAAAGATGGTAGGATCCTTTTACCGCTCCAGAAGATACCTCACCCCTGATGCAATTCTCTATCTGTATAAAAGCCAAGCACGTCCAAGGATGGAGTACTGCTGCCACATCTGAGCTGTAGCTGATAAAAACAGCCTATCCTGCTTTGACAGAGTATAAAATAGGCTTCGTGGCCTAGTGGGTGATGCCCTTTTCTTTTCCCTGCCAGCTCTCTCGTACAGGAAAGACTTTGCGAGCCTGTCTTTGGTTTATCCTTACTACTACGGCAGCTGTTCGTCTGAACTTCAAACACTGGTCCCCCTCGCGATTTTTTACGATAAACACCCACCTAGCTGAAACCACTGTCAAACATTTTCCCCGCTCCTTATCTGTGCCATAATCAAAACGTAGATTCCATGAACAAAGCTTCTTTCTTAGAAGTGCACGCCTGTGGAACTCTGTTCCGGTTGCCTTTTCCCACTTGACTACAACCTGGATATATTCAAGTCCAATATGTACAAATTCCTGATGAACCGCCTCCTTTAGTAAGACACTCTGTCAAATCCTCAACATAAACTTACTGTACACACAATAGCCCTTATTCCCGAGTGGCTTTGGGCCTTGATAAGTGGTGATTACCTTGTATAAAAATCGCATATCTCTGCATGTTACACACACACACACACACACACACACACACACACATATATATATATATATATATATATATATATATACATATATGTGTATATACATATACACACATATAACAGTATGTTTTATATATCTATATA
>NC_136512.1:24437100-24449600 GCF_053919585.1 Euprymna scolopes | reverse complement strand
AAATTTTCCTCACTTCCGATGTGGCGATGGGCGCAACAGCAAAAACGTCACATTTTTTTCACGTTCTTTTCACCGTTCACGGTACGGGTTCGAGCCTCCCTACTTTCATACTACCATTTTTTTTATTAGTTATCACACACCTGCAAACACCTGAGCAACGCCGAGCACCCAGCCTTGTTTAAGATAAAGTAAAAATATATAAACCACTTTACTCACGGTTCTTGTTGAGAGATCATACACTAGACTTCAAGAATAACCGTATCATATGATTAATTGCACTATGTATTTCTGTTTTTGCTAATATTAGTAAAGAACATATTCTACTGAATTTTACCTACTTTAAAATCTAAAATTAAACATAACATTTGGAGTTATTCGATTTAGGTCATAGATTCTTTCTAGCAAACACCTAGCTACAAATAGTAAACACATTATGTTTGATAATGACTTGTCTTATCAAACTATAACTCCAGCAGTCTTTTGAAAAAAACACTGAAATAGACGGAAAATGAAATGTATAACTCGGTTAGAAATATTAATTACATCACTAGCAAAAAAATGTCGCTGTTTTTTTTTTTTTTTTTTTTTTTAGAAATATGTGTCATGGTTTCCAGATATACCTTATTCGATCAGGAGATCCGATTTCTTCCAAAGGAGAGTAGGTGATTACTAGAGCTTTGACAACAGCATATTCATTTGCTTGTTTTGATTCTCAGGTATATATCCATTGATATCTTATATTTTTTGATGTAGATTGATGTGGTTCTCGGTTGAATAATTGTATCTAACTATGTCGGATATATGCTGAAGAGTTAAAACAATGAACAGAATATGCTGTTGTTATAGCGCTATTGATAAAATACTAGAAACATTAAAGTAATATACAGATGCGCTAATTTTATAATCGGAGTATGTGACCTCTTTCTATTTGCCTTTTTAATAAATAGGATCAGCCGAACGATCACCAAAGACGCAATGCAAAAGAAAATAAATAAAAATATGATTCCGCTTTTGGCCATACGCGACACTAAAATATAGGTTCTTGGTTTGCTGGCTAAGATGTAAGTTAATATCTGTTCAGTCTAATGTATGCATAAGGATATCGTGTTTTTTTTCTATTTTCAAACAATTACAAGGACATTGGAGATAAAACGTAATAAGCAGATATATTCTGACACATTAAACAGCAAATGTTCTGCATGTCTTATACAGAGTGGGGTGTACTTTTTTGCTTCCCCACTGAGCAAATTAGGCACAAGGCCGTTTTTTTAATGTGGAGAGAGGGGGAAGGGGAAAGGAGAAAGGGACTAGCTCTCAAGAGGTGGGAAATGGGAGCTGGATAGGGAGAGCCTGCTGATATATAGTTTTTCCCCTGCATTTACCAGAAGATTGCCACAAGGGTAATGGTCTTTGATTGCAGCATCTGCCGGAACAGATACTACATTTTGATCTTTGCCAAAAGGCCACAAAGGCCCACCTCTTATAAAGAGTGGGGGGGCAGAGCAACTTGGTTATTTTTTTCCCTCAATTAAAACCCAAGTTAAATGCAGGTATACTTTGAACTGCAATTGGTACAATATTAAAAATTTATTTTTACCAGTTTTAAAAATGATATCAGTAAGATGATTTGATTAATGAATTAGAGTTTAATCAAATGGAAACAATAATATTACGAGGTATCCATTTACGCCGAACTTCTAGAGAATTCCCAGCAGCAATACATTACATATGTAAGATGCGGCTGTTGAATTTCCACAGGTCGCGCTACTATATATAAATGCACGTGCGTTTGCTAGGATCCAAAATGTTTCGCTATTTCATACTATATTGAATAAATTTATGAATAGAATTTAGCATATATATGTTTTTCTTGGACTGTTATTTTTATATATATGGATGTTGTTTCACCAGGCATCGGCCAACTCATACTCTGACCCTCCTCAGGTGGTTAACCCCGGTGGGATAGGAATGCTGAGACTTGTAATAGTATATCAATTAATTACTGCCTTCCATAGGTGTTGCCCCACTAAGTTTTGGCTAAGAAATCGTCTGATCTGCTTTGGGTAGGTTTGAAACCGCTACCTTCAGACAATGCTCACTCGGAAGCGTATAGACTCAAAACATATACAAACTTACCTTGACGAAAACGTAGGGGGAACATAACAACTATGGAAGGCAGTCATTACTGGGGATACAGTCAAATGACTCAGCATTACTATCCCGGCACGGTTAACATATCGAATGATGTCAAAGAATTAAAAAAAAAACTATGAAAATTAAGGTAACCGACCTAACAAAAATGAATGCACAAATTATGAAACCATATCCCATCGATTTTGAAAAAATATAAATAAAATAATATATAATGAAAGTAAGCGGATTTTTTTAAAATATCCAATAATGAATCATGAATAACAATTAAACGAATTTTGTTTTTCAAAGAAATACGTGAATTAGTTACATATTCAGAAGTCCGTTTTACCAAAAAATTGAATAAAAAAAATTAGGCTGTTAATATAAATGCGTGACGAAAACTAAAATTATATATATATATATATATATATATATATATATATATAATTTTAGTTTTCATCACATCTCTCTGTCTCTCTCTCTCTCTCTCTCTCTCTCTATATATATATATATATATATATATAATTTTAGTTTTCGTCACATCTCTTTCTCTCTCTCTCTCTCTCTCTATATATATATTTATATATATATATATATATACACATCTATATATATACGCATATATATACACATCTCTATATATACGCATATATATACACATCTATATATACGCATATATATACACACATCTATATATACGCATATATACATACACACATCTATATATATATATATATATACACACACGAATATATATACATACATCTCTATATATATATATATATATATATATATATATTTATATATATATATATAGATATATATAATGGTTTTTATAGATTGGTTTCTTAAACATAAATCGAATGACACCGTCGTGATTTTTACAGAGTGCGTAATGGGGAACAGAGCTCTTTGATAGTCTGTTTTTTATGTCAAACATTATTGGTTACATATATGCATACATGTTTCAGGTGTGTCCTCAATCAAAGAAGTCACTTCATCAGACATTAAAAATGGCGCTCTCAAATACAAGAGTTAGATTACATTTTTTTTTATTTAATAGGCTCTAAAAGAAAGTGGGGCGCATAGTTTGTGAATGTGAGCAGGAACGTGTGGCGACAGAAAATATTAGGGGTTATGGGTGGCGTTAAGCAACACAGAGGAAGTACTATCCCGTGCAGTCAAACTCTTACTGCGGGGAATATTTAGTATTATTTTTCCATGGTGTTTTTTTTGTTGGCCATAGTTTCGCTTTGATCTGAAGTAATTATATACTCTCATCACTCATATTCCTTATCTTAGCTTTTTTATAGTAGATTTAGCTTTTCTTGTGACGACCTCACTATCTCTCTATTTGATTGATTAGCTCAATTGAATTCTTTATTTATTCATCGTTGTTTTATCCATTTGTTGCTCATTTTAAAATGATTTATTTAATTATTGATCTATTAAATATATATCCATTTGGTCAAAGTAACAGTCATCGAATAAGTATATACGCTTATGTATATGATTTAAATAAATGTGGTATCCTAGGATTTATATTTTCTACTCCGTCTCGATTTCCGAAGTAATTATAGCGGCAATGGTTTACATATCTATATATGAAATGTATTTTGATGGTGTCCTTCTTTCTTTTAGGTTGTCTAGCTTTTCGTCGATTCTAGAATGTAATTACTTTTTATAAGCTCATATTCTTCTTTATAGGGATAGGTCCTCTAGATGTATACATGAAAATAGGCACATAATGGAATACGTTGTCAAAATAGGTAGTTCATTCAGTTTCCAAAGCCTTATAGTTATAGTACTTAGTTATCGTTTTAGATCAATTATCTTGTTGGTTTCCTTATGTAACGCTGGTTTACAATAATACTTATCGTGGGTTTATATCAACATACAAATTACTAGCGTGCTAGACCCATATATTATTTTAATTAATCATTTTTCAGACGTAAAATTAGTAGGTATGCAAAGTGCACTCACTATTATCCAGTCAGTGGCATATTCTTGTTCCTGTATTTTTTTTTTTAAGTTTAGCCTTAAACCGTAGGGTTTGAGAATGTGTCGATGCGTAACGATAGGATAGTTCCTTCCTTATTTTAGCTAAGTTATTTATGCTCGCCTTTCCTTCGACTCTTTTCGGTAGGAATAATATTAATTAGAGGTGTGTTGGTCTTTAGTAAGTATAATTATTATTTTGCGTTGTATCAGGACTACTTTGTATACTTTCAAACCTTCCCTTAGTTCATTTATTGATAAATAAAGTTATTGTGAGTAAGGGTTTATGACTTGTAGTGTAACTGGTATAACGGGATTGCTTTTCAGTTTACATCTTATTTTAAGCGTGACCTCTAAAGTGTTTGCAGCCTATTCTACTTTTACATTTAATAGTTTTTCAAAGTCCTTAAAACTAATAAATTAAACTATAGTTACACACACACGCACACACATACACACACACCACACATGTATATATGTTAAAATTTTAATTTTTCTTTTATATGTGTATATGTACTGTGTGCATGTGTATATATGTGCGTACTTATATGAATATGTATTACAGACTGACGTGACACCTCATTGGCTGTACCTCATCCTCCGTCCTCCTTCTTTATCCTTTTCCCTGTGTATGCCCATCACTTTCACTACACTGATAAAGACTGAAGAATCGGTCAAAAGTAATTGCAAAAAAAAGTTTTAACATTTTTTTCATGATACTATTTTGTATTTCTGCACGTCACCAATAGAAAACGAATAAAGAAAAGTTATCTGCATTCATAATTTTCGTATTCTATTTTTACACATTTTCGTATACATATATTGCGGGGTTCGGGTCGTTCGACTGTTATTAATCGTGACACCCGCCACTGAAGATTCCCGAAGGGATGAAACACTAGAGTATGTACGTATATAATTACCATAGTAAATAATTATGACAGCCCCTTTAAGAAATTCGTTTCTTATCGTTGAGCATTTTCAGTTTAAATAAAGTCGGTCAATTTAGCTCTTATGCATAGATCATCGCATAACCATTAGATCACTGTCTGGCTGACGTAAATGAACATTTAAAATTAAAATGTGTAAAATTCAACGTTATTTCACGCAGTTAATGGTAGCCGAATGGATTAGGTCTTCGTTAATCGAGCCAGAGATGTTGCGGGATTCAAATCGTTCGACTGGTATTAATCGTTACACCCTGCACTGAAGATTCCCGAAAGGTAGGTATTTAAATATCATAGTAAATAATTATATATATATATATATATATATATATATATATATATATATATATATATATATATATATATATATATATATATATATAATCGACGGATGTACATCTGGGTTGTTTTCCGGTGTCGATAATTTTTTGTATAGAAGTTATTATTATGTTTTTTTAGAGTTCATCGGTGTAGCTAAACTAGACAGAATGCCAACAAGTCTGTTCTTCATGGACCACAATGTACTAGTATTATTGCGCTGTTTTATATAATCTCGCATCCCTTTCTTGTCTCAAGCAATACTTTAATTGCTTTCTCTATCGATTATTACAAATTTGCACTAAATTTCAGACGTCGTTTAAAATGTTGGGTGTACTTCTATTGCTCTGCACTATTTAAATGAAAATAGTAATATTTCTAAAATATTGATTTGCATATATTTTGTTGATGCCTTTATGTGTAGAGGACATTTCTTGTGCCAATATTGCAAAAGTCGAGGTAATGGTTGTTTTAGTCTTCACATTTTGACAGGCAATGCAATTAACTTTTGTATTCTTGTTAACGTTTAATTTTAACAATTATTTGTTAAAACACGTTCCTGCATTTTAAACTACTTAATTTATTAAATGTCTTGTAAAACTTCCAATGTTTGATTTCATGCATTCTGAATGCCTTCTTCGTATTATTTGTAAATAAAATCTATGCTACGACTCTGATAATTACAAACTAAAAGCGAGTCAATGTTGATTAGGTATACTTTAGAGGCTATGCTGCTTTTAGATTATTTATTATTTATTTTTTTATTAAATATATATCCGTTTCGTCAACTAAACAAATATACAGGTTTAGTGATATCGTTTAAATAAAGATGGTATACTGGGAGTTATATTTTCTGCTCCAACAAGGTGTCGAATTACACTGGCAATGAATTGCATATATATATATATGTGTGCGTGTGTGTGCGTGTGTGTGTGTGTGTGTGTGTGTGAACGTGTCTGTGTGTGTCTCTGTCTGGCTGTGTACAATTTTCTTCGAAATAATTCTGTTAATTTTATGCCTACAGACTCGAAATTATATAGAGGGCACTGAGATTGGGAAACTCTTTTGGATCGGTTTTCGGCCTAAAATTTGGCTGTTAAGGGGTCAAAGTTCAGCGATTTGTCCTTTGAGAATTCTACCAATCTCCTCCGACAATTTTGGCTCTAAACACTTGAAATTTTAAATATAGATTCGTTGGATATAGATCTAACTTAATAACTCAGTTTAAGCTAAAAATAATAAATTTTACGGGTTCATAATAGGGATCAATTTTTTTTTTAAATTACCATTTTTTTTTTTTTGCTAGTAATACACCTCCAAACACCCGGACAACGCTGGGCTGAAATGCTAGTATATATATAAACTTAATTCTTTTATTTGGGTTGTTTATCTTTTCCTTTATACTAGAATACAAATATATATGCTTATATGTTTCATTATAGAGACAGGTTTTCCAGGCCATATATATGCAAACAGGTACGTAAATGCATATAAAGTTCTATACTGATGGCGCATTCAGTTCCCAAATTTTGTCATGGATATTCCGTAATATTATGTTTGTGTTTGTAATAGGAAAGGTCAGATAGAGAATTTCCTGTGGTCAACATACATTAAAGTTTAGTGCAATAAATTTTACTGATCTTTAGGTTTTTTGCTATAAATTTCTACATTGTAAACAAGATATATATCATCGACTGTAAACAAAAAATTCCAGGATTTGCCAATTATATTATTTCGTAAATAGAGGATTACTTAAAACTTTAAAATAACTATTCATTCGTCATCTTTATAATAATATAAAAATACCATTTTCTGTGTGTGTGTATGTGCGCGCTTGTGCGTGCAAGTTCTTATGTAAGAGCTCGAAAGGACTGGGCAGATTTTATCGAAATTTTATAGGGAAGTACTTGATGTGTACGGTAGTGTTCTTACGTAGGTTTTTTTTTATCGGAATATGTCTGATATGTATCGAAAATCGATAATCGAAAATATCCGATTAAAGAAGGAAAACTAACTTTGACTAAAGTTAACACCTTTATACGCCCTTACATCACGATCATTTGAGCAGTTGTATCTTCGCATAAAAAGCTTATCCTATAAAAGCAACTGAATATCATTTAATAAGAATAAATATTTGATTTTAAAACGCAATTTAACCACGATATTTGACTTTTCTCAGCGTAACTGTTATTTAATTTATTATGTAAAAATAATCTCCAAATAAATAGTTGGTCCTTTTATCAGACAGGAGCGCACGAGAAATGAATCTTTCGATTTAGGACACAGAACCATGCTGTTTATCCTTTTCATTTTAAACTTTAACGGGAGACCTTATCAAAGGATAATTTAATCAAGTTAACAGTTGATTCCCTGTAATGCAATGATGACTACAATGCATTGGAGACTAAGTCATTACGCGGAGGAAAGTTGAGCCTCTTACAGTACATAGCGAGTTGTGTCGCTAACTAGACCAAGCAATCAATTTGGTGTATAAATGAGCGATTAAACAGATTTCGATTAAAATATAAGTATGAGAGGGTGATTCATTTGTTAATACTCCTTTAATAACAGACAAAGTCGTGTCTCCCTGCTAGTAACTTAAAATATAAATCTCACCTGTTGGTTTTAATGTATGTATGTATGTATGTATGTAAGTTTGTATGTCTGCCTAATACTTTTGACAGTGGCGATGAGTTTTCACGAGATTGTTATCGTTTTGAGGCTGGACCGGTCGGACGACAAATATCGAAAAAATTGCCTAAAAACATTAATGGCCACTGCATTTTTTCACCGATATTTTAGAAAGCAATCCCCTCTTTTCGATTGACTAGCCTTAATTTAAATATTCGTCACTTCCGTTTTTTTCTGCGATGGGCGCAACAGCAAATATGTTACTTTTTTGTTTTTTTTGTTTTTTTGTCACGTTCTTCTCCTCCTTCGTGGTACTGCTTCCGTCCTGCCTGTCTGCTAGCACTTTTTTTTATTTTTTTGCTCAAGACACACCTCCAAACACCCGGGTAACGCGGAGCACCTGACCTTTTTTTTTTTTTTTTTTTTTTTTTTACAAAGGCATCACCACATTATCAAGGCCCAGAGGTCACTCAAGGATAAGGGTTAAAGAGTGTACAGTAGAAATTAATCAATATAGTAATCATTAGTAATGAAAATTTGGTAAATTTAATAACTTATATGGAACGGCTCATCAAGAACTTATTTACTTTAGACTTGAACACATCCATATTGTAGTCAGCCGGAAAGCAGGAAAACGGAAGACAATTCCACAGGCGTGCAGTTCTAAGAAAGAAGCTTTGTTCATGGAATCTACGTTTAGGTTTAGGCACAGATAAAGAGTGGGGGAAATTATTGATAGTGTTTACAGCTAGACGAGTGTTTCTTGTGAAAGTTTGGCGAGGGGGGACCATAGATTGAAGCTCAGTTGAACACTTTCCATGAAAATAACGATAACTTCAGAGACAAACTCGCAACATCTCTTCTGTGAGATAGAGGTTGCAAGGAGGAGAAAAGGGCATCTCCTACGAGGCTACGAAGTCTATTTTGAACTCTATCAAGGCAGGACCAGTCCTTTCTAGCAGCTCCTGCCCAGATGTGGCAACAGTATTCCATCCTTGGACGTACCTGGCTTTATATAGGTAGAGAATAGCATCAGCAGTGAGATATCTACTGGATCGATAGAAAGATCCCACCATTTTTCCAGCGGCCTTGGCAACAGATTTGATATACGTGTTCCATTTAAGATCAGGAATAATGGTCAAGCCCAGAAGCTTGTCAAAACTTGAGGCCTCCTGAAGACGAGAGCCATTCATTTCAATTGATGACAAATGTGGATTAGAATGTTGATGATGTAAAGAGAGAAGCTTGGTTTTAGATGCATTAAAAGTAACCAGCCACTCATTTCCCCATTGTACTACGTGCTCAATATCAGAGGAGAGAGAATTGGAGAGAACTTGGTCGTTTACTGTCTTAGATGTGGTACCATAAATGGTAGTGTCGTCAGCATAAATGTCTACAAATGATGTAAGGATATGATTTGGAAGATCATTAATGTAGATCAGGAAAAGAGTTGGGCCCAGGATGGATCCCTGAGGGACACCGGCATTAATACTGTGAGCTTCTGATTTTTGCCCCTCAACTACTACTCTTATGAACCTATCAGAAAGAAATGATTTAATAATTGAGAAGACTTTTCCAGCTATACCATAGCTAGCGATCTTATGAAGTAAACCTTTATGCCATACCCTATCAAAGGCTTTAGATATGTCAAGAGCAATTGCCCTAGAAAGATTGCCACCGTCTAGAGATTTGCTAATCCTATGCGATATAACTGTAAGGACATCTGCTGTAGATCTAGCAGAACGGAAACCATATTGAGTGTCACTAAGAAGGTTATTTTTGTTGAGATGTTTGATTAC
This sequence comes from Euprymna scolopes, assembly GCF_053919585.1. Classification (NCBI taxonomy): domain Eukaryota; kingdom Metazoa; phylum Mollusca; class Cephalopoda; order Sepiida; family Sepiolidae; genus Euprymna; species Euprymna scolopes. The sequence goes on along the minus strand of NC_136512.1, from coordinate 24,439,777 downwards.
TTCTGTATTTAACACAGATTCTAGCAACTTGCTCATAACGCACAGGAGACTTATTGGCCTGTACTGAGAGGGGGATGAGCGATCACCTGAATTCTTAAATACAGGGCATACTGATGAGATTTTCCAGGGAGATGGGAAACTATTCTCCTTAAAACAACGTTTAAACAGTTTTGTAAGTATGGGCGCTAATTCAAGTTGAGGTTTTTTGAGTACTATAATTGGAATACCATCAGGGCCAGTTGCTTTACTCGAATCAAGGTTTTTGATTAGCTTCGCAACATCACGTACAGATATACGTATATCACATAGCGTGTTTTCTGATACAAGAGGAAATATTGGGGGTTGGCGGTCTTGGTCGCAAAGGGTAGAATTTGCTGCAAAGTTCTTGACAAAGAGTTTGGCTTTGTCTGATGCTGACGAGATTACCTCAGGTCCATTGATAATAGTTGGGATGGAGCACACGCTTCTGTTCAGGATTCTGTTTGCTATTTGCCAAAACTGGTGGGAACCAAGCCGCTGCTCAGCTACTTTGGACTTAACAGATTGAGCATACAACACTCTTGCGTTCCTTATTACTTTCTTACAATGGTTGCTGGCAGTCCTGAAAACGGCTTTAGTTTCCATACATCTATTACGTTTGAAGCAGTGGAAAAAGTGATTTCTGTGCGCAATGGCAGCAGCACATTCTGGAGAGAACCATGGCTGGCTGTTAGGTTTTTGCTGAAACTTTTTAGAGGATATGAAATGGTCAATACCTACAATTAACCATTCAGTTAGGTCTAATACTATAGAGGACACATCCTTTTTAAACATGGAATGCAGAAGTAGATCAGATATAAATGTACGGAAGCTATCCCAGTCAGCCTTAGTGTATCGATATACTGTACGATGAAGAGGTACGTCTGGGGACATTACATTTCATTTTTATCTTAATTGATACAACAGAGTGGTCGGAAGATCCAAGAGGCGACAGAACAGAAACTGAACATAGTTCAGGGCAAGTTGTGAGAAAAAGGTCTAGTAGGCTCGCATACTGGCCGTCATTATCGGGCACACGGGTAGGTTCCTGAACAATCTGAGTGAGGTCATAGGCAATGGAGAAATCATGACAGAACCTCCCCTCATCATCGGTCTTGTTTGAGTGGGTCAACCATTCGACGTTGTGAACATTGAAGTCTCCACATACGTGAATGTTAGCTGAAAGATAAGTAGAAAGGACTTGGTCAATTTTCTCAGATATGCTTTGAAAGATAGTAACTCCGCTGTTGTGGGGGCGATAGAGAGTAAATATAAATGCAGTAGTGTGAGCTAAAGCAACCCGAAAGCACATATAGGGTAAGTTAGGATCTTCCCTGGAGATGTCCCTCCCACATGGAAAGCTATCTTTAATATAGGCACATATTCCATGCCCATGGCGATCTTGGGGGTCAGATTTAGAAGTTAAGTTAGAGTATCCTGAAATTGCAAACTCATCTAGGGAAATAGCCTGTCCAATGCCAGTTTCACTTAAAAATAAAAGGTCTGGTTTAGTCTCCTGTAATTGGGTTTCAACCTCTGGAAGGTTAGAACGAAGACCCCTGATGTTGGAGAAGGAGACATGGTAGTAGGGGTCTACGTTGGAAGTTGGAGAACCGGGTTTAATCGTATATATTTTCTTGAAACTTGTCATGATGAAATTTTGGAATTTGTGGACTAGGTCGACAGATTTACTTAGAGCAGGACAGAGAGGGGAAATTAAGAGAGAAAAAGAAACGAAGAATTTTTTTTTTATTTGTAGCTAATGATAAGGTAAAGCCGTAACAATTACCCACTAGTATGGCATCGAGAGGCCCCACCAGAAGCTACTGCATGGTCCAGAATCCATTCACACACCTATCACAATAATTACTCATCTATTTATGCAGCGTTTTTTTTTTTAATTAATATTGCAATTGTAATTGAATGTGCTTATCTCACTAGGCGCTGCATTTAAGTGATTATTATTTTTTTCATATTGCTTTTAATATTCTACATTTGGGTACAGGCGAGGAAACAAAGATTAATTAGAATAACCCACAGCTCGGTCATTTGCATGAAGCTGTTGCTGCCGCCATACACGCGTATGCGCTCTGTTACAATAATACCGTAAATTTGTCCGACCACTCTCCGTGAAAGTGATTGAAAACTAGTCAAGAGACGCAGCAGTATTAGAGTGAAACAGAGGCTTATGTTAGGTAGATGTGTACGACCTCTAGAAAAAACAACTAAGATGGGAACATATTTAATAGTTTAAACTTTTAATTTTTTTAAATAAAGTGTCCCGTGCCAAAATCTAACTGCAAGAAAAAAAACTGGGGGGGGGGTTCTTCACTTTCTTTTTTGCATTAATATAAATAGATGAAACGCTATTTTTAAGTTTTAGGAGTCCAGGGTTAAATAGAAACCAGCGAACTATATCAACACTTAAATTAAGTATACATTTCCATCTAAAGCATTAAACCTTTCAGTTTGCCAGATAACTTCGTATGTCTGCATGTATTTCTATAAATATACAAGTATCGTTTAAAAAGTAAAGCCTACAGTTTTTCAAACAGAAATTCAATGACGCATATCTGCGTCTAACTCATATCTTTGACAAGGGAACAACCTTATCACGTTGACCAACCGACTCCCGTAAGATCACCGAGGTTAAGCAAAG
>NC_136512.1:24402100-24432100 GCF_053919585.1 Euprymna scolopes | reverse complement strand
TTAAAACTTACATGAATTCATGAATTGGAAAAAAATAATACCGTTGTTTTGGCCCACCCTATATATCATTATTGTGGCAACATTTTTCGTTCATTTTTTTATTTGTTGTTAAATTTGCATTAATGATTAACAAACGGGACCTGTGAAAATTCCACAGCGGGATCATTCATACGTAATATATTGATGCTGGCATTCTGTAGATATTATTGTAACTATTTTGTTAAAACTGCGAAAGTATTTATCCAAGATAGCAGGGGCGCCCTGTGTAGCCAGGTCGTAAAATACGCTTAGGTATGATATTTTAATTCAAACAGATTTCGCATATATTATTATAGAGTTAATATTCTTCTATATTTTTTATATGTTATAAAGATGCGATTTCAAAAATAAAAAATATATATCTATTTGACTTGAGTACATCAGCTAGTATTGAAACCAAACCCCAAACTTATATATATATATATATATATATATATATAACCACTAACATATACCTATATTTACACACATATATATGGATATATAAAAATACGCACATAAATATCATATATATATATATATGTATATATATAAGTATACACACAATTGTGTTCCTTCAGCTATAATCGAAACCGACACCAAAATTATGAAGAATTGTTGATAAATTATTTATAAACAAATAGCTTACTAAGGTGCCATCAGCTAAAATCGAAACCGAAACCAAGACTTATGAAGAATTCTTAATAAAATTATTTTTTTAAAATAGATTTTAGGAACGCAATTAGCTATAATCGAAAGTGAAACTACAACTCATGGGGAATTCTTGGGAAAATTATTGATTACAAGAAATGGAAGTACATAACAATTAAACGACCCGATGTAAGCGTGGCAAAGAAAGTAACACGCACGTAATCGTATTAATATATGGGTATTATATTTAATATTTGTGTTATTACAGATGAGAAATACGATGGTTGTTCAAAAATTAAACCTTTCTTTTTTTTCACGCCAAAGTTTAAGAGCTCTGCAGACAGGAGTGGCACAATAAAATAATGTACCATTTGTGATTTAGAATTTATTTTTATGGTCAATAAACCTTTTGCTAGCGATCATCTATGGCTGAGTATGGTCATTCGGATCGACCTTTGTCATACAATGGTTATGCCTATTGTTTTTTTTTCCGCGTGAAAATGTTGAATAGTAAAAAATTCGTTAGTGGTACTTTAAAAATGACCGACATTTTGTATTCTAGAATTGAATTTGTTAGACATACAACAATTTATGAGCTAGAATAGCAAAGTGTACCGAGAGCTGACTATCATGAGAAAGTAAATTTGGCGAATTATTAGTGCCACACACAATAATAAATATTTAATATTTAAAAATCTTAGAACCCCTCAACTCTTCGCTATTAGTTTTCGTGAAGGGCTTACCGCCAAATTCCCTGGAAGATGGATGGGTCGTGCTGTTCGCAAGAGTAGCCGACCAGAAGTTTTAACTAAAGGCCCTGCTACGTTTTTCTCTCTGATTGGCTGGAAGTGCAAGTCTACCCAGCAAATCTAAGAAATTCAGAAAAACATGAAGGCGAAAAAGTTGAGGCTATGACTACCTTTCCGCAAGACTTTTTCGTGAAATGAGTTATTTTATTCCTGGTCGACTTGAAAAGCTGGGGCGGGAGAAATGTAGGCGCTGATATATAATTTTAAATAAAACTCCACACATTATACGTTCTCTGTTTTAAGAACCGATATATTAATACGGTATCGTGCTTGTTATTTTCTGTGTCACGCTTACATCCGGGTCGTTTAATATTTATGTACTTCAATTTCTTTTCATAAATAATTTTATCAATACCTCTTCATAAGTTTTGCGTTTGGTTACGATTATAACTGATGTCACTCCAGTGATATATTTTGTTATATAAATAATTTCATCAAGATTTATTAATAAGTTTTATTTTCGATTTCGATTATGGCTGAAGGTAATCAAATATATACATATTTTTTTCATCAGATTTTTTTTCGGTTTCGATTTAAGCAAATGCATCCAAAAGAGGTACATCAATATAAGACGGTTCCATTTTAGGCTGAACATCTACAGAATGCCAATATCAATATACTGCATATGAATGAGCTCCCTGTAATATTAAAACAAGTCCCACTAGTATGTATCCCTCTCTTACTTTTAGTTTCTGAACCACGACCATTCAGATATAGAGATATATATAACAACCCAAAACCCACATGTCGCATAGTTTCAGCCGTAGATATAGTGTAAGCCGTCGCACTCCCGAAGCATATAGACTTGTACGCATGCGCAATCGAATTTAAATAACCGCCATCTTTTCGTTTTATGTATTCAGCTGCCGTAGGCCATGTTTATGATGCATTTTGTCTGTCCGTAGCTCTGTTTATCACGTTTCGACATGTACTCAACCCAAACCACTAAAGCAATGGACCTGTTATGTATAGTTTCTTTTAGAGACGGCGAATCATATATATATATATATATATATATATGTTTTTATAGGGATTGGAACAGCGTTCTGTAGAGCAGAGTCTATTTTAATGTATTAGTAAAGCCATTAATACAATTAAAATAAAAGAAAACTATATATCCTAGAACTATGTTAATATTGAGTCAGATGATAGATAATTTAAAATTAAAGCATGAAAATCGGTTTCATGAGGAACCACAAGCAATATCAAAATATTGTACGATCGTTTCGGAAATTATATTTTATTGAGAAAGACAATGCTTTGTATATACATATATAATTATATATATATATATATATATATATATATATACATATATAATTATATATATATATATACATATATAATTATATATATATCATATATATTATATATACTATATATATATATTATATATACTATATATACTATATATACTATATATATTATATATACTATATATACTATATATATATTATATATATTATATATACTATATATACTATATATATATTATATATATATACTATATATATACTATATATATACTATATATACTGTATATATACTATATATATACTATATATACAATATATACTATATATATACTATATATACTATATATATACTATATATAATGTATATATATATATACTATATATATGCTATATATATTTAAAGGAGATTAGAACAATAGTCTAAAGAGCAGAGTGTATTTTAATGTAATAGTGAAATTACTAGTTTAATTAAAATACAGGAAAGAAAAAGTGCTCATTGTAATTTAGATATATAATAAGCCCGATAGGAAAATATCCTAGAGCTAATTCAATATTTAGTAATGTGATTGATAATTTAAAAATCAAATTATAATTTAATTAAAAATTCGTTTCATAAGAAGGAACAACAACAACATCAATTATTTGTACGATCGTTTCGGAAAACAGTGATTTTATCGTGGAAGACATCAAGTTACGGACAATAATTATTACATATAGTTTTTTAATAAACAAGGTTTACTCGTCAGAAAATATTGTGAAGGGTTTTTATTAAATATATAAAGACACCATAAAAAAACCTAGCATTAAAAGTAAGGCAGATGTATCTGGAGAAAATTAGACAAAAGGTATGGATTTAAACTTGATAAGAAAATTAATATGGGTTAGAGATAGAAATAAAATAGAAGTTTGGTTTAAGCACTATATTATACATACATATATACACAAATATATACATGCATATATATGATGAAAAAGACACATATATACATATACATAGATATACAGATATATGCATAAAAATAGAGGTACAAATATTTACCTTTTAATTTTTCGCCTTTTGAAATAGGAAACTATGGTTAAAGTACTCATATAGATGTTTGCTATAGCTTTTCAGCTCATGGAATGATAAATTTTAAGAAGAACGCCCGTGCAATAATCTATTTCCGTTATCATATTTTTGATTTAAAGACGGCAGGGTTTATAATTCGAAAGAAAATGTATGTTAATTTTATTAATATAATTTAATAATGCTAGGGGGATAATTAGTCATATTTCCTTTAATTAAATGATGTAAGGGGGATAATTAGTCCAACTTAATTTATTACAGAATAATAAAAAAATTGTAATCTATTTTTACTAATAAGTAATTTTTAATGATTTAAGGTGGGGTGTATTTATTAAATTTAAACCAACGTTTATGACTGCATGTGAAGATTAGTTCCTGTCTTGAATTTAATAGGGTGGTTACATTTTTTATATCTTCATATTTCAAAATTTTTAGGGTCTCTTTTGTACATAGTGCACATAATTTATCTCCTGGTTTATATTGTTTGCAAGATTCAATTACTCGCCATTTCAACTTGAAAGAAATATTTTTATTTTTGAGTTGCCAAATATAGTTGGATCGAGTAGTTTGGTTTAACAGAGAGTTATTTTTAAAAGAATATTTGTGCGTTGAAATTCTATGTTTTATTAGGCCAGATGTGGAGCCAAAATATATTGCGCCTTGCTTATTGTGATTATTTTCCGTTAGGTCTGGTGCTGGATTATTATAAGGTGCATTGATTTGTAATTGATCGGTGGATTGGTTTAAGTTGGTGTCATTATTTAATTTGGTAGTTGAGTTGTGGCTGTTAATAGATTCATGTAGATTTGGGTTTTTTGATACTGTGAAGCTATAGATTACATTTTTAATTTTACATGAGCCTTGTAGGGAACATTTATTTTTTCTTCTACAGTTACAGTCTGCTATATTTTGTATAGTTGTATTTTGTAGCTTATTAATTTTCTTACTATTAGAACTTGCTTATTAAAAAACTATATGTAATAATTATTGTCCGTAACTTGATGTCTACCACAATAAAAACACTGTATTCCGAAACGATCGTACAAATAATTGATTTTGTTGTTGTTCCTTCTTATGAAACGGATTTTTAATTTAATTATAATTTGATTTTTAAATTATCAATCACATTACTAAATATATACTATATATGTATATACTATATATATACTATATATATACTATATATATACTATATATATACTATATATATGTATACTATATATTTATATATACAATATATATATATATATATATATATATATATTCATATATATACATATTTATTTAGATTGAACAATAATTTTTGGATCGTAAATGAATGCTTTGACGATGATACGACTTTTAGAAGGCGAACCATTAAAAGATGCATTTGCCTTACATAAAAAATTCTAAGTTTATTTTTGTGTCTTTAAAAAGAACAACACCCAATATTTATGCGGAAGAGGAGACTTTGGTTCAAAAAGCTATGTGACAAAATTTAAGTTCGAGACTTATTGTCTATCTCAATAAAACATCGTTTCCGAAACGATCGTACAATTTATTGACATTGTTTGTTCTTCCTTATCAATCCGATTTTTATTTTTTAATTCTAAATTATCAATCATCTTGCTCAATATATATATATATATATATATATATATATATATATATATATATATATAATATAAAGCTGTATGCCTGTGTGTGGGTGGGTGGGTGTCTGGTCACGAATGGGCTCCTATATGGTTGACTATTTAAAAAAAAAAAACTGATTACATATAATGAAAGAGCATTATCCAGACACAGAAAGGGGTATGTTTGATCTTGCAGAACGGCGGTTCATTACAATTGTGGGGTCTGCGTTCGCGGCTGCTCCACAAAGTATGGAAATAAAAAAAAATAAAAATAAAAAATCGTTTACAAGTGTTTTTGACATAGATGTACATAGAAATACTTTGATAAGCATAATTTAACTAAGAAAATTACATAAGGTAGTGTATAATAGACTGGACGTAATGAATTAGTATATGGCATCTGTTATTGCAAACCTTTTTGCCCAGAGGTGAGTTTTTGCAGTCCAAGTATTTTTGGAAAATATAAATTAGGCTTTATTTCGACAATAACGCGTTAAGTGTTGCCTTTTAAAGGTGTCCGGTTTATCAGCATAGACATGGTACCTTACAACCCCCCCAAATACCATAATAGGACTAAATTGCACAAATGTGGTGACAAGTTGACATGAATACATTGTTAAGCTTTGCAAACGTTTCAGACGTCAGGCTTTTTTGCGATGAATTGCCAAACCAAGGTTAACTAAAAGTATATAATAGTGGCAAATTCTGCTATCAAAGCAAATAGTATTGTAAAATTCGCCGTCTATAAAAGAAACTATACATAACAGGTATATTGCTTTAGCGATATGGGTATAGTTAATGTAGAAGCAGGATAGACGAAGCAACGGACAGACAAAATGAATCATACACATGGCCTACGGTAGCTGAATACGTAAAAAGAAAAGATGGTGGTTATTTAAATTCGATTGCGCATGCGTAGAAGTCTATATGCTTCGGGAGTGGCGACTGCTTACACTATATCTACGGCTGAAACTATGCGGCATGTACGTTTTGTGTTGTTGTTTTTTTTAATGTAATATTTGCAAGGCTCAAGAAACAGGCAAAAAAGAAGTTTGAAGGTGCAATATATAATAGAAAAAGTTAACAACACAAACAAAAAATAAGGTGAACGTTCTTTTTCTTATGCTGTTCCTGCTGGTAAAGCCGGGTGAAGTTGAATGGAAAATCGGTACGCGGTTTAAAAAGGGAAAGGCTCTGATAAATCAATAAGGAAATGACAACTCGGCACGTTTAGAGGCTCGGATACGAACGCTTAGCTGCAGCATTTGCGAGGATAACAAAAAAGAAATACTCATCGGAGAAAAGGTTAGAAAAAAGCCAACTAAATGAAATGCAGCTGAATGAAATGGAGTCTTTTTTAAATAAAATAATAAAGTAAGTGTATAAAAACAGGAGATATACGGGGGGAGGGAAACTACAAGAAATAAATAGAAAAGGCAAGGCAAAGATGTGCGATGGATTTGATGTTTTTACAATTTTGTGGAATACCAACAATATTCGTTTTATTAAATGGATATCTGTTTTTTAAACTTAACAATGTTCGTTAAATTCAAAACTAAAACAGAATCAACACATGGTTCTATACCCAATTTCAGCAATTCGTTTGCATGTCTTTATATAAAATTAATATATCCATCTCTCCATCTATATACCCCTTTCTGTCTGTATGTATGCCTGCCTGTCTCTCTCTTTATATATATATATATATATATATAGATGGGGAGATATGGATGACTAATATATATATATATATATATGTATATATATATATACATATATATATATAATTTAAAGGAGATTAGAATAATAGTCTAAAGAGCTAAGTGTATTTTAATGTAATAGTGAAATTACTAGTTTAATTAAAATACAGGAAATGCTCGTTGTAATTTAGATACATAATAAGCTCGATAGTAAGATGTCCTAGAGCTAATTCAATATTAAGTAATGTGATTTACAATTTAAAAATTAAAAAAAAAAATTTAAAATTTAAAAATCAAATTTTAATTAAATTAAAAATCAGTTTCATAAGAAGGAACAACAACAAAGTCAATTATCTGTACGATCGTTTCGGAAATCTGTGCTTTTTATTTGTGGTATACATGAAGTCACGTAGAACAATTATACATAGTTTTTTTGGTAAGCACGGTCTCCTCATCAGCAAATTTAGGAGGATTTATATTGAATTGAAAAGACACCAAAAATAAACCTAGCATTAAAAGTAAGGCAGATGAATCTGAAAAATTGAAGTAAAAGGTTTGGATTTAAAATTTATAAGAAAATTAGTATAGGTTAGAGATAGAAATGAGTAGAAAAAATATATTTGTTTGAATTTACATAATAAATTTGATTTAAAAATATATAGATATAGTTACCTTTCAGTTTTTCTTTTTTTGAAATCAGGAACTGTATTTAAAGTAGTCATTTAGATGTTTGCTATAGCTTTTTATTTTATTGAATGATGAATTTTAAAAGGGCGACGCTCGTGCAGTAAATTGTTTCCGTTAGCGTATTTTGATTTAAAGACGCTACAGTTAATATCTATAGAGAGAGAATATTTATTTTGCAAGTTTTTAAGGGGAGATAATTGTCATGTGTTTTTGGCTTTATTTATTATTTGATTAACGAGTCTAAGGGCGGTAATTGGTCTAACTTAATTTATTAAAAAAAAAAAAGTAATCTATTTTTACTGATGAGTAATTTTTAATTATTTAAGGTGGTTTATATTTATTAAATTTAAACCAACGTTTATGATTACATGATAGAAGCTCATGTCTTGAATTTACTAGTTTGGTTGTGCTTTTTATATCTTCATATTTTAAAATTTTTAGGGTTTCTTTTGTACATAATGTACAAAATGTATCTCCTGGTTTATATGATTTGCAAGTCTCAATTATTTGCCATTTTAAGTTGAAAGAAATATTGCTATTTTTTAGTTGCCAAATATAGTTGGATAGAGTAGTTTGGTTTGATAGAGAGTTATTTTTAAAAGAATGTTTGTGCGTTGAAATTCTATGTTTTATTGGGCCAGATGTGGAACCAATATATATTACCTCTTGATTATTATGATTATTTTCCGTTAGGTCTATTGTTGGATTATAATGTGGTGGGTTGGTTAGTAATTGATCGGTAGATTAATTTAAGTTGGTGTTATTATTTAACCTGGTAGTTGAGTTATGGCTGTTAATAGGTTCATGTAGATTTGGAGTTTTTGATACTGTGCAGCTATAGATAGCATTTTTAATTTTACATGAGCCTTGTAGGGGACATTTTTTTTTTCTTCTACAGTTACAGTCCGATGTATTTTGTATAGTTGTATTTTGTAGTTTATTAATTTTATTATTATTAGAGCTAATTATTTTCTGATGAAGGTTAGGCATAGTAGAGTAAGATACTTTAATTGTGTTCTTATTGAAAATCTTATTATATCTATGGGGGGCTTTAAAGTTCTTATCTAATATTTTAAAAAATTCTCTAGCTATGTTTGTTTCTAGGTTTTTGGAATACGGGGGGTTGAACCATAGGATCTCCTTGTGTCTATTCTTACGTTTGCGGGTTTTAGTTTGTTGTTTATTTATATTATTATCTAATATTTGTAGTTTGGTTTTATCTTTTTTTGTCTCCTGCTTATTTTTCTTAACTCGTATACGGGAAGACATTGCCATATTATATGTTATTACGCTCTTAATAGGTTTATTTTTAATGCAGTTTATGTTTCTATCATTTTCATTTATGAATTTAATTTGTGAATTATATCCAGAGTTTTTAAGGGCTTCATTATAGTATTTTTCATTTTTGGTAAACCTTGATTTAGTAGAAGACAGTCTAGACATTCTTAGAGCGATATTGGGAACTATTGATTTTAATATTAATTTAGGGTGGTTTGATTGATTGTGGACATATAGAAGTGATTGGTTAGGTTTATGGTATGGTTCAAAGGTAGAATTTTCAAGATTTAAGGTTATGTCTAAGAAATTAACAATTTTTTTATTAGGGTCGATTTTTATACTAAGTCCATAATTTTAAAATAATTTATGTAGAGCTTTAATTGCTTTTTCATAATTTTTATTAGTAGAATTCGTTATGAAAAGTGCATCATCTCTATATAGCCCTCCTTCAAGTTTGAATTGTTTATGGAGTATACAATGTATATCATTATAATCCAACAATAGACCTAACGGAAAATAATCATAATAATCAAGAGGTAATATATATTGGTTCCACATCTGGCCTAATAAAACATAGAATTTCAACGCACAAACATTCTTTTAAAAATAACTCTCTATCAAACCAAACTACTCTATCCAACTATATTTGGCAACTAAAAAATAGCAATATTTCTTTCAACTTAAAATGGCAAATAATTGAGACTTGCAAATCATATAAACCAGGAGATACATTTTGTACATTATGTACAAAAGAAACCCTAAAAATTTTAAAATATGAAGATATAAAAAGCACAACCAAACTAGTAAATTCAAGACATGAGCTTCTATCATGTAATCATAAACGTTGGTTTAAATTTAATAAATATAAACCACCTTAAATCATTAAAAATTACTCATTAGTAAAAATAGATTACTTTTTTTTTTTAATAAATTAAGTTAGACCAATTACCGCCCTTAGACTCGTTAATCAAATAATTATAAAGCCAAAAACACATGACAATTATCTCCCCTTAAAAACTTGCAAAATAAATATTCTCTCTCTATAGATATTAACTGTAGCGTCTTTAAATCAAAATACGCTAACGGAAACAATTTACTGCACGAGCGTCGCCCTTTTAAAATTCATCATTCAATAAAATAAAAAGCTATAGCAAACATCTAAATAGCTACTTAAAATACAGTTCCTGATTTCAAAAAAAGAAAAACTGAAAGGTAACTATATCTATATATTTTTAAATCAAATTTATTATGTAAATTCAAAAAAATATATATTTTTGCTACTCATTTCTATCTCTAACCTATACTAATTTTCTTATAAATTTTAAATCCAAACCTTTTACTTCAATTTTTCAGATTCATCTGCCTTACTTTTAATGCTAGGTTTATTTTTGGTGTCTTTTCAATTCAATATAAATCCTCCTAAATTTGCTGATGAGGAGACCGTGCTTACCAAAAAAACTATGTATAATTGTTCTACGTGACTTCATGTATACCACAAATAAAAAGCACAGATTTCCGACACGATCGTACAGATAATTGACTTTGTTGTTGTTCCTTCTTATGAAACTGATTTTTAATTTAATTAAAATTTGATTTTTAAATTTAAATTTTTTTTTTAAATTTTTAAATTATAAATCACATTACTTAATATATATATATATATATATATATATATATATATTTATATATATATATATATATATTAGTCATCCATATCTCCCCATCTATTGTTATATTTGCCATTCATAATATATATCTACTACCTCTCTCTCTCGCTTTCTCTCTCTCTCTCTCGATATATAACCATATATATATATATATATATCAAATTGTAATTCAATGAATTTCAAAAAACTCTCATTGAAATGAAATGAAGTGGTTAAGTTTTATATCAAAGAATTTTTATTATTCTAAGCAAGACAAAGAATGTTTTAGAAAATTAATCTCCTTAACCTATAGGGTTTCGATGTCTACCATCTCATCAGAGCAGAGAAAATATTAGCAAATAGTTATAAAGGTATGCACCCTATTTGCTAAAGTAATAACCACTGATTGTTAGATAAAAACTATTCCGAAGTATATATATATATATATATATATATATATATATATATATACTTATAATATATATATATATATATGTACCGCCGCATTATTTTTTTTTTTTAGTGTAATGATATTCATATTCAAAAAAACCTTATTTCTAATTGTTAAAAAATAAACTACGACCTTGTCATATATGGATCGTGGAATTGCATTCCCCTGTATAAGATTTAGTTAATTATCATATATTTTAAAACCTTTATGCTAATTAATTCGTATTTAATTCATCCGGTGTTCTCATGGATTGATCATCTTTAGTTAATTATTACGTGTAATTATATTCATGATTATAATCTACATGATTTATATTTGCATAATATAAGCTTAAAACGGTTATAACACAAAATCCTTTCAACATACATTGGAGGACAGGTGCGAATGAACACCCAATAATTTTATTATACCATCTTTCTTCAAACTGAAACATAGTTATCAAAGTATACTTACACAGATAGATATGAAATGTCTTTATTAAAGTTTGTGCCTATTTCCATTCTATGGAAGCCAGGCGACAACGCAGACTCCACAATTTTATTATACCATCCCTATTTAAGTTAAATCATACTTATCAAAGTATTCTTCTGTACATCTATATCAGAAACACTTGTAAACGATTTTTTCATTTTTATGTTTTTTATTTCCATACTTTGTGGACCAGGCGCGGACGCAGACCACACAATTATAATGAACCACTGTTCTGCCAGATCAAAAATACCCCTTTCTGTGTCTCGATACATCTTCTATCATTATATGTAATCAGTTCCTTTTTTTTAAATAGTCAACCATATAGGAGCGCATTCGTGACCAGACACACGCACAAACATACACACACAGACATTCAGCTTTATATTATAAATGTATGTGTGTGTGTTTGTAGATGTATTGTTTTTTCTTTATAAACCCCTAGACTACGATGGCTAGTAATTTTTTAGCACCTAGTTTTCTATTACAAACAACTGCAGCAATTGTGTCTTCAAGAACTATGAACTTCTTCTTTGCCCGAACTTCATTAATTGATGAATGAAAAGTATGCTTGACACCCATGTTTGAATGTTTTGTATTTTAATAAAAAAAATTATTTTTCAAAACCCATAGACTTGAGTTTATCTGATGTGAAAACGTTCACGCCTACCGTAGGAAACGTGCGTAAAAATAACATCGTAGCCCAAGAGTTAATTAATCATCGTCATATGAAGTGGCATGCTTTCGCATAAATGGTTAGATATTTAAAGCATTGAGAAAAAATGAATCAACACCCACTCAAACACACCCACACATATACATACACACACACACACACACACATATATATATATGCATGTATATATATATATGTATGTTTGTATGTGTGTATATATATATATAATCGCACAGGTAAGAAATTCATTTTTATACTATGAAAAGGTTAGTAATTGCAATAAAGAATAGGAAATTTGATAAACATTTTTGTAACTTGTCTTCTTCCTAAGATTAAGGGTGGTGGTGTTTGATCAACACTGCTGGGGAGCCATGATGTAATACACGGTTTTGTTTTTAAATCCCCGAAACAGTGTTTCATGGTAAGCAACTGATGATCCCGTGAAAAATAAAAAAAATTAGTATTATAGTAAATTTGAGAGAGTTGATGCAGTGATTGCAGGTGATTAAATGACTTACGGACTAGATGTTTTGTTTTTGTTTTTTTAACGAATGATAAAAAATGATTTTTTGTATAGTTTCAAATGTTAAAAACTTCAAAGACTATATATATATATATATATATATATATATATATATATATATTGAATGACCGCGTCCCTTGTCGAGATATTTTGCAGTTGAATTTCGGCGCAGTTTGCTTGATCTGTGTTGGTTAATAGAATTTCTTGTGTGCGGGGCGTTTGCTCAGTTGGTAGAGTGTTTAGCTCGTATGCACGAGGCTAGGGGTTCCAATCCTGAGTTCAGATGTGTCTAACTGATGAGCCCATATGACGGCAAAACTCGAGTCTTGAACTTCCGGTTTGTTGACTGTCATAGTTCTTGTGGGCTGCGACGTTGTTACGCTGTGGAATTTATTATATCTAATCTCTCACATTCTAAAAATCATATATATATATATATATATATATATATATATATATATATATATATATATAGAAAGAGGGGGTGCAAACGTCACTAAAGTACTTTAAATCTTTTTCATATTACCATTCATGATTATTTTTGTTATAATATTTGGAAATAAATTATGGATAAGTATAGCATTGAACGACGTATGCGAACTTATTTCACCAAAATCAGGGGGCAATTATCTCTCGTTATGGCAATGCCCAAATGGTAACTACCTTCTCCAGACTTGACTAACACCAACGTTATCTTGTGCAGAATATGAGAAGAAACCATTTATATTAGCAAATTTCTAACCCTGCAAGAATTGAAGGAAACAATCAGGAACGAAACAAGGAGTTTACATCGCAAACCAGACATTCTGTAATTTGTCACAAATAATGTGCTGAAAAGATCAGAAATAAGCGTAGCTGAAACTGGCAACATATAAAGAACATTATATTAATTAAATTTTTCATTCTATTCATTTTTTAAATTTTCTAATACCTTAGTCAGATTTTGTCTATATTACAGATAAATATAATCAAAATAAAGATTATATTAAGATTACAAACCTCTTTAGTGACCTCTTGGACAGACACACACTACACACACACACACACACACACACACACACACACACACACACACACACACACACACACACACACACACATATATATATATATATATATATATATATAGTAAGTTAAAAAATGTACATGGAGATTAAACAACACTGAATATTCCGCGTTTCATTCACTCTAAGACTCTTCAGGCTTTTGCGCGAATTCTGTGGCTGTGTGGCGTTTTTATGTGCGCAATATAAAAACGTATAAAAAAACGACAAATAACCACAAAATTCGCGATAAGCCTAGAGTCCCAGAGTGGATGAAACGCGGAATATTCAGTGTAGCTTAATCGCCATATACATTTTATAACTTACTAACTAGCTCTACCTACGTATTGAGCACGTTTGAAGTAAATACTTATAGTTTACGCATAAATTTATACTTTTGTATATTATTTTCATGTGAGTAAATAAAGTGGTTATATATATATATATATCTATATATATATATATATTATAAATTACATCTATTTTTATATATTTTTATTAAAAGGCCGATTGCATAATATTTACGTATGTATATATATATATATATATATATATATATATATATATATATATATATATATGCGTGAGCGTATTTGTGAAGTTAAGTATTTGTAACCATGTAATATATATATATATATATATATATATATATATATATATATATATATATATGATTTTGCATTCGTTAGGATATATGGTGCACACACATTAGTTTAGATGGAATGCGTTTTCAATTTCTTTTAAATCAACATAAATATTTTGAGGCATTTAGTTGTTTTTTTTTATGTGGAAACCCACACAAAATATATAGAATCCATTTTTCTTGCGTTTCTAAAGCGCGGTAATTCATTTGGTAAAAATCGATTATACATTTCAAATCAATCTACTTCGAATATTGAAAGCAACGTAGAGAAATAGCTTTCTACATCGAGGAATCAAACCGGAATTCCATGTCAAATGTCGGCCACGTTACAGAAAAAAAAAGTCGTATTAAAAAAAAAAATCAAAACAATGAATGAAAAAAAACCCGAAAAATGTTGATAGAAAGCGAATGTTTCTTTTTAAACAAATATCAGAATCTTTAAACTAATACATCTTTAGGAGAGTACAATGTCGTTGAACAGTATTATTAAATCATCATCACCATCAGCAGCAGCAGCAGTATAAACATTATCATCATCATCATCAACATCATTGATTTGGCTGCACCACCGTCACATTTTAAATGTTGTGTATTAGCAGTAGTTTTTGTCAGCTATCTTAGTAACCCTCTAACCCCGTATTTTAGTATCGAACTTTGTTTTTTTTTATAGTTGGGCTGTTTTGTGTCGGGACTGAAGTTTATTTCTGGAGTCGCTTTAAAACTGTATAAGTACTAAGGTTAATCTATTTTTATTCGGTTTCATTGTAGATAAGATATTATACTTCATTTTAGCATTGCTTCTACAAATCTAACCAACATACCTCTTACTATTTTCTATCATTACATCAGATTATTGGAATAAATTTTCAAATCTTCTTACATTATTACATTTGATGAGACCAATCTTGATTATTTCATCGTAAGTATTATATGCTTAGTTTTCTTGTGTTTGCTTAAACTTCAAAGTATTTGTACGGCCTTGCATTTTGTAAACGTCAGCCTCTTTTTATTGTATGTGCCCCTAATATCAAATCTCATCGACGTCCTTATATCAAGTAGACGTTTTCTTTGATGTTCTATATTTCATTTATAGGTTTTATGTATTGCTCTCCTTCCAACAATTACTGTACTGTTGGCGATGCCTTACCTTGCTGTATTCATAATACATTGACACTGCATCAGTCAAACTTTATATATGTTTTCGGTTACGTCAATAATTACTATTCTTACTGACTTGCTAACTCTAATCACACATATCTTGCCAGTAAAATCTGCCTTAACTTTGCTGCGTGTCCTGTCTTGTAAGGAATTGTCACCTTTCTTGCACGATTTCTGGATAACGTTTTCTATTAATCTCTTTCCACAACGTCTCAATTTTTCTCCTGTATAGTATTACATTACCTTTTCTCCTCCTAAGGAGGCTGTTGCTGGTGGAGAGAATGAGTTTCTAGTGAAGTCTTCAATTGATCGCCAATGCCCACATTTTTATCCTCGATCCCCTCGAATCAACAGAGATTTGACCATTCCAGCAATGACTTGGTCCCTTTGCATTTTGGTTTCGCGGTTGCTCTCTGCTCTTCTAGAATGTCCCCTTCGAAGCTAGGATATTTTTTTAGAATAGAGAAGTTTATTGCTAATCAGCGGAGGCGCCCTTACTGGGGAATGTCAACTGGACTACACATGCATCTTTTTCAAAGTCAAAAGTCTCCTTCTCTGGTTTACTGACATTTCAACATTACTTTTCGAGCCTCACGTTGGGAGAGAACTCGATACTTTAACTATTTTATATGAAGATATTTAACTACAGAAAGGCTGATTGGACTGAGTGTCGCAGTTCCTATGTGGCGTTCTATTTGAATTCTGTTGTATGATGCGTCTGAATTTCTCCATGCTATAATTAGTGCGACTATTTGTGAATTTTTCCTGGTTTTCAACTATAATTACTGAGATCCTTACTGATGTATACTAACTTGCCACCTTCCGTATGCGCTTTCGTGATAATGACCTTCACCAACCGTCCTTACTAAATTTATTTCTCACTTATATTTCTCAATGTTGTTCTTGTTCATCTCCTCCATTGTTTTTTAAATGTTTTTTTGATGTTGATACTGCTTTTTCTGTGGTCTTCTATTGGTCGTAATTTCTATAGAAATGCGTCATCTATCAGATTGTTTTCTGAGATGGACTTCGCAGCTTCATATTTACTATTCAGTTGATTCTTATCTTTAGTATGTAGCTGAATGATAATGCTAATGAGCTACTGGCTTGTTATTGTAATATTGACCCCTTCAGACATTATCGTCAGTTTCAATTTAAACATCATTCACCTCCCTAGTTTTCATCTCTGACACTCTCGAACTAATCTCCAAGGATTCATGACTATCTGACTTCAAAATAGTAAATCTCGTGAATTTTGGAAAATATGCATGTGTTA
Organism: Euprymna scolopes; assembly: GCF_053919585.1. NCBI lineage: Eukaryota > Metazoa > Mollusca > Cephalopoda > Sepiida > Sepiolidae > Euprymna > Euprymna scolopes. Next base: position 24,415,138 of record NC_136512.1, on the reverse strand, counting down.
TTCATAGTGGCGTATTACTCATTTTTTCTGAAGGTTCTGCAGAATACTACGATCGGTTTTACTGTTTTTGATCATGAAATGAAATTAACAAATTTATTTTTTTGCGTTTTCTTTTATACTAGCAGTACAATTGTGCGCAGTATAAAAAAAAACATCTACTATGTCATACCTAATCATATGACCAACATTCGTTGATCGGAATATTTAACCAACGTAGCAAACTTATAGCCAAGAGTACTTCAAATGCCACCAACACGGAATCAAGGTTGAATATTTTCAGATTACAGATTGCGTATCTATCTGAATACTGCTGAATGGGGACAAAGTATTTCGGTGTATTGCATAGGATAGGCAATATGAACCCTGGTTTTCGTAGTATGATTTCAGTTTAGCAAGGATGAACCTTGCCAGTAACATAAACGGTGAATAATTGAGAATAAGGGACGTTCTCTCTGGGAGGCCGTGGGTACATCTGTTTAAAAATTAAAACCATGAAGACGCCTTTAGAAAATACTTTAGTATAAACTACTTATCAACACGATTTATGCAACCGGGTATCCCTGCTTTCCGCGAGTACTGTATTCAATAGTGCCATTACAGCTAGCGCTATTTTGTACATCATAATTTTTTTTCTATATTATCATAATCACTAATAATGCAGTTTTGCCTAGAATTCGGTCACTTATCTCTTCTTCTGCTGAAGGTTTATTTCAGGCGTTTCTTTCTTAGAGTCTCACAAAATTAATATGTTTCATTAAGAGATGAAACTCTAATGTAACAAATAATTAAATTCAGTCATCAAAACAATGCAATTTGCAATCCTCTCTGTCCATTAAGCGGGAATAAAAAAGGAGGCATTTCTTTTGGAACGTTTCTCGTAATTCATGGTAACATTTATAATAAGTCGAAGCAACGACTGTTTTCAGTGTGCTCGGCAATAACCGTAAAAATATCACATCTTTTTCCTAAATAAAAGGGGCTTGAATAGACAAAAAGGTATTGTTTACTATGGACAAGCAGAGCTACCTGACGTTGATTAGGACCATATAAAACAATGAAAACATGAATTATTTAAACTTGTCTGCTTTTTTTTTGGGGGGGGGGGATTGCGAAATATTTTATCATTATCATTTGCTATCTCTAGGAAATTATATGCTACTTACGCTAGGACGGTTATCATAGAACAGAGATATGGAATAATTGTACCTTCACAAGGGCAGATAATTTGCAACAGGTATATGTAATTTTTCTTTCCCTAGGATGGATAATCTAAATAACATTTAATATCCTTTTATTTATCCTCTAACAGGTAATGTAAATACATATATTAAACAGTTTAACTCCCGTGCAACATATGTGGACTAATTTCTGTTTGCACAATATAATCAAAAGACATAACTTTTCCTAAATAAATAAAACATCAGTAGACAACCGATATTGTCTATAATAGATTATATTTTTGTTGAGGAAATTATGAAAGTATACACACCCAATCTACTTTACAGTGTTATTTGATAATATTATATTTAACTTAATGCAAAATACAAATAAAACTAAACGCTAGGGTGATGTTAATTCTCACACCTTTTATTGTTATGCATTTAGTACAAACTGATTCTCCCACGAACTCTATAGCAATCAAATGTTTCTTAAAACCAAATAGGTTGTATTACTTCCGTTTCTTTGCACTACTCATATGGCCCTGTCGATGAGGCATTAGAATACGCCGACTGCCCCCTGCAGAGTGTAAAAGCCCCTCAATCGGGGTCCTGGATATGACCTTAAACTATATCCAGTGGTGAGGCCCCAGCTTGTGGGCTTTGGGGAGTGTGGATCCACCCTTTAATTACCATTGCTCCCAGGTTCACTCTGACCCGGATCGGTAGTACCTGTTAGGGTCCCAATTATGGGTTAAATAGAAACCGACGTGAAAAAAACAAATATACTCTATTAAAAAAGATTTCTTCAAAATCTTTGGATTCGGCATTACATAACCCGAAAAGGGTTGATATGCCGTAAAAAAAACAACCAACTACTCATACAAATTACAATGCTGAAAAAAGATAGCTTTATTTATTTGTCAATTTCTTTTAATGTCAGCCAGCATCCCCGAAGACAAAACAAAAACAAACAAAAAAATACAGACCAAAAGCAAAAAAGCACGTACTCTTTATCACCAATATTTCCCTATACAATATAAAATAATTTCACTGTTAGAATTTAGTACTCAGTAATATATATTCCAGTATTGGGACTTTTGGCTGTGAGAGCAAAAGTTTCTAAATGTACCTTTATTTTTACATATGAAATCGTCTAGTAAAAAGATGCAACGTTATTCGGGATTGAATAAGAATCAATAAATGATTTAAACTCCTCCCTCATACTTGTAATGTCATTTAAAATCGTTTATTTTTCAACCGGCTCGATTGATTGGGTGGGTCCCAAGCAAGAGCAAGCAAAGTGTACCGGGGAAAAAAGCTTCCCATGGCTTTCCTGCAATGACTAAGTCTACAATATATTGTAGTGAACATTGCACTGTAGAGAATCTACTTTTTATTATATAAAATTATCTGTAAATAATGGCGTCACGTAAGCTTAAAATGCAATACTTATGTATCACAATATAATAGTTCTCTAAACAGCAACATTAGTTTCGAACGTGTCACTGTTCTGTCAAAGACCCGTCAGCTTATTTTAGGGAATTATATTACATCATCAAGTAAATTAATGTTAAACATACAAAAGTCAAATATAATGGTTGTAATTGTGCTCTAAACAGTATATTTGTTTTGAACGAACCTCTGTCTTATAAAAGAACTAACAATTGATACAATAAACTGGACCTTTCTGCTGTTGCGGTGATAACACTTCTCAAATGCACTTGTAAGGTCATGTTGTATTAAATGGTAAATTTGGTCAAACTCAGATTTTTTTCTCAGATCAGATATTTTCGATTATCGATTTTCGATCCTTACCGGCTTTATCACAAATAAACTATATAAGCACACTCCATGACATTAAATATATTCGTGTGAAATTAAAAAAAAAAAATCTAGCCGTTTCCGAGTTCATAGGAAACGAAGTCTCACACACGCATAGGGACAAAGTGCCTTCTATATAATAGTAGATTATAGCTCAACGTCGCGGTACATACAACGCCACGCCTTCCCAGATGTCCACTCATCTCGTACTAGCCAGGCTCAACGTTGCTTAACTTCGGTGATCTGGTGAGAGCCGGTGTGTCAACGTAATTGTGACGTATTATTTACCAGGTTGAGATCTGGTGCGGTCTAAATCATTGAAGTTAAACAACGTTGAACCTGGTAAGTACTAGATGGATGACCATTTATGAAAGTGAGGCGGTGTATGTACCGCGAGGTAAAATACCAGGTTGAGAAACTGGTGCGGTCTATCCTTCTCTCGAGGGTAGATGGGACTCCCTTAAGCATTGGTAGGCATCCCATCTAGTGATTGTGTCACAATAAAAAAAATACAGCTGATAACCAAAGCAAAAAGTATCCAACTGCCGAAAAGAGTTGAATAACACTACAAACTCGTGGAGTGAGTTAAATATCAGCTACGGCCCCGCTGGGTGGATGGATAATTCAACACTTAATATTAAAACCGATAATAATAACTATATCTTACTAAAAATGCATATGTTTAATTAGCATGTGTAAATAAAATTATTGAGTAGGTAAAACTGTATTTTGGTTATGGGGTTTATGAGAACTTTTGTTGATATCAGTAAGCATTAATTCTAGAAAGTTTTCAAGTACTTACTAGTTGTAAACAGCAAATGGAATACAGCATAGAATAAAACTGCGATATTTCATTAATGATAGTACTTTCTGAAAAGAAATATAGAAAATCAGTTTATCTTCAAACGTTGTAGTTATGGCCCTGATTGGGTAGATAGGAAAGCTGTCTTTTGTATCATAAATTGTATTGTACATTAAAATCACGTTGTTTGTTCAACACACGGCTCAACCTTAGAAACATGTGTGTTTTCTGATCTGACATGCGATGCAGATGTGAAGAGATAGCAAATAGTTGGAATATTAACAGTTATAATTTTATATCAAGGTACTTCACCGTATCAAAATTATTTCTCCGATTTACGAATCGTTATTTACGACAGAATCACGTTGACAAAGCAGTGCCCCGTAAGATCACCGGAGTTAAGCAACATTGAGGCTTGTCAGTACGAAAAAAGGTGATAGTTTGGGAATTAAAGGGTCTGCATTGACTATTCGCTTATATTGGCATTATGTAGTCGTCAAAGATTACTCTATTCCACTGTATTCAAGCAGTGTCGATTAAGGAGAGGTTCGGTTGGAACTGAGCAACCCTTGCCTCATAGTTTCACTGGCAGCTGCACTTGTATTATCTTTCGGGATTGAACTGATGCATTGCTGATTGTTATTTTGTATTCTTAATAGTTTTGAGAAATAAACGCCGTTAATAGCTAGAAAACGCTTAGATATTTTAAAGAGATCTATTCTGAACATCCTAGTCACGTGAGATTTTATTTTTCCGTTAAATCCCTTGAGAAGAGGCATTGAGGCACTTTATGGAATTAGCTATGACAATGTCTAAAAAGACCAATAGTTATGCTTGATGGATAGACTCAAACCTCTAAACACAACATTTTACTGCGAGCTTTAAATATTACTCATGGAATTCGAGGACTAAATAACAAAGTAGGGAAGTGATGGTTAGTAAACTGTCGGGAGTAAACCTAAAGTCCACTCTTCACTTTCCTTAAAACATTGTCTGCATCTCAATGACCCTTGAATGACATGAGATCTGAACAATAAGATTTCAACATAAATATGGAAGCCTTGGCTAGCAGTAAGAGTTATAAATAGCATATTGCAAGAGGAAGATGTACGGCAAAATTACGTTTACACATCAGATCATCGAAATTAAGCAACGTTGAACCTTTTCAGTATCAGATAGGTGACCATTTGGCAAGGCTATCACTGTATATACCTTCTAGGAAGGTTGGGCGTGTAGCCAACACCATCATCCCGAAAAAAAGAACTCCTACTACAAAAGCATCTACAAAGTTGTAAGTGGCCTATGCGATACAAGTGGCTCCAAACTATTGACAAATGAAGGGGTGAAGCAACAAAATTACCTAATAAGATGCGGAAAATATTCCGCATATTTTACTAAATTATTATTAAAACAGTGTACTGTTTTTCATGTAGTTGTAAAAGTCTGTATACTTCACTAATAAGGAGTACTTCTTAGGCTGATTATGAATATTCACTTATATATCTCTGGTAATCCAGTAATTTTTATGGACAAACGCTTCCACTGCAGACTTTATAATTTCAGGAGTCATCCTTATAAATAACTATACAAAAATACATTAAAAATAAGCGATATACAAATGTTTAATAGAGAAAAAGAATGTTCCTACCTCAAATTCTGAGATGGATTACGTTACGACATTTTAAGAAGAGATGTTTAAACAAATATATGCATCAATGCAACGAATAGTTCCAGAACCAGTGTAATATTGGTTGTGTTGTTGTTTTTGTTTTACGGCATATCAGCCTTTTTCAGGGAATTTAATGCCGAATCCAGTTATTTTGGATAATATGTTTTTAATAGAATATATTTGATGTTTTCAGTTCGGATTCTATTTAACCCATAATTTAGACCCTAACAAGTACTACCACTCCGGGTCAGAGTGAACCTGGAAACAAGCGCAACGAAAGGTTGGATCCACACTCCCCAAAGCTCGCAAACTGGGGTCTCATCACCGGATATAGTTTAAGATAATATCCAGGATCATCATATTATATATATATATATATATATATATATATATATATATTTAGTAATGTGATTGATAATTTAAAAATCTAATTATAATTAAATAAAAAAAATCCGTTCCATAAGAGGGAACAACAAAATCAATTATTTGTACGATCGTTTCGGAAAACAGTGTTTTTATTGTGGTAGACGTCAAGTTACGGACAATAATTATTACATAATTTTTTTTATCAAATAAGGTTTCCTCATCAGCAAATATTGGGAAAGGTTTTTGTCAAATGTAAAACACACCACAAATAAACCTAGCATTAAAAGTAAGGCAGATGTATCTGGAAAAAATTAAAATAAAGGTATGGATTTAAACTTGATAAGAAAATTAATATGGGTTAGAGATAGAAATAAAATAGAAATTTGGTTTAAGCACTATATTATACATACATATATACACAAATATATACATGCATAGAGATAGAAATAAAATAGAGTAAAATTATAAATATAAATTTGGTTTAAGTACAATATTATACATGCACAAATATATACATGCATATATATGAAAAAGTACACACATATGTATGCATATACATAAATATACATATATATACATAACAACATACGTACAAATATTTACCTTTCAATTTTTCGCCTTTTGAAATTAGGAACTATGGTTACCGTACTCATATAGATGCTTGGTATAATGTTTCAGCTGATGAAATGCTAAAATTTTAAAAAGAACGCTTGTGTAATAATTTATTTCCGTTAGCGTACTTTTGATTAAAGGACGCCAAGGTTTAGAATTCGAAAGAAATTGGAGGATAATGTTATTTGTATAATTAAAAATGCAAGTGGGATAATTAGTCATATTTCTTTAATTAAAGAATGTAAGGGAGATAATTAGTCCAACTTAATTTATTACAGAATAATAACAAAAATATTGTAATATATTTTTACTAATAAGTAATTTTTAATGATTTAAGGTGGTTTATATTTATTAAATTTAAACCAACGTTTATGACTGCACGTGAATATTAGTTCGTCTCTTGAATTTAATAGGGTGGTTGTATCTTTTATATCTTCATATTTCAAAATTTTTAGGGTCGCTTTTGTACATAGTGCACAGAATTTATTCCCTGGTTTATATGGTTTGCATGATTCAATTACTTGCATTTTAAACTTGAAAGAAATATTGTTATTCTTGAGTTCCCAAATATACTTAGATAGAGTAGTTTGGTTTGACAGAGAGCTATTTTTAAAAGAATATATGTGCGTTGAGATTCTATGTTTTATTAGGCCAGATGTGGAACCAAAATATATTTCCTCTTGTTTATTGTGATTATTTTCCGTTAGGTCTGGTGCTGGATTATTATATGGTGGGTCGGTTTGTAATTGATCGGTATATTGGTTAATGTTGTTTTCGTTATTTTATCTGGTGGTTAAGTTATGGCTGTTAATAGATTCATGTAGATTTAGGGTTTTTGATACTGTGCAGCTATAGATTACATTTTTATTTTTACATGAGCCTTGTAGGGGAAATTTATTTTTTCTTCTACAGTTACAGTCTGCTAAATTTTGTATAGCTGTATTTTGTAGCTTATTAATTTTCTTGCTATTAGAATTAATTATTTTTTGATGAAGGGTAAGCATAGTAGAGTAAGAGACTTTGATTGTATGCTTATTGAAAATGCTATTATATCTATGGGGGGCTTTAAAGTTCCTATCTAATATTTAAAAAAAAGTCTCTGGCTATATTTGTCTCTCGGTTTTTGGAATATGGAAGGTTGAACCATAGGGTCTCCTTATGTCTATTCTTACGTTTTAGGGTTTTGGTTTGTTGCTTATATGTATTATTGTCTAATATTTGTGGTTTGCTTTTATCTTTTTTTGTCTCTTGGTCATTGTTCTTGACTCGTATACGGGAAGACATTGCCATATTATATGTTATTACGCTCTTAATAGGTTTATTTTCTATGCAGTTTATGTTTCTATCATTTTTATTTATGAATTTAATTTGCGAATTGTTACCCGAGTTTTTAAGGGCTTCATTGTAATATTTTTCATTTTTGATAAATATGGATTTAGTAGAAGACAGTCAAGAAATTCTTAAAGCGATATTGGGAACTATTGATTTTAATATTGATTTAGGGTGGTTCGATTCATTACTAAATATTAAATTAGCTCTAGGATATTTACCTATCGAGCTTATTATATATCTAAATTACAACGATCACTTTTTCTTTCCCTGTATTTTAATTAAACTAGTAATTTTACTATTACATTAAAATATATTCTGCTCTTTAGACTATTGTTCTAATCTCCTTTAAATATATATATATATATATATATACATATATATATATATATATATATATATATATATATATATATATCAACGAAGTCACCATTAATCAAAATCCGAAGGCCATTTCAGGATAAGGGTTAATGAGTGTACAGTGGTCAATGGTAAAATATCGGTTTAGTCCTTAGTAATTTGGATTATTTTGGGGGACGACTCCTCAAGAACTTGTTCGCGTTGGGCTTGACTACCATATTGCAGTCAAAGTTAAAGCAGGAAAACGGACTATAGTTCTACAGGCGTTCAGTTCTAAAAAGAACCTTCGTTTATGAAATCTCCGTTAAATTTAAGACATGGATAAAGAGTGGTTTCAGCAAAGCCAAGTGTTTTTCGTGAAAGTCAGGCCAGAAGGGACCATAGATTGAAGCTCAGATGAGCAATTTCCATAAAAATAACGAAAACCCAGAGATATACTGGCAACGTCTCTTATGTGGGAAAGAGATTGAAGCGAAGAGAAAACGGTGTCCCCTACTGGGATACGAATTCTAATTTAAATTCTGTCTATGCAGGATGACATCTTCCAACAACTCCTGCCCAGACGTGAAAACAGTACTCTTTGGACGTAATTGTCTCTTATAATGGTAAAGAATATCATCAGCAGTGAGGTTTCGACTGGCTCAGTAGAAGGAGCCCACCATTTTTCCCGCAGCCTTGGCAAGAATTTTTATGTACATGTTCCATCTTAGATCAGAAGCTTGTCAAAACATGGAGTCTCCTAAAGATGAGAGTCATTCCTTTCAATTGAGGCCAGATTGAGATTCTAGGCAAACCGAAATTTTACGTCGACAAATTATATTTCTTTCATAAACCTTGCTATTTACTTTACATTTTTAATCGCACCTTTCTCCTTGTGATAGCTAATGCGTGTTTTTTTTTCAATTCTAAACGCTCGCTTTGTTTGGCGAGCGCTTCTCTAGACTAAATTGCATGAATAGATTTTCCGACCAAACCACATCAAACCGGTACGTTCCCATTCAATTAAAACAACTTTTGTTATAAACAATTATTTCAACAAAAAAATCGTAAACTTTAAAATAGATAGAAATAGATTTTTTAATCGATAAGGATTTAGCTATCCGCTAAAAAGCTAAAAAATCAAATTTTTAAATATATTGATTTATTAATGCGACATTCACATAGTCAAGGCCAACTCATTTTCTATAAGCGAAATATTAAGCGTGTGTTTGTGTGCATTTATATAAAATGCTATCATATTTGCCACACTGGAGTTAATCTTTAGTGCGCAATTGTTGTTATGATAATAGAGCTTGTGCGTGTGTGTTTTTAATGCAAAATATATAATCGTATAAGCTAGCATTTCTTAAATTCTTTAGTGTAGAATTTCTGCCAACGGACATTCTAAACACCGTCAAAGCAACGATATCGTTGTTCGGTCGTTGTTATGCCTAGCTTCTCTTTAATCTTTGAGCCAGTTAATTTGTTGAAAGAGTGCATAGGAAATAGCCTTATAACCCGAAAGTTTTTGGGGTTTTTTATACTGAAAGTCTATAATAAGCGAGTTCGGACGACACTAGTTCACCCTTATAATACAGTCGATGAAAACTTGGGACATGTACCTGCATCATTGGTAGGCCGTCGTCGATCGAAATACCTTATTTTTCTAGACATACTGACGTCTCCCCCATCATCGCGTATTCAGTTGACCAATAAGCACCACAACACAGTCCTTCTTTCCACGGTCTTGACCTTATTTTACACGCCACGCCGTGTAGAATCGTAAACTTAGTTGATTTTTGCAAGCGCTTCTTCATCAGCAGTGTTCCGGAAACACCTGCCGGCAGGACATCTGATGTAATGATCTGATATTATTTGTTTGGACAAAAAATATATCTTTGTAATTCAGTAGTTGTTTTTTTTTTTAATAGATCATAGTTCTTATATATTCTTTAATTTTTTCATGTGGTCGCACTTGTACAGAAACATGGAATTCTTCATAGCCTGTTAAATGGTATTGAATTCCTGAAATATCAAGACAACGATAGGCTTAACTCTTAATTAATCAAGTTTTCAAATAAAGTATTTGTAAAGTCATAAGCAATTCGAAAATGGTTTGCTATTTTAATGAGAAACAAATAAGCTTAAGGACACGGATGGTCGACAGTCTATGGGATGATGTAAAACGTCATCCTTATTTGATACTACATTTACGAGATGCGTTCAATATGAGAGTCTGTGAAGGATTATACGTGCGGGAAGACTAAGGAAGTCAGAACACCAGAGCTGATTGGAAGAATAAAAATTTCATATGTGAGAACTCTCGTTAATGTTAATGTGGTAGCTGAACACAGTTATTCGCGAGGAACTGAAAATTCGGAAAATTTGCGCTAAGTTTGTCGCAAAGATGCACCACTATTCTGGTAAACTATTTGTCGAAGTTGGGCAACAATACAGCTCCTCACCTTAAATAAAATCCATAATTTGCTTCCTGTGACTTTTGCTTATTCCCTAAGGAAGACTACAGAGAATGTCCTTATAAAGCAATTGACGATATCAATGAGGCTGGTACGCGGATTGTTGAAAGGCTCACGCAAGAGTTTACCAAGGGATCTTCCAGAAGTTGTTGGAATTGTACAGCAAATGCATTGCAGACGAAGACGATAACATCGAAGGAGTCTAGAGTTACATCTGTGCACTATGAAAAACATGTCTATTCGCAAAAGGTTCGGAAACTTATTTAAGGCAGCTCTTATGATATAAAAAGTAGTCTTACATATTTATGTATAAGGGGGACCTTAAAACGTGTGATGTCATGACGCTGTTAACTTATTATTTTTCTCAATCTTGCATGCTGTCAACTATACCTCTTGCTATATGAAAAATACACGTGCATATACTTGTGCACGTTAGAAAAGGGAGACACGTTTAAACTGGTTAACTTAGAATTGGTGTTTTATGACAAACCGTAAGTTTGAATACACTTAATATGTACCGGTAACCTATCTTGCCTTTGCTAATATTTGTTATAAATTTGTTTATTGACAACTTTTTAGAATGTATGTGTACAGTAATACAAACCCAATAAGGAGGTTAAATCATAGTCAATGTTAATCCAAAGATCACATTTTCAATAATTATGTGATTATATTTTACCCACTTATAGTGTGTAAAAGATGTAAGTAAAACCTTCCGTTCGATACCGATGTTGACTTTTAAGGTTCCCTTTTAGTTATTACTTGTTTTGAGGATATTTGCACAACTAAAGGTAAAATCTGACGAAACCGTTTATCTATTTCACCTAACAATTTCTTTAATAAAGAAAAAGCATTCATATTTTCGCATACTTTCAATCAGTTTTCTTACGGTTAACAAAAAGCAAAAACCAAACAATGGAAGGTAATTTCTTTAATAAAGAAAATCATTCCTATTTTCGCATAGTTTCAATTTTGTTCCAAAAAGCAAAAACAAAACAATCGAATCTACTTTCGTTAATAAAGAAGAAACATTCATATTTTCACATACTTTCAATTTTGTTAAGAAAGTTTTCTCACGGTAAAAAAACCAAAAACAAAACACTCGAATCTAATCGGACCTTAATCACGTGGTGTTTTTTTTTTATTTAAACAGCGAACAAACGTACGACTTTTAAGAAGTAATGAAAAAAACAAAAGCTGATGAAAAATTAGGATAAATAACCCTTGGAATCGCTTAAATCCAATGCGATTTCACCTAACAATTTCTTTAATAAAGGAAAAGCAATCACATTTTCTCATAAAAAAATGTATGTAAAGAAAAGGGGGAAAACGTGTACTTTCAATTTAGTGAAAAAAGTTTTCTTATGTTTCTAAAAAATCCCAAAGAAACAAATCGAATCTTAATCGGACCTTAATCGCGTTTTTTTTTTTTAATGAAAAAAAAAAAGAAAGCATAAATCAGAGAAAACGCTGATGAACGTGGTTTGGAAACCGGGGGGAAAAAATGACACAAATAATCCTTTACGATTCCAAACCGGTATTTTTTTCGTAATCTTCCTTCTGAACGCATCCGCAGCAGTGTTAAGTGGTAGCGGGAGTAGGAGGAATTTATTAGAGAGAAAAGAATTCAGAACTTCCATTGATTCAAACCGAATTTGGGCGTGGACTCTCACCAGAAAAAAATATAGGGATCTACGATTATCGAGGAAGTGGAGGTGTAATAGTCCTATAACACACCTCAGATACTGTACTGCAGTTTGTGCACATTACATTTGCATGCAACGTCTTGATCTTTAATACTATTAGGGTCAAAATCGAGGGGAAAAATGAGTTCATGTTATATATGTAGAAGAAGATAGATAGATAGAAGAAGATAGAAAAAGATAGATAGAATATAGATAGGTGGAAGAAAATAGATAGAAGATAGGAGAAGGAATAGATAGATAGATAGAATATAGATAGAAGAAGAATAGATAGATAGAATATATATATATATATATATATATGTATGTATGTATGTATGTATGTGTGTGTTTGTATGCGTGTGAGTGCGTTTATAGTTATGTATTTAGGTGAAATATGTATGTCATACGTTTAAAAGCCAAACTACAAATCAAATATTTTGTAAAATAAACAAACTTTTATTGTTTAAAATCGACGTAATAATTTTATTTACCTTTCGCTCTATGATGTAAATACAACAAGAATTTTGTAGTAAAACAATTCGTGTGCTTATCTTCAACGGTGATTTGTTTTGTTTAATAATACGAAGAAAACGCGGTCGTACCCGTCGTATGAAATAGTCAGATTCTCTTTTCCGAGATGCAAGCGAATTTAAATGTTATAATGAAATATGCACGATATACGATTAATAGCCAAATCTCAATATGTTAAAATTTTGTTTAGAAATTATTGACTTCCCAATATGTCGCGGTTGGTCATGTTATCGGTTTATCTTACAAA
>NC_136512.1:24394600-24397100 GCF_053919585.1 Euprymna scolopes | reverse complement strand
CAGGGAAACATGTTATGGCATCAGGCATTGACATTAATTAACATTTTATTACGAAGATATGTTTGGCGTTGTGTCCGAAAATTATGTAATGTATAAACATTAACATTTGTAAAATGTAGATTGTTTAACAATACTTAGTTTACTAGAAAGTTATTGTTGTTGTTTTTTTAATTAAGGATGAGGTACGTTAGATTTATGTTCAGTTAGATATTTACTACATAAAGGTAAAGTAGACAATCGAAAACACATCTACAGATTTCGCAAGAAAATATTTAACAAATGATTTAAATTCAATAAGACTGGGATATAAAGCATTCTAAAAAGGTTATAACTCCATACCTACCTTTAAGTCGACACGTACATATTCAGACGTACTGACATTGTCTACACCATAAATTGTACATAAAAAACACTTTAACATTTATATGGATATATATATATATATATATATGGATATATATATATACATATATATATATATTTACGCACACACACACACACACACACACACACACACACACATATATATATTTACACACACACATATATATATATATATATATATATATTTACACACACACACACACACACACACATATATATATATATATATATATATATATATGATGATTGCAACGTCTTGTCAGACGAGTGCCACTCCCTCAGACATTTAAAATCCATGAGCCCAAATGTCTGAGGGAGTATCTATACAAAGATGATGTTACAGAGTCTTAGCTTTGTACGACAGCTAAGTCTCTCTCTCTCGGTTCAAAATGTTGAGATCCAGCAACAACCAAGAGCAAGATAGCCAGCAACAAATTAAACTGCAGTCCAGCTTAATGCGTTACTGGTCTTCCGCTTTATGGTCTTTTAAATCAGAGATTTGCTTCTCCTAGAAAGGTTGCCTTACCAACGGCTTACGGGAGCCCTCTCTGCCCCAATACACACACACACACACACACACACACACACACACACAAATATACACGGTGCTAGTTGGCCGTTGATCCAGAAAAAGAGTTCATTCGCCCTTTGGCGAATGATATATATATACACTTGTGCCCGATATTATTCATACCCGCCTTGAAAATTGAGTTTATTAGGTGTAACTTTGTAAGAATTTATTGTTTACGTCCATATTGATACATATTCTTTATAAACCTCTTCTGATCATTTTCGCCATTTTAAAATCTCGGGATACTTGTAATAAAAGAAATATACAGCTATTTATAAAATCTGCAATGTTCAAAAATAATCATACCCCCTTTTTTTTCAGTATTAATCGAGTTTCTGACTGTTTGTTTCCTGTTTGATTCTTATTTTGAATGCTTTTATACAACCTTTGATTAATTTCATTTCGTTTTTTGCATTTTTCAAAAATTAAAATGATATCAACTGAAAACCAATAAAAGAATACAAATTATTAGAATGGGGAAGAAAAAAGAGCTTAGTAATGATCTTAGGACTAAAATTGTGAATTCACATAAGGATGGTTTAGGTTACAAGTCAATTTCCAAGAAATTTGAGGTCCCTACAGCAACAGTACAGAGCATCATCAAAAAATTCCAGAGCCACCACACAACAAACAACTTGATAGGTAGAGGAAGGAAAAGGAAACTGTCTGCTAGAGCCACCAGGAATATTGTAAGAAGTGTTAATGCAAATCCAACCACCACTACTAAGGATATTTTAGAAAATCTGGAGTCTTCTGGCATAAAAATATCAAGGCAAACATTGCAAAGGACTCATGAAAATGGTCTGAAAGGAAGGAGACCAAGAAGGACTCCATTGCACACCGGAAAACACCTTGCTGCACGTCTAAAGTTTGCTAGGACCCATGTGAATTCTCCAGAGTCCGTTTTCTCAAGTATTTTGTGGACTGACGAAACAAAAATTAAATTGTTTGGCCATATGGATGCTTCTTACGTTTGGAGGAAGAAAGGAGAAGCTTACAACCCAAAGAACACCATACCCACGGTGAAACATGGTGCTGGTAGCCTAATGTTTTGGGGCTCCTTTTCGGCTAGTGGTCCAGGTAGTTTGGTCAAGATAGATGGAACCATGAAGAAGGAGCAATATTTGGAGATACTCCAGAAAAACATTAGACAGGATGCGGAGAAGCTCCATTTAGGATCAAACTGGGTCCTTCAACAGGATAATGATCCAAAACATACTGCCAAAATAGTCAAGAAATGGTTTGAGGATAATCAAATTAATGTTTTTGAATGGCCTAGCCAGAGTCCCGACCTGAACCCTATCGAAAACCTCTGGCACATATTGAAAACTGAGGTTAAAAAGCGGAAACCTAGAAATTTGAGGGATTTGGAGAACTACTGCATTGAAGAATGGTCAAAAATCAGTGTTGATGCTTGTAAAAACTTTGTTGATAAATATCCAAAACGGTTACAGGCAGTTATTAAGAATAAAAGGGCATGCTATTGACTATTAGTAAGAGAGGTATGAATAATTTTGAACTAGTGCCATTATTGTTTTTCTTTGT
>NC_136512.1:24379600-24392100 GCF_053919585.1 Euprymna scolopes | reverse complement strand
TGGAGAAACCATTTTAAAGAAAACTTTTAATGTTCATAATGCAAGGTGATAAATAGGGGGGGGGATATACTCAAACAAATATCGACTTTAAAAAAATAACAAATCTTGGAAAAGTCGATTGATTTAATAAAGATATGTAAACATTCCTTACAGTTATATCGCATAGGATTAGCAAATCTCTCGACGGTGGCAATCTTTCTAGGGCAATTGCTCTTGACATATCAAAAGCCTTTGATAGGGTATGGCATAAAGGTTTACTTCATAAGATCGCTAGCTATGGTATAGCTGGAAAAGTCTTCTCAATTATTAAATCATTTCTTTCTGATAGGTTCATAAGAGTAGTAGTTGAGGGGCAAAAATCAGAAGCTCACAGTATTAATGCCGGTGTCCCTCAGGGATCCATCCTGGGCCCAACTCTTTTCCTGATCTATATTAATGATCTTCCAAATCATATCCTTACATCATTTGTAGACATTTATGCTGACGACACTACTATTTATGGTAGCACATCTAAGACAGTAAACGACCAAGTTCTCTCCAATTCTCTCTCCTCTGATCTTGAGCACGTAGTACAATGGGGAAAGGAGTGGCTGGTTACTTTTAATGCATCTAAAACCAAGCTTCTCTCTTTACATCATCAACATTCTAATCCACATTTGTCATCAATTGAAATGAATGGCTCTCGTCTTCAGGAGGCCTCAAGTTTTGACAAGCTTCTGGGCTTGACCATTACTCCTGATCTTAAATGGAACACGTATATCAAATCTGTTGCCAAGGCCGCTGGAAAAATGGTGGGATCTTTATATCGATCCAGTAGATATCTCACTGCTGATGCTATTCTCTACCTATATAAGAGCCAGGTACGTCCAAGGATGGAATACTGTTGCCACATCTGGGCAGGAGCTGCTAGAAAGGACTTGTCCTGCCTTGATAGAGTTCAAAATAGACTTCGTAGCCTCGTAGGAGATTTCCTTTTCTCCTCCTTGCAACCTCTATCTCACAGAAGAGATGTTGCGAGTTTGTCTCTGATGTATCGTTATTTTCATAGAAAGTGTTCAACTGAGCTTCAATCTATGGTCCCCCCTCGCCAAACTTTCACAAGAAACACTCGTCTAGCTGTAAACACTATCAATAATTTCCCCCACTCTTTATCTGTGCCTAAACCTAAACGTAGATTCCATGAACAAAGCTTCTTTCTTAGAACTGCACGCCTGTGGAATTGTCTTCCGTTTTCCTGCTTTCCGGCTGACTACAATATGGATGTGTTCAAGTCTAAAGTAAATAAGTTCTTGATGAGCCGTTCTATATAAGTTATTAAATTTACCAAATTTTCATTACTAATGATTACTATATTGACCAATTTCTACTGTACACTCTTTAACCCTTATCCTTGAGTGGCCTCTGGGCCTTGATAATGTGGTGATGCCTTTGTAAAAAAAAAAAAAAAAAACATACAAATGAGTTTTTTAAATATATTTTGAAAGATTGACGCCTGATCCAATTACTTAAAAGTCGTGTATTATCCACAGGTTTTTACACTTCTCCACTTAATTAAAAAAAAAACTATATTTGATTAATCTTTATATATAGGACTCATGTTCATTTGATGTATGTTGTTTTTATTGTAGAAAAATCATCAGCCTTAAAATTTATACAACATTTATGTTTATAATCAGATTTCGATGGATTTGCTACGTGCGTACCTGTCGCTGTTTTTAAGTGTCATTATGCTTATAGTGGCGTGAGAGTTAGCAAGCTAAGAATGGTTTCAAATAATATAGTGTAATATTAAGATTAGTGCTATTTTTCATATTTCTTGATTTAACGCTGTATTGAAAGGAAATAAACTCATAGTTTTATATATAATGTAAATCCCAACTTGCAACTTCGAATAGTTGCAGAAAATACTATGATGTGTCTAAAATATCCTCATAAGTTTTATTGATATAGTTCGATGCGTACGAGAAACTGGCTACGGAGCAATTTTTTAATTTTTTTTTTATTTTTGCTTTGAAAGTGCAAACTTCACCGCTATCTTCTTTTATTCCGTTATCTTTTTAACTATTTGATTTCTTCTCCATTTTTTGGTTATTGGATTTTTTTTGTTTTTACATGGGGGTCACCATTTATCAAGGCCCGAAGGCCACCCAGGGATAAGGGTTATTGAGTGTACAGTAATCAATGAGATAGTATTGTAGTAATCATTAGTATTGGAGGTTTTGATAGAGTGTCTTACTTAAGGGGGCGGTTTGTCAGGAGTTTGTTTATGTTGGACTTGAATACGTCCAAGTTGTAGTCAGGTGGGAAACAGGCAAGCGGCAGAGAGTTCCACTGGCCTGCAGTTCTAAGAAAGAAGCTTTGCTCATGGAATCTATGTTTGGAAAGATTGGAGAGGGGGATTAGGGATTGGAGCTCAGACGAGCACTTGCCATGGAAATAGCGATAAAACAAAGACAGGCTTGCAACGTCTCTTCTGTGGGATAGAGGTTGCAGGGAAGAGTAAAGGGAATCCCCAACTAAACACGAAGTTTATTTTGTACTATGTCAAGGCAGTATAGGCTGTCTTTAGCAGCTCCTGCCAAGATGTGGCAGCAGTACTCCATCCTTGGACGTAGTTAGCTTTTATAAAGATAAAGAATCGCATTAGTAGTGAGATATCTTCTGGAGCTGTAGAAGGATCCCACCATTTTCCCAGCGTCCTGGCAAAAGATTTGATGTACGTGTTCCATTGTAGAACAGGAGTAAAGGTCAAACCCAGAAGCTTGTCAACACATGGAGCCTCTCCATGACGAGAGCCGTCCATTTCAATTGATGCTAGATGGGGATCAGGGCGTTGATGATGTAAAGATAGAAGCTTAGTTTTGGATGCATTAAAAGTGACCAGCCACCTCTTCCCCCATTGCACCACGTGCTATTTTTTTTAGTTATTTCCTATCTTTTTCCTTTACTCGGTTTTATAACGTAGTCGTCACATATCGATACTCTATGGCGAACTGGGATAACTTCCGTAGATTCATATCTGATCTACCTCTGCATTCCATGTTTAAAAAGGATGTGTCCTCTATACTATCAGGTCAAACCGACTGGTTAATTGTAGGCATACACCGATTCATACCATTAAAAAAATTGCAACAAAAACCTAACAACCATGCATGGTTCTACCCTGAATGGGCTGCTGCCATCGGGCACAAAAACACTTTTTCCATAGCTACCAACGTAATAGATGTACTGAGATTAAAGCTACTTTCAGGACTACCAGCAACCACTGTAAAGGAGTAATAAAAAATGCAAGAGAGCTATATACTCACTCCGTTACATCACAAGTAGCTGGGCAGCGGCTTGGTTCTCACCAGTTCTGGCAAATAGCAAACAGGATCTTGAACAGAAGCATGCGTTCTATCCCAACTATCATCAATGAACCTGAGGTCATCTCGTCAGCATCAGACAAGGCAAGACTATTTCCCAAGAACTTTGCAGCTAACTCTACCCTATGCGACGAAGGCCATCAACTCCCCGTATTTCCTCCTATAACAGACAACACGCTATGCAACATACCAATATCTGTGCGTGAGGTCGCCTAGCTAATGAAGAACCTTGATTCCAGTAAAGCAACTGGCCCTGACCGCATTCCAGTTATAGTGTGAAAAAGCTCCAAGCAGAACTTGGCCCCATACTTACAAAGCTATTTGAGCGTTGCCTTAAGGAGAAGTGCTTTGCAACACCCTAGAAACCTCATCAGTATGTCCTGTATTTTAGAAGTCAAGTGAAAAGTCATCTCCCTCTCGGTACAGACCAATAAGTCCCCTGTGTGTCATGAATAAGTTGTTGGAATCTATATTAAATAAAGAAGTAGTCAACCATCTCCACATGGTTCCCGCTCTGCAAGATCTACAGCAGATGTGCCTACGGTTATATCTCATTGACAAACGTTTCCTTTCCAAGGCAATTTCTCTTGACAGATCGACGGCCTTCGATAAGGTATGGCATAAGGACCTACTTCACAAGATCTCCAGCTACGGTATAACTGGAAATATTTTCTCGATCATTAAATCATTTCTCTCCGATAGGTTCATAAGAGTAATGGTTGATGGGCAGAAATCAGAGGCCCAGAGTATTAATGCTGGAGTCACTCATAGGTCAATCCTGGGCCCAACTCTCTTCCTGATCTACATAAAGATCTCCCGAAACACATACTTAAATCATTCGTTGGCATCTATTCTGATAACACGGCCATCTATGGCAGCACATCAAAGGCCGTAAATGATGATGTTCTCTCTGAATCTCTCTCCTCTGATTTTGAGCGCGTGGTACAGTGGGGGAAGAGGTGGCTGGTCACTTTTAATGCATCCAAAACCAAGCTTCTATCTTTATCAGCCACGCCCTGATCCCCATCTAGCATCAATTGAAATGGATGGCTCTCGTCTTGGGGAGGCTCCATGTTTTGACAAGCTTCTGGATTTGGCCTTTATTCATGATCTGAAATGGAACAAGTACATCAGGTCTTTTACCAGGGACGCTGGGAAAATAGTGGGATCCTTCTACCGCTCCAGAAGATATCTCACTACTGATGCTATTCTCTATCTGTATAAAAGCCAAGTACGTCCAATGATGGAGTACTGCTGCCACATCTGGGAAGGAGCTGCTAAAACAACTTATCCTGCCTTGACAGGGTACAAAATAGACTTCGTGGTTTAGTGGGGATGCCCTATTCTCTTCCCTGCAGCCTCTCTCCCACAGAAGAGACGTCGCGAGCCTGTCTTTGTTTTATCGTTATTTTCATGGCAAGTGCTCGTCTGAGCTCCAATCTCTCGTCTCCCCTCGCCAATCTTTCACGAGAAACACCCGTCTGGCTGAAACTCCTATCAAAAATTTTCCCCGCTCTTCTGTGCCTAAATCCAAACGTAGATTCCATGATCAGATCTTCTTTCTCAGAAGTGCACGACTGTGGAACTCTCTTCCGTTTGCCTGTTTCCCACTTTACTACAACTTGAATGTGTTCAAGTCCAACACAAACAAATTCCTGGTCAACCGCCCCCTTAAGTAAGAACTCTATCAGATCTCCAGTACTAATTATTACCACAATACTATCTCATTGATTACTGTACACGCAATAACCATTATCCCTGGGTGGCCTCCGGGCCTTGATAATAGTGTCCCCCATGTACAAAAATTAATAAAAACATGCAGATTCCGCCGTAAAGTAACAAAATAGGACAGAAATCCGACTACATTATTTAGTTGAAAGAAACGCATTTATTCACAGTATATCCTAAATTAACGCATTAAATCTCGTTTTAAATGTCATCATTGTTAATCTCGCCTGATATAAATTCAACAAAACTTGGCCGTCAGTATACGGGCTTAAAATGTTCTTACGCCGGCATGCATTTATTTCTGGTCCTCGTCCTAACGAGCGTTTTTACTTTTGCTTTTTTTTTCGCCTTTCCTCCTTCGCTGTGACGTCACCGCGTACAGTGGCTCGGTCATTTGGATATGTGTTATGCCTTTTCTATTACTATGTTCTGTTTTTTATTCGTCAGCTAAACAGTAGAGATGTGTCTTGATTCATCTTCTAAATTAACACAACTATTTATTTTTCTTTTTTTCTTATTGTTTTTTGTCTTTCTGACCTTCGATATACTTCTGTTGTGTGTGTGTTTTTTATCACTACAGTTATTACTGTAGCGGTTTTTCTGCATTTTCTTTGGTTACAGCATCTTAACTATAGCAACCGTCGCAGTTCTTTCTTATTACTTCTCTATTGTCTTTTGGACTGTATCCATTATATTTTCAGTCTTTTTCGTGTTCACTATCATTATCCTCTCACCATCCTCCTCATCATCTGAACTATTGCCGTTTTTATATTTCATCTTCATCCTTTTCTTAACTATCGGAAATATCGGATTACCATCCTTTTCCTTCTATTTTCATCTTCATTTTAAAGCATCATTGTGCTTTGTTTCTACGCCATCATCATCACCACCGCCACCACCATCATCATCATCAGCATCATCATCATTTATCGTCGTTCTGCTACTTCATTTTTTTCTTCTGACTCATCTCCCTATCGATCGCTATACTCATACAATCATCCCCATACTCCTTTTCATTGTCTTCAACATTAATCATCTTAATTATTGCTATCCGCAATTATTTTCCTTTCAACTATTTTCTAGAATATAGAAACTCCTATTTCTCGCTTTCTACTCTTTTTTGGCGGGGGTATTCGTAAGCATCATTTTGTATTTACTTTGTATTTGTAAGATTCCGCTCAAGTGACCCTCGCCCTTATTATTCTCTGTGCCATTCGAACTCTGTTTCTTTCATTCAATGCATACTCAAACATTTTCTAGTCAATTTCTGAATAAATTTATAAAGGAAAACAATATACTCCCGAGGTTTCTTTAACGATTCAGCATAAGTTACAAATTAGGATCTATACATCTTTTTAAACTTAAACAAAAAACGAAGAAAATTATTAAAGAAAAAAAAACGACAGTAGATTAATTGTATATAGATATAGTAATAATACGTTCTGATCAATATATGTATTACGCTTGTGCTTCTAGAAACAAAGGTTTCACGCTTCCTGAATTAACGTCAGAATTTTCCGCAGGGAATCTTAATATTAATTTGGTGCAAAAATGATGTTGTTTATACGGCATTATTTTTTCATCAATCTAACAGATAAAGTTCGTTGTAAAATTACATTTTTCTGGAGGTTGAAGGTTTCATCTTCGGTGCCAAAAACACTAAAATTACATTGCGAATGATTTAGAATTTCTACCAAATAAGTGAGACAATAAATATGTTATCCGCGTGGATTAATTAAAAGGTTCCGATAGAAATCCCGCGCTTAACTAGAGTTAGACAGAAAGAATCCTGAGTTTTACAAGATACCCATGAAGAATGTCGGAAGTAACATCGGTCGAAACGTTGTGAAGATAACACTCTAAATTAATGCATCAGAATACTTGTTAAAAACTAATGGTACGAAAAAAACTTGAAAGTAAGAAAGAATACACCCTTTATAAAAGATACTAATAGAGAAATTGAGTGAAGGGAATATGACATTTTAAAGAATAAATGGAGTAACATATTTAATGACCGTTCTTTTCGCTGGGGAAACTTGTGTTTTTCAGAATGTGTTTAAAAAAAAGGAAACAGAACGAAAGTAGCATATGGAGTCGACAAACTGACTTAATTAAAAAAAAATACATCGTGAAGAAAAGACTGTTTGCAAAATTAAAAAAAAATAATAATAATGAGAGAGCTACACATACGGAGACAAAGTGTGGGGAAGAGCGATCCAAGCGAAGCATCGATGAGAAAGTTGGCCAATTTAACAAAAAAAAAAAAATCAATATGGTTTTATTTTGCGGAGAGTTAGAAAAAAGCGTCGATTGAAAAAATATGTTTGGGTCTGGGGAGGCAGTTGATCCAAAAATGATGTTGGAAGAACTGAAGTAAATAATAAAAATATTCATAAAAAATAAAGATGAAAAATAAATGTATGGTGTCTATTAATTATCTGTATTTTTATTTGTTTGATAACAAATTACATAATGTTTCGTATATTATCTGACCGAAATGATATTACATAGAATTCATAACCGCAGCTTTTATTTGTAGGTTGAAAAAATAATTCGGACGTCAATTTAGGTTTGTAAACAGGTTCGAATTATATAAATATCAGCAAATTAAACTATATTAGATTTAAATGTATGTAAGAGAGCTCCGTATAAACACCAAAAACATTAATATACAAAGCTATTTAACAGAAAAGAGTACATAATATAATGTATTCCATATTATTTAATAAATAAAACAATTCATTTATTTTTTCTGAGGTTATCGAAAATATATGGCTATGTTAAAACTATTTTATTTTTAGATTGAGAAAATAAGTTAAATAAATTAATTTTATCACCGTTACTGTTCAAATAATTATTTATATCATATTGGAACTTGAATTATAGCTGTCCCCCCAAGTGGCTTCATGCTCTAAAAGGTTTTCTGAAACAATTAAGTTACGAAAAAAAAGCTTGTCTATGATTAAATTAATCCTCATCATAAAAGCTATAACAGCACATGAAAAATTGTATTCAGCCCTACTTAATAGACTTCTACAACCGCATCGAGCAATATTATTTTTTTTTGTATTTCCAAGGGAGTTTACTTCACTATTAATATCAGTAGAACGATATTTTAAAAACCAAAACCGTTTTTTGGAATATATATATATATATATACATATATATATATATATATATATATATATATATATATATATATATACATATATATATATATATATCTGTTTAAAAAAAGAGTCTTCATTTTATATATATATGTATATATATATATATATATATATATATATATATATATATATATATATATAAACTGTTTAGTCTGTCAGAAAAAAAAAACATTGATACCCTCAGTTTCAAGCCTAACATTAGGGAGGCAGTTAATGGTAAATAATGTTTGGCTCTCGTCAGCCATCTTGTTTTCTCAGAAAAAACAATCTGGCTGATGAGACCCTAATAGTATTTACCATTAACTGTTATCGATTATCGTACTTGACTCACTGTCTTTAGGTTTGTATTTCGATCTGCGTTCGGGTATTTATTTATATACAGGAAGTAAACGCTTAAGAAATAAAACCACATAATACTCGCATGCACATGTTTCGGGTTCTTTCCGTTTTTACTTCATTTTTTTTAAAAGAATTTAACATTAACATAAATATTTCTATTTATTATTAAACTGTCCCGAGAGTTAACCAATACTCCTTGTAATACTCATTCAAATGTAACTGTTTAATCAAGCACCGGAAAACACCGGGTACATCTGCCAGTATTATTATTGCATTAAAATAAAAAAAAACAAGTGAAGCATGCATGGTGCCCCGTGAGTACACAGTGAATGAGGCATAAACAAAATGACTAAGTTCAGCATTTGCCCCTCCTCCATTTAACCCAAATAGTCCCCAGGGGACGTCAAACCCTAGTGAAAATTTACAAACGGTGTAGTTTTAGGCCTTTTATATATGTAAATTTGAGTTCTGCACCATACAAAATAAGAAATGACTAATTCCATCATTTGATACCCCCAGTAAGCTCCAAAAGTAGCCGACGCTTTAACATATTTAAATTTGAGGTCAGCACCATACAAAACTGCTATATTGACATGCACAGAAATTTTGGACAAATATGGCAAAATATTCCCTGCAATGGAGTGTTTTTTTATCTGCCTTAAAAGAGCCCCGGGGCACATCCAAGTGTTATCGCGAAGTACAGACAAACAAAATGATATAGAAATCAGCTGGTTACAACTTTTCGAAATGGTTTATAAAAATTCAAGCGACCTATATTTTAATAAGCTCAAAAGTGTCAACTGTAGCCATTTTTGGCCGAGGGGTACCTCCAGAGAGGCAACCGTAGTTGTCCAGGACAGATCCTTTCTGGTACTTTTTAATAATACAATTTGTAATGTTTGTGCAAAAATTCCAAATATTCCAAGGCGTAGTTATTGAGAAAAGTGCGGACGGACGGGCAAGGGTTAATTGGTAGGTTCACCCTTCTGTTGTCGTGGGACCAAAAAATAAATACAAAATGTACTGAATAATAAATTAACGACATAGAAAAAAAGAAACAAGGAGAACCCATAGTGCGTGCAGACACTTACAACAAGAAAAGGCGAAAAGTGAATTAACATAAAAGAAAAAATGTTTTACAACCGTGTTTTTCTAAGATACTCGAAGATAGACCGAAGGCGCTCTATAATAAATAATGTTACAAACATTTTTGAAGGTAAAAAAACAAAGTAAAGAATAAAATAACAAACAAGATCTGTAGGGTTTACTAGTATGAGAAATATATTATTTTCGTGCCAACCTAATAGATTAAGTACTTTGTAAAGTTCAGCTGTAAAGTTACATGACATCTGTGCCAAAACACAAAAATGTAATTGCGAATTCCTTAGAATTTCTACCTAATAGCTGAGGAAATAAAACATGTTATCCCCGTGGATTCATTTAAAGCGATCCGATTGAAATCCCGCGCAAATTCTAGAGCTCGAGAGAAAGATTCCCGGGTTTTACAAGATATTCATGAAGAATTTCGAAAGTTACATCGGCCGAAACGTTGGAGAGATCACAACTGTCCCAGAATTTTTTTTTATCTATTAAATAATATGTAATACCTTATTTGATGTTATATATCTCTACTACGTAATCTCTTACGTAATTTGGAAAAGTATATGTTCACACATAAACAGTTTCTCAATCTCTAGTATTTCACTGCAAAAGAATCCATCCATATGTTTCACGTTTTTCAGCAAAATGCACTCCCCCATTTGAACGAACCCTAAAAAGCTTTCGTTGGAAGTTATATACAGAGCTATATAGCTTGATATTTATATCTATGTAGCTGGTATTATGATTCATAGCTAGATAAGACGAACGTTGTTCAATTACAAAATGAAAACTGATGCTATATAGTAGGACAGTATTAATGCAGTATTGACTATCTTTCTCACAGATCAGTTTTTCTTATATGTTTACAATATTAAACCGTAAAATTGGAATATTTAAAGCAGTGACGTTTGAACCGATGTCGTTTCATAATGGTGTGTCTCTCGTATAAATGTTGACGATGGTTGCGTAAGAGATTACTAATACATTATCGGCCTATGCTGTGGTGTGATAATCTTTTTTAGTAACGGAAAGGGCATAGCAGTGAATTGAAATGAAGTCATTTGTAAGCCGCAATCAAATTGAACGGAGGGGATGTGTTAGCGTACGGGGGAAACAAATAAAAGACAGCGATGCATGGAAAATGCTATGTCGTGTGAGGCGTTTATCTAACGGCGCGGAGTGGAAGAAAGGATTAAGTTGAAAAATCGCTTTGCACAGAATACTGAAACGCCGTGTGACACAAATGGAATCTTATCATTCAAAGCGTGTTTAAAAGCGAAACATCAAGGGTTGAGTCATTGGAATGCATATCAGAAAGAGATTGGATTAGATATTTATTTTTGTTAAGCGGGAGAGAAAGAGATTAAGAGAGGTACAGTTCGACAAAGACATAGGAGAGCTGCCTAGTGATACTCTAAAAATAGGGGGTGGTGGAAGATGTGAGTATGACGAAGAGAATTACAGTTTTAAAGGGAGTTTTAAGGAATTATGAGATGCTTTCTTTGAGTATAAGCCTCAGGGTTGTGAAATCAAGTTAGCTAAGCACGTTATTTTCGTTAAACATGATTTCAGTCTACTGTAGGTCATTCAACATCTTTATAAATGAAGTAAGGCTTTAAGCAAATGTGGTCTCAGTCTCTCAAGAGTTATCTATGACTGATGAAAGAGACACACAAGAGAGTTTACTCACTTCTTGGTTCATGATTGCAATCTTTGGGGTATGATTACAATGTCCTATTAATTGCATTGTTATGGGACCGGAAGTTTAAGTTTATCGGTTAAATATTTTTTTACACAGGCAAGCACTTAGTGGTACACGAATCTTTAAGATATGCCATAAAATATAATTTCCGTCAAAAACCAGAAAAGCTAATAAAAAAAAAAAAAACGTTTTATCCAAATCAGCAAGTCACAGTTCAAATTTACTAGACAAGTTAGTATCTGTTTTCATATAGATTTCAAGTAATTTAAATCTGTTTATTACAAGTGGTTAACACTCTGTGTGAATGTTCAACTTTTAGGGTAAACACACATTAAAACATAAAATATTGGCTCCTGTAAGATATTTTCGGTTTGGTATGCTAAAATATTATTGTATAGATGGAAGTCAAACCGAAGATATGATTTCAATGCATGTGGTATACACTTCCGCAAGATTAAGTAAAAAAGAATGCAAGTAAGAGATGTTAATTATCCTTTGACTAATTGCAAAGAAAGAGAGAGAAATATATATGTGTGTGTGGGAGGGGGTGTCTGTGTGTGTATTAAAAATAAAATAATTACGTTGTTGAAGCGTAAATCTTTAACAAGGCAAAATTTATCAAGATAAAACCCGTCAAACACTATCAAGTGAGCAAAAAATTATTAAATGATATATATATATATGTGTGTGTGTGTGTGTATATATATATATATATATATATATATATATATATATATGTATATATATATATACAGACAGAGGGTAAAAGAGAGAGAAACATAAAAACAGAAATATATATGTATGTATAAAAGCATTTCATCGAAGGCATGAAAATTGTTAAACAAAATGTTTTTACTATAAACGTTATAATTAAAGGTACAAGATTCAATTTGAAATGTATTTATCATCAAAGTGCATTTTTATAAATTTTACAAAGTACGGTATAAAAATTTAATTAAAATTGAATAAAAAAATACGTTGGATTTATTTTATGTAATATACATTCTGTTGCATATTAAAAAAAATAATGGAAATTATATATCTGTATCATTAATTGCTAGATGAAAGATGATGTTTTTAAATTGCAAACACATA
>NC_136512.1:24359600-24374600 GCF_053919585.1 Euprymna scolopes | reverse complement strand
TTTTGTTACTGAGATGTGCGTTTTGTGCAGCATGGATATCGAAATTCATTGCATAACCGGGAAATGGATGTTTTGTAAAGAAATATTGTTTTGTGTGACCATTCTTTCCGATGACACTTGATTCAATGTAAGCCTTTCAATAGATATTATAATTATCAAATATAAACTCAATTCATTGAGAATGTACAATCTCGTATTTGGCCTGGGAATTCCGGATGTTTAATACATTATGATTGCTACAGCATATACTCCTTGAGAAGGCTGGTTTTAAAGCATAACGTCGATATCTCAATATCTCTCTCTCTCTCTCTCTCTCTCTCTCTCTCTCTCTCTCTCTATATATATATATATATATATATATATATATATATATATATATATGACGAAACACAGCATGGGCACCACTTTATGAAAGGAGTTAACAAGAACATCAGGTGATTATTATTATTATTACTATTTGTTGTAGTAGTAGTAGTAGTAGTAGTAGTAGTAGTAGTAAGGAAATACATATTGCGGTTAGTATTAAAAACACTAGGGAGGTAGGTAGAAAAAAACTGAGCAGGAAGATTAATTACCCGACCTTTCAGCCATTGGAGAAGAGCTACTGGAATAGTAAGCTGTGTCATAATAAGGTATTATACAGGGAAATGATAGAGACCCACAGACGCTCGAACATAAGAAGCCGGAAAGAAAAGCAAGATAGGGAATACGCACCTACGTAATACATAAGAAATACGCACCCACACACACAGACACAGACACACACACAGACACACACACACACACACACACACACACACACACACACACATATATATATATATATATATATATATATATATATATATATATATATATATATATATACAGTGATGATCATATTTATTGGCACGGTAAAATAAAAGTTAAATTTTGTCTAATAAATTACAAAAAAAAAGGGATTAAATTAAAGAAAATAACAAAGTATATTATGTATTTTTAACTGGCCTTTCCGATGCAGCAATCGGATTTTAGAAAAAATAAATAACAAAGGAACAACAAACATAATTGCAAAAAACCCTTGTTCAAAATTATTGGCACGGCTTTGTTTTTCTTTTAGTATCAGTATAATATCAATCAATTTCCGGTTTACGTGCTTTCTGAACTTTTTTATAGCCATATTATGCTTGTTTAACGCTAATTCAGTGAATAATGTTTTTTCAGATAATTTTTAGATAGCGATTTATTTAAACTATTATAAGTGACTAAATTATAATTTTCAATCGCCATGGTTAAAACTAAGGAACACAGCGAATACATCAGGAAGCTTGTTGTAGCATGCCATACCAATGGGGAGGGCTATGATAAGATTTCAAAGAAGCTAAACCTTCCCAAATCCACTGTTAGAGCCATAATAAACAAGTTCAAATCGCAAGGCCACGTTATGAGTTTAGAGGGTAGAGGGAGAAAAAGGATTCTTTCCCCAAGAGATGAACGGAAAATTGTTCGACAAGTAAAACAAAACCCAAGGATCTCTGTTGGGGAGATTGTTGATGAACAGAGCACCTCTGGAGTGAATGTATCTCGACATACAGTTGGTAGAATTTTGAAGAGAGCTGGTTTAAAAGCATGTCGTCCGAGAAAGACTCCCTTATTGAAGCCTATGCACCTGAAAGCAAGGCTAGCCTTTGCAAAACGTCATATTGATAAAGATGTTGCATTCTGGAAACGTGTTCTATGGACTGACGAAACGAAAATAGAGTTATTTGGCCATAATAAAGTGTCTTATATTTACAGAAAATCTGGCGAAGCTTTCCTGCCTAAGAACACCATACCCACAGTGAAGCACGGTGGAGGCAGTTTGATGTTTTGGGGATCCTTTGCTGCCTCATGACCAGGGCGACTTGTTAAGGTCACAGGTAGCATAAAAAAGGAAGATTATGTTAAAATATTGGATGAAAACCTGAAAGACTCTGCTAAAGAGCTCTCACTTGGTCGTCGTTGGTGGTTCATGCAAGATAATGACCCAAAGCATTCGGCTAAACTGACTAAGAAATGGCTTGAGGACAATCATATTAATGTTTTGGAGTGGCCATCACAAAGCCCATACCTTAATCCAATTGAAAATTTATGGAGAACATTAAAATTGAGGGTAATGCAAAGGAAGCCTAAGAATCCCTTTTTTAGAATTTATTAGACAAAATTTAACTTTTATTTTACCGTGCCAATAAATATGATCATCACTGTATATATATATATATAATTTTTACTCCTCAAAATTTGAAAAGATCTGGAACCGTTTTCATTTTTTGTATTTTAAATTTCTTGCCTGATGAAATCAAATATGCTTGAAATAGTCTGCATATAGTAACAAGGTATGATTGTATTTACATAAAGAATGATATATATATATATATATATATATATATATATATATATATATATATATATGCTTTCTGTCTGTCTGTTGTCTGTGTGAAAGAAAGGTTCTTACAACTGTTGAATGTTCATGTAAAAGCATGGACCTTATTTATCGGGCATTTGGAAGACATTCAGTTTAGGTTTTAGCCTACAAATAATATGCTGAGGCGCATACTTAGAAATAATAGTACATATCACGCGAAATAACTTGAAGTAAATAATGTGACTTAAAGCAAATACAATAATATACATCTTAATGTTAACTCCGATTGATCTTTACCGTTTTAATATCCATGTCTTTATCAGATAGTAAAGAATCAGGCTGGAGTGGATTGTATTTTTTTGAGTCGATCATATTTTTTAACTTGTGAAATTACTTCTATATATTGATATAAATGTAATAATCACCAGATAATTAGGGCTTTTATATTAAATACGAAATCTGCTTGAATTAAAATCTAAAATTTTAGCGTATTTTACCAGTAGGGAACTACAGACTGTTATTCTGTACGATATGGCAATCACTAAATAATTAGCCCTTTTATTAATAAATAATCTGCAATAATTATAATATAATATAAATAAAGTAATATCCTAGGATCTTGAGCGCGTGGTACAATGCGAAAAAGGTGGCTGGTTACTTTAATGCATTTATAACCAAGCTCCTATCTTTACATCATAAACTCTCTCATCTTATCTGACATAAACTGTAATGGATGGCTATCGTCTTAGAGAAGTTCCATGTTTGGACAAGCTTCTAGGCTTGACCTTTACTCCTTATTTGAAATAGAACACGTACATCAAATCTGTTTTCAAGGTCGCTGGAAGAATGGTAGGATGTTTCTGTCGCCCCAGTAGACATCTCAGTGCTGATGAATTCTCTATCTATATAAAAACCAAGTATTTCCAATAATGGAGTATTGTTGCCACATCTGGGCAGCATCTGCTAGAAGCAGCTTATCCTGCCTTGACAGAGTACAAAATAGATTTCGTAACTTAGTGGAAGATGCCATTTTCTCTTCCCTGCAACCTATTTCCCACAGAAGGGGCGTTGCAAACCTGTCATTGTTTTATCGTTACTCCCACGGCAAGTGCTCTTCTGAGATGCTATCTCTGGTCCCTCTCGCCAATATTTTTCGAAAAAAACACCGTCTAGCTGAAACCACTGTCAATTACTTTACCCAATATTTAACTGTGCCATAATCAAAACGTAGATTCCATGAACAATGCTTCTTTCTTAGAACTTCACGCCTTTGGAACTCTCTTCCGTTTGTCTGTCGCCCAGCTGACTACAACTTGGTTGGCTTCAAGTCACACATAAACAAATTCTTGAAGAACCGCCCTCTTAAGTAATCCAATCTAGCAAATGCTCATTAATAACGGCTACTACGATATTGTCGCATTGATTACTGTACACTAAATAGTCATTATCATCGAGTGGCTCCACGGCCCTGATAATTGGTAACTCTTATTTAATAAAGAAAATGTGAGATAACCATATTGTTTTGCACCAACCTAAAAACTTATTTAAGCATATTGTAAGCTGTCTTGATTAGGTGATTGGAAGACTTGTTTTTTAATACAACATGTGTGTTTCAATACATTTTCTTCGGACTGACCTTTTTAAAAGAATCTATGAATAACCGTCTCAACGGACAGAAGAATAGAATTTAAAAAAAGGAACAATGTTGATATGCCGTTAAACAAACACTAGCTATTATGATATATATTGCCCTCAACTAACCCCATTGACAAGAATTATAAAGAACTTCTTTTTTTTTTTAGAATCGCATCATCTTTATAGCTTTCATTTTTACACCTTTTTCTCCATTGTTATATGAGGCAAATCCTTGCATTTAAATGTGAAGTATTATTTTCTTATCTCAACACAATAGAAATGTATTCTATTTCTAGCGACGGCCAATTTCTTTACACAAACAGAAGCCTAATCTAAAAACGGCCGTGCATTGTAAAATCGTTTTATCAAATAATAACTTAGTATGGATTTATCTTACTAAATAGTTAACAGTCAATAGTGGGGGGGCAGAGTAAGACCAATGTTTATCTGGCTATATTTATTTTGTAAATGCAACAATAATGATAGGGGAATGTTCTATTTCTATCATTTGTTCGTGTAATATATTTTCGTCGTTGCAAGAATAACGGAAGCACATGCAAAACAAAGCATAAGGATAAAGGGTTGGAAAATTATATGCGTTAGGATAGAGAAAGTTATTATATTCAGAATTTATTTTGGAGCATAAGAGATAAATGCTTCCCAGGAGAAAAAAAAATCTATTTAAATATTAATATAAAGTATTATATATATATATATATATATATATATATATATATATATATATATATATATATATATATATATATATATAAAGTGAAAGTGGATGTATGTGTATGTATCTGCGTATCTATGTGTCTGTGTGTGTAAATTTCCCTGCGCAATAACTCTTTCAATTTTAAGTCTACTGACTCGAAATTTTATATACAGAGTACTAAGGTTTGGAAAAATCGAGTTGATCTGTTTTCTACTAGAAATCTGGCGATAAAGGGGTCAAAGTTCAACGATTTAACCTTTTAGAACTCCTCTGGCAATTTGGGGTCTTAGCAGTTCAAATTTTAGATGTAGGTTTCATGGACATGGGTCTAACTTCATAACTTGATTAGAGCCCAAAATAATACATGTTAAGGGGGAATAATAGGGGTCAAAGTTAAAAAAATGATTGACCGCTTTTTTTGGCTCAGCATACACCTACAAACACCCGGGCAACGCCAACCGGAAATGCTAGCATATATATATATATATATATATATATATATATATATATATATATATATATATATTAGATAAAATCTATTTGAATATTGACAGGTATAATATGTATCGGAGATAAACTCTATTTAAAAACAATAGTGTAAGGTATAATATGCATAAGAGATCAAATCTATTTAAATATTAATAAAAGGTATATGCATCGGAGATAAACTCTATTTAAATCATAATAATATAAGGTATAATATATATGTAGGTGATAAAATATAATTAAATATTAATTTAAAGTATAATATATATAGGGCTTAAACTCTATTTAAATAATATTAATATAAGGAATAATAATAAGAAGAAATAAAATCTATTTTTATAATAATATAATGTATTATATGTATAGGCGATGAAATTATTAAAAGCTAGAAACAGTTATTATATTGTCACAATTTAAAATGGTTATATCAAAATAGAATGACTATATCAGCATAAATTAATGAGCACACAATAAAGTAGGTATGTATCTTTACGAAATATATGCATATATATATATATATATATATATATATATATATATATATATATATATATATATATATATATATGGCAAAACTGGTAATTAGTAAAAACCTGAAGAGAGTGGTCAATACTATTACAGGTCAATATGTGTTTTATTTTTTTTTTATTTTTTTTTTATTACCGTTTTATCTGTTTGGTTACATATGTTTCGGATGTTGACCATGTTTACGATCTAACAGACGAGTCTGTTAGATCTTAAACAAGGTTCAACATCCGAAACATATAAAACGGTAATAAAAAAATAACTAACACACACACACATACACATACACACACACACACACACACACACACATATATATATATATATATATATATATATATATATATATAATCACCTGTAATATAAACACATTTTCTTAGCGATATTTCTCTCTTTACCAACTTACTCGTTAACAATCCTGTTCGATTTTTCATTCGATCTTCTAACATCATTCAACTAGCAATTTCGGAGTAGTTATTTTGTTCGACTTAAACCGGAAGTCGTTAGCTGTTACAATGTCATCTGCGCAGGCTCCAATTTTCACTTGAGCAGAACGCTGTGAAATGAACCGGAAGTCCACCGTGACAGAAGCTTCAGGACAGGAGGTTAGCGATTAAATCCTTGACAATAACACAAATCACAACATTCTGAGAGACTGTCACTACCGGATGTGTCCAATTCACCTCGTGGAAAAAAAAAGAAAAAAAATACAATATCGAGAATGTAGCCGTGCCATGTATTAGCTATGTTTTTCTTTCTTTCTTCAACTGTAAAGATTAGCTTTTGTAGATTCAGCTTTAGTATATGCCCTACAGTGTAAACTGATATAACACATTTAATGTATTGATTGATGTGGATAACGGATGTAGACAGAAGATGTAGTGAAGATGTAACATGTCGTAACTATGAATTTCCAGTATTAGACATTAATTCCATCGATTTAATTACTCGTTGGCAACTACCCCATCGTAATTTAATGCATAAAACCAAGGATGAAATGACAATCATGCATACGTTTTTTATTGATTTATTTGTGCAAATATCGTATTACTAATCCTAACTTAATTTGCCAACCTCTGAACTCACAACTGCACATTTTTACAGTACAGTTACATTCAAAGATCCAAATAGTTATTCTTTATGCGATCAGCTCCTGCAGCGTGTTAAATTTTCGGTACATTTTTTATAGATATATTTCGTTACGTTTATTATGATATCAAAATGGTTGCCGGAAATAAAATACCGTATGTTCAGTCTTCTATGACTTTTTTTTAAATTCTTGCTATATCACATTTTTATGTATTTTTCTAATCTAAGCTAAGAATTGTTTTTTTTTACTGTAGAGTACACCAAAGGAAAGAGACGGCATTGAGATAAATATAAACGTGTGTTTCTTTCTAACGAAACGGGGATGTAAATAATATAACGTTATTTTTAAATGCTGGGGGTTTTGCATAGAAACAAATATTTGGATGTTTAAATGTAAATAATTTGTTTTACCCATATATATATATATATATATATATATATATATATATATATATGTATATAATTTGTTATACTCATATATATATATATATATATGTATTACATATATGTTTATATACTTAAATGTGATTTAACTACTTAAGAGAAAAATTACGTGTATATGAATAGTATAGTTTTTATTAGGTGTATTAACAGAAAATTTCAAATTCCTGATCTATGTTAACATTTGAAATATGTTCTTTTTTCTATGCGCTGAGGGAACTCAAGTTTTACCAATTAAAATTTGATGAACACTTTTACTTGTATTTTTATTGGAATTTATTAATTAATTTTTTTATATATTGCGGACTATTATCTTCTATCTTTTTTTAGTTGTTTCACGACGTTTCGGTCAACTATTCCTCTGGCCTTCGTCAGGTGGTAACCGCGACGGATATGAATTCTGAATCTCTTTGCTGCATTCACTGCAATTACTACCTTCCATAGTTGTTGTCATCTCACCACATTTTGGCCAATAAGCCTCTGGCCGGCTTTGGGTAGGATTGAAACCGCCGTGTTCAGAAAATCGCACCTGGAACCGTACAGATTCAATGTCTCTATCAACTGCGCCATTTATTTTATTTTTGTATGACAACACCGAGGGCTTATATTATTGTGCGCAAAGGATTTCCAACAAGTGACAAACTTTCTGAGCATTAGTAAAATTTGTGTGCCTATTTCCTATTAACGTGGTATATTAAAAACACAGACACGCATATTAGCTTTCTTCTGTTTTGATAGACAACGTGTACTCATTGTAATGGGGCCTCCGCGTAAAAATGTTATTTCTTATGTAGCAAGAGTTACGCAATCTCAAACAACATCTCTCCTGAGTTGGCATTGCTTAACATCAGTAATACGTGGAAACCAGGACGACTGG
Source organism: Euprymna scolopes (assembly GCF_053919585.1). Classification (NCBI taxonomy): domain Eukaryota; kingdom Metazoa; phylum Mollusca; class Cephalopoda; order Sepiida; family Sepiolidae; genus Euprymna; species Euprymna scolopes. The sequence continues at coordinate 24,366,449 of NC_136512.1, read as the reverse complement.
AAACAATGACGGGATAAGCAGAATACATATATCGCATCTAGAATTCCCTAATGGTCAATCATCTGGTACTCGCGAGGTTCACCGTTGTTTAATTCCGCCGAGCGACGAGAAACTGTATGCCCACGTGACTATGCAACACGTACACACACACACACACATAGGTATATATACACATACACACACACACACACACACACACACATATATATATATATATATATATATATAAAGAAATAAAAAAGATGCAATGTTTACCTAATATAAGCAATGGTAACTTGCAATCTAATATAAATACCAAGTACTTTTATACATAGATATTTAATCCCAACCAAATATAAAAAGCTCAATACTTACATAGTAGAGAGTAGATCTCATTATAAGAGAAAAAATATAATCTTACTATAACATCTGCTTTCATTTGTATTTCCCTTTCTTTCTCGTTGCTTTGGTGAACGTATCAAATACACACATTCAAATATAATGTGAATAAAGATCTTGCTAAAAAACTGTACAGGCTACCTTTAAATTGGTTCATGATGCTAGTAATCACTTTTATATTACTAGTAATATACTAGTTAGTTTAAGATAAAGTATCACAAAAAACCAGGAGTCTTTAGTCTTTCTATTCGTCTTAGCCGAGTACTTCATCAAAACTAAATTGTTTTTCGATTTATTTCCACATAAAATTCTTGACGTGTTTTCTTTTTATTTTCCCTTTTTGTAAAATTAACTCATGAAGTAAGGTCCTTCATGTTTTGATTACGCCCCATCTATTTTGCCGAATCAACAATCTAAAAGACTGTACTGACTAATGAGAGTGTTTCATGAAAGAGCGCCAACGATGCCAGTCCTCAAGACGTTGCTTGAAATCAAATCAGTAATAGGCAAAACACGACTTAATGAACATTTGACAACCTCTTCGTTTACGATTGTCTAAAAAATATAAACTTTACGAGTTCCAACTATTACTCACCCGGAAACTCTCGAACACTTATTTAATCTTCCAGTCGTTATCAATTTGTTCGTAAGATATTACTAACTAGAATATACATTTCCAGGACATTTTACAATCAATCAACCAGAAGGAACTTTTCCAGGGCATTTTACAATAAATCAACCAGAAGGAACTTTTGTAGCGCATTTTAAAACAGATCAGCCATAGCACCTTTTAAAATTAATTAACCAGAAGTGACATTTCCAGGCTATTTTACATCTATTCAGCTGAAAAGCACGTTTCTAGGGCATTTTGAAATCAGTCAATATATAATAGATAGAATTGCTATGAAAATACGTTTATATTTAAGGCCCTTAAGTTAACCTTGTTTTCGACTAACGAGAATTCAATATCTATGATATATAGACAAAAAGCAATACTTGTGCCTGTGTTTTTTAGAAATTTCTTTGTAGATTCGAACCAAATGTTTAAAAGTAGGGTACATGTTATAAATACAACGCGATGGAAAAATAACAATATGATCTAACAACGTATTAGTATACTAAACATTATAGCCAGAAATAATAATTTAAAAAAATTACGAGGGTGTAAAAATTGTAACCAAAAAAACAGAATATACTTGTGAGCCACCCGCACCAATATATAATGATATATCGCACGCAAAACACCGATTATGACAACTTAGAAAAAAAGAAACAAATAAAATTAAAATTGCTTAAGTTAATAAATAGTTATCTTTCATTTCATGAGTAAATTATACGAAACCATACTTGTGAGAGAAATTTTGAAAGATAACTTTTTAGTAGAATGCAGAGAATAGATTTTTAGGAATATTACGAACATCAATAGTATGAGTGTATTTTTGCAAACCCATCTTCAATGTAATTAAAACAAGACAAGAAATTCCGTCAAGTAATCTTTTATCGAACTAAAAATCGTACTACTTGTCTACTGGAAAAGCGGAAATGCACAGCTATTATAGTTGGATAATCAAGCAGAAGATACTCGATATCCACACCATTCATTTTAACGCAAAAATGTAGACTCAAAAAATAATTATTTTCTTTACATAGGCATCACCACTTATCGAGCCACATGTACAATTCGAAGATAAGGGCTAAGAGTATACAGTAGTCAAGTGGGCAGTATAGTAATCGTTAGTAATGGAAATTCGGTAAGTTTGTTAACTTAAGTAGAACGACCCTCAATAAGTTGTTTACATTGGACTTGAAGACAATCAGATTGTAGTCACCTGGAAAACAGGAAAACGGAAGACAGTTCGACAGATGTGCAGTTCTAAGAAATAAGCTTTGTTCATGGAATCTACGTTTAGGGTTAGGCACAAATAAAGAGTGGGGGAAATTATTGATAGTGTTTTCAGCTAGATGAGTGTTTCTTGTGAACGTTTGGCGAGGGGGGACGGTAGCTTGAAGCTCACTCGAGCACTTGCCATGACAAAAAAAAAAGATAAAGCAATGACAAACTCGGCAGACGATATGTAAAATTGGACAGTTCTTTTTATTTAAAGCTCGTTGAATAACTAAACTAATTCGTAACTGTGTTTTTAGTTTCACCCCTAGTGAGTATTTACTTTTCACCCATCATATAGAATAGATTATTACTTAACACTTTAATGCGTGTTACTAGGGCTCCTTAGCTATAATTTCCCGAGTTTGATAAAACGCATCTATACAACGTTATCGGGTGATAACATATAAGAATAATGCACGTGTGATAAAGCTTACTTTAACATATGTATATTTATTATTATATAAACTTTACTTTATGTTTGTGAGAGAGAGTTCCATCCTTATAGGTTCTGAAATGATTGAGCCTCTCTTATAACTTTTACATAAAGGTAAGTCATATGTCTGACATTGTTTTGAAATGAAAATGTATAAAAATTTATCTGATTAGTATCAAAAATCGAATAAATCCGATTGTAAAATAGTCTTTATTTCTCACAGATGAAAAAGAATGTTTGCAGTGAATATTTTACGTTACACCGGCATAGAAGATTATATAATCTTAACAAATCATTTCTTCTAAAAAAACACACAAAAACAAAAACAGAAGTATGTACATATGGACATTATGTACAATGGTAGACCATTCGACCACAGATCTAATTATCCCCGTTTTAAGTCCAGGATTTATCTAACTCATTTATTCTAATTCTTTCTTATTACTGAATTCAACTTACGATGAGAAAAGTAAAATTTAAAATCGCCGCAAATCATTTCTTCGTTTGCATATTTTAAAACACCACATTCATCAAAAGTGACTTTTCCAGAGCGTTTATCTAAACACGGACGGAATTTGATGATCGATATTATCATTATTATTTTTGATATTTTCATTATTAGTATATTTTGTGGTGTGCTAATTAGTCCACCGGGCAAAGTATTCCTCGTATTATATAATATTTAACAACAAATTCATTCTATAAGAATACATACGTCTGCAGAAATTAAAATATTATGTTTAAGCGTATTGTACAACCGGGCAAGACTGGGGTCTTGCTGGTTCCAAATAATTTTAGTTATTTATTGTAATCTTTAAAAACGGAACAGCATTTTTGTTTGCTTTTTGTATTATAACTAAAACTAGGGGCTTGTATAAATTTACTCCCGATTTTAAGACGCTGGTATTTTTGATAATTATATTTCGCTTATGCTAGCTACATAGATAAGGTGTAATAACTTTGTAATGAAGTGATTTTCGTTAGTATTTTTTGTTGTAAATTGTTGTCTTACGGCATTTATTAAGGGAATAAATACATATTTCTACTTCTAAATGTCAGAAATATAAATACAGTAAAAAATTCAAGATATTAAATTAATATTAACAAATAAATTCCAAAAATTCAAGTGTTACCTTGATAGCAGATGAATACAGGGCCTTGCTCACTTTAACCAAGATGTATTCACTTAAATATAACCATTGATTAAAATATAATGTAATAAAAATAGTACTTGCTTGACGTCATAGACTTGGGATTTTAGTGATTTTTTTAATAGTATAAATAAAAACATGCGATAATAAATAGATTTAAGTTATGTTTTTATAGTATAAATAAAAAAAAAATGCGAAAATAATTACATTAATGAATGAATATTGAAAATATCGCTATGAATTTTTTATAGATGACACATTTTTTTTTATTTAACGACGTATATAAGTCATACATAATTTATTATAGATTAACCTTCTATGCAATAGGAACCACTAAACTTGTATTAACAAAAACAAAGAGAAATATAAGTTTTAAAAAAATGGCGACATAATTCGTTATCTTGATCAATGTCTGCTCGACGTTATTACCCACTTATTCTCAGACTTACTCAAATATCTTCTGCTAAAATCGGAAATCGTAATGGATTATTAGATAAAAAATACTATATACTTGTTAAATTATTACCCTGCATAGTCTTGGTGTTATGTTAACTGTTATTGTCAAAATTTTAATATTTACTACAACAACCCGTTTAATACCATATTATATTTAAACAAATTAATCTTTTAGCAGTTTATTGGAATATATTTTATGAAATATATATAAAATCTTTTTGTTTTCATTTGTAGAGACTATTTGATAATCTGTGAATGAATAATAAATAAAACTGAGTTTATCATTGCGATTTATAGTATACTAAATATTAGACTTCCGTGTTGACAGTACACGTCAGCAACCAGATGCAAGTTTATATTTGTATATTGTCGGATGCAGTACTATTGGAGTAATAACTCTAGAATACTAATTTTATTAAATACACTAATAAGAAGAATGTTTTCAATTTTCTATTCTGATGCGTCAATGTAAAGACAATATAAGGAGCAAATATCTGTTGGTGTCAATTTTAGATCATCAAATATTCCTTGCTCCTCATGCACATATCGGATACTGATGTACAATTTAAACTATTATCCCATACATAGCGATGGTTATTTTAGCTAAATAAGCATGCTGATATATAAAGTAAATTGAATATTCTTATTTTTAAATTTCCCTTTAGCAAGGTTCTCAAAAAAGGGTCTCCTGCGTGGATTAATAAAGTGTGTGTGGTGGAGGAGAGCTCCTTCAGTCTTTAACAGACTATGGATACCGGCGAAGGGGTGCCTGCGCGTGAACTTTTTGTCGTAGGAGGTGCGCAATCTCCAACCACACCTCTCCTGATTCGACATTGTTAAATACCAGTGGCAACGTAAGTGTGTGTACAAGACGACTGGAAACAAATGTCAAGAAAAACTAGAATTCCCAAATGGTCACCCACCTGATAATAACTAGGCTCAGCGTTGCTTAACTTTAGTGATCTGACGAGAACCGATGTTTCAACGCGATTATGCCATATCTACGGATCAACAAACATAAGTAAATATAAGCACACATCGATATTCGTATGTTGCATTAAATTTGTTTATCTCTCAAACACTGACTTATTAAAAAAGTTGAGAAATGAATTTTAATCCTAAGTAGACAATTTTAATATGTTAAAGTATAATTTGTTTTTAGTTTTTTGCAGTAACTAGATTTAAGGGCAAGAACTCTTCCATTCTGATGAAACATCTTTAAGTAAGCAAGATAAACACACTTCACAAATTTACTTATTGGTATCCTGTAAGATTGCAACGTATATTCCTAACAAAAGACACTTCTATTGTTTAAACACCGTTAATCATGTAAAAACGCACTTTATATACTTTTGACAGATTGATTGTTGCTAGTTCTTCTGACGAGTTAAGGACATAATAGATTCACTGATATACGGATGATGAGTCGATGCTAAGTTTTTGCCACAAAAATCTACAACTAAAGTGAAATAATGCAACTAAATTATTTTCTGTCTTAATTGCGTATTCATAACAGTAAGAGAACACACCTTACTTTAATCTAGAATTCAACAAATACATGCAACAATCAATAAGCCTATTTATTGTCGGTATCTTACCACCTACACACCTTATTCTACCTATTTATAATGCCTCCCCACGAGTTAGACAGCAGGGTCTTTTTTAACGTGGAGAAAAGGAACACAAAATTAAAAAAATGCCTCAGTCGTGAACGACTTCCCCTCCATCGAAAGAGAACAAGAAATATAAGTGCAGCATCTGAAGAAAAGATACTCCACTTTGATCTTGGCCAAATATTTATTTGCTCCCCCACCGAGCAAATTAGGCACAAGGCCGATTTTTAATGTGAGCAGTGAAGGGGAAATGGGGACCAACTCTCCGGGGGGGCAGGGGAGCTGGATAGTGACAATTGGTATGAAGGGCCGGCCCTACATTGACCAAGGCCTCATATGTGGGATTGCTCCCACATACGGTCCTTGCTTGCAGCATCTGCCGGAACAGACACCACATTTTGATCTTGACCCGAAGGCCAAGTATTATACCTCATTGTATAGCGAATTTGAATTTACTTTAAGTTTATGATGGCATAATCACTTGACATACGTCACAATAAAAACCTACAATTTTAATTATGAAGCAGGAATAAATATAGAAACACGCCTTATGCCCTTCAGTTGCACGCAGATCCGCTTGACAGGTAGATACACTATTCTAAAGAGTAACGACGATTAGTGCATAATTCATAGGTTTATTTATTTTAAGAGAAAAGTAAAACTGCAAATGATAAATGACGGGTATGCGAAAGGACTGAAAGAAAGTACTTGCACCTAAGCTTCAGCCTCTCTCTCATCGAGGAAAGTTTGCATCCTTCTGCCTTTTCTACAAGTATTTTAATGGTGAATGCTCTGGCGAACTGCAGCTACTTGTGCCGGCATGACGTAGACACCCTCCACAAACCCGACAGGCAGCTAAATCCCACCCCCACAGAGTAGAGATCCCTAGATGTAAAAGATCTTTCTACTCCAGTAGTTTCTTCTCCAGAA
>NC_136512.1:24347100-24352100 GCF_053919585.1 Euprymna scolopes | reverse complement strand
AGATATTTTTACCTTCTATATTCATCGTTTTATCTGAACGTGGGCTGAATAATATGTCTATTGCATTCGCGTAATTGTATCTAAGAATAATACTTTACTATTATCGATAATATTAATCTCACCTGTCTGTTTAAATGTAAGTATATATGTATGTATATATGTCTACCTAAAACCTTCGACGGATGCGACGGATGTTTATGCGATTGCTATAGTTTTAAAGCTTGACCTTTCGGACGACAAATATCGAAAAATTGGCTTGAAACATTAATTTTTTCACCCTTAACCGGCCACATTTCTACAGGGAGTGCTGGCTTTTATTGCCGATATTTTCGAAATTCATCCTCTCTTTTCGATTGATCAGGCTTAATTTATTCCTACCTTACTTACGGTATTGCGATGGGTGCAACAGGAATAACATCACGTGTTTTTCACGTTCTTTTCCGCCTTCACGATAAGGGTTTGAGCCTACCTGCCTACTACCGCTTTTTACTATTTGCTCAATACCCCCCCAAACACCCGGGAAACGTCGGGCCCCAGGCAAGTATTATATAGAATGAACTTTGTCTGTATAAATTGAGTTTCCTATGGATTAAAACACGGCCGGGTTGATTGTTATAGAATTTTAGACGAAATGACTTCGTATGCCTGGCAGTGCATTTTTAGATATATTTTGTATCGGAATGTCTTCGATAAGTATCTATACTCAAAATAATCTGAAGAAAGTAGGAACATGCGATTTCGATCGAAGTGTACACCTTACACAGCCGAACATAACAAGTGCATTTGAAGAAGTGCGATTACCATACAGGAAACGACTATAAACAACAGTATGATGCATCCAAAATGAATCTTTTTGTTGAAGTACACTTGAGCTATGGTTCTTGACTATTTCATTTAAAACGTAAATGTCATAAGCAGTAATCTCAAGCATATCAAATCAACAATAGGTTCTTTTTTATGACAGGGACTTTGAACAAATGTTTCCGATTGAAGCACAATTGCAGCATGATACTTGACTTTTGCATTTGAAACTTTAATGCAGGCCACTATTTATAAAAAAATATTTAATCAAATAATCAGTAGGTTCTGTACAGTCTAATACATTCTATAATGTATTGTTGTTTAATTATATGTGAGAAGGCACGTTGAAATTTCTCCTGGTGCACTACAATGGGTTTTCAAATAGAGCAGTCAATCAACCGATATAATTGAAACATGGTCGATCACGCCGATGCCGATGACTACAAAGTCATAGGATTAGTTGATTATTATTCAATTCTTTGAATCGTAAAGTTCCCCTGATATTGGGAATTAAATAAAATTCAACTAAGCCTCTACTGTATGTACATATTAAAAAAAATAAACGTTACAACGAAATGACACGAACACATGTATCTGGAGTGCATAGCCTCTACAGAAAAATGCTTACATTGCATACTAAGGATTATCGCCGATTAGCAATCAAGAAACACATTCGATTAATAATAACGAGCATGCATGTGTGGTCTGGTATCATTCGTGATCGTTGCTATTTTCTAGGTGGCCGTTTCTTGCATCATCTAGTAGCTGTCGATCAATATTTTCACTCACCTTGCATGCAGATGATTGAAAACTCATTGGCTGTTTTTTAAAATGTGTCATTCCTGCGAGTACATAGTTTGCGTAAAAAGCAATCAATAATATAAATAAGATAAGCTTCAATTACTTTACTCTCATTTTATAAACTGAATTTGAAATATAATCGATAAGCAGACGGTGTCTAGGAAGTTCACATAGATCCATACGTTCCGTAAACACTGTGACGAAATTGCCAAGAAAAACAAGTGAAAAATATTGGATATGCAAAACAAAAATATAAAAAAAAGAAACACGCATAATATTGCAGCTTGCACGAAGAATCGCTGAAGGTGAATTCAAAGGAGAAAATGTTTCTTAAGAGGGAATAAAACCATAAATTAAATCCAGTATGATGTTAATAGTCTGGTGGAAAAGTTTCAAAACAACTGAAAAATGGAAATTGTTTTTTTTTTTCGGACAGAGCAGTAGTCCAAAACAAAATTGATCTCCAGTCAATTGGGACCCAGATGAACAAAGGACAGAAAAAAGCATGTCATGTTTTACCGCTGGCTTAATTAGTCATCCCCATACAGTACAGTTTCGTTGCATCAAAACTCATCAGTGCAGTTAGACATACACCTACCCAAGTCGACCATAGAACTCTTCTGTTAAGAGTCGGAAGCTCTAACTCTCGAACTACGAATCAGTGTCCGTAAATATTTCTCATCGAGAGTCTAATCAGTTAACAACTTGCCCGCCACACAGTGCTCACACTATTAGTTCGTTTACAACCAAACTAATAGTGGGACCCGCTTAATTGCTTAAATACCTTTCGGGTAAAAATATATTGCAGAAATGTTTAACGCAAAGAAGGAGGATTGATAGTAATCCACATACACGACAACTCATTAGTGCGGATATATATATATATATATATATATATATACATAGAGAGAGAGAGAGAGAGAGAGAGAGAGAGAGAGAGAGATAGATATATTATCTGGATATTGCATTTTCAAATTGGTAAAATGACTTTTGAACATGTAAGCAAGGTATACAAAATATAATTATTCGAGAAGGGCACAAAGAAAACGCTTATTTAATGGAGTTTCGAAAAATACATATCTTCATTCCAGAGGGTAGAGGTTTGCAAAATATACAACAAATTTGGCAAGTAAATGCAATTGAAGAAACAATAAATATTTGCAGAAGAAGTCATATAAAATTTTATAGGGATTCATTTAAATTGTTTAGCAAAGAACAGAACAAGGGGGGGCAAAACTTATTGTAAAAGCTTCATTGAAAAGTTGATATATATATATGTATATATGTATATTATATATAACATAATATATACATATGTATATATATTTATATATATATATATATTTTATTATTTTTTATTTTTGAAATATAGTCAATTTATATGTATACCGTTTTCGTTTAAATGGTTGAGACTATTATGATGAAAACTTAATCTCCGTTAATTCCGAGTGAAGCGAAATGTATTAGGTTGTCCGGAAAATAATGGACAATTTTAAAGAAAAAGGATTTATTAATCAAATAGGTGACACAAGACATTGAAATTAGTCAAAGTATGATCCTTGAACAGCCATGCATTTTTGCCATCTATCAACTAGATCATTTATGCCTCGTTGATAAAAATTATTTGGCTTAGATGCTAAGAAATATTTGGAAAAAGATTAAACCTCTGAATCTGAAAGTTTTGTTGCTTAAAAAAGCGATTAAATGCTTGAAAAAATGGTAGTCCGTGGGTGAAAGATCTGGAGAATAAAGAGGATTTGGGAAAGTTTCGTATCCCACGTCTGTGAGTTTCTGCAGTGTCATTCTCGCAACATGAGGCCGCGCATTATCGTGGAGCAGGATTGGACCACGCCTATTCACTAATGCAGGTCTCAATTTTTGTAAATGATGATGCATTTCTTCGAGTTGATTGCAGTAAACATCTGCCCTGATGCTCTGATTAGCATCCAGAAAGCTGTAATGAATAACACCAATTGCACACAAGCAAACAGTCAGCATAATCTTCTGTTGGTGAAACTTCGACTTTGGAAAATGTTTGGATGGTTCATCACAATCAAGCCATTGACCTGATCGTTTCTGATTATAATAAAGGATCCACTTTTCGTTACAGGTGACTATTCGGTCAAGAAATGGATCATTAATGTATCGCAAAAAGAGCATCGAACACACTTCAAAACGTCGAGCTTGTTGATTTTCATTGAGCTCTTGTGGGACCCATTTGTCGAGCTTTTTAACCTTGCCAATTTGCTTCAGATGGTCCGACACTGTTGACCTGCTGACACCAAGTTCCCGAGACATTTCCCTGACACTTTGCCGTGGGTTTTGCTCAACAATGGCTCTTAAATTTTCATTGTCAAGATTAGATGGCCGCCCTCTACCTTCTTCATCTTAAATGCTCTCATCACCACTACGAAATTTATGAAACCACCTTCGTACTGTTCTTTCACTTGGGACGCCTTCTCCCCATGCCCTATTGATATTTGCAGTTGTTTGAGAAGCATTGTTACGAAGCTTAAACTCATGCAGGAAAAGTAATCGTAAGTCTTCTTTTCTCATATTCCAAATTATGGGCTCATTCGCTCATAAAACGTTTTCTGAAAGAAAAAAGGTAAGAAATTATTAAAGAGCACATATAGATCAATAATCATATTGATGTTTACCTGAAATATAATAACAATGCTATGATAAAATCAAATTTCAAAACAGACTTCCTGAAATGGTCATTATTTTCCGGACAACCTGAGATCTATGTAATAGAGGAATAGCATAAATAGTACAAAACTATGTCGAAATTAAAAGACTTACATTTTTCATTTTTGTAACTTTTTTAATTGGTATATTTATATATATATATATATATATATATATATATATAATTTAGTTTTCTGCATGTGTAAACATATGTATACATGCATGTATATATATATATATTATATATATATATATATGAATATGTACATATATGTGCATATATTTATATACACGTGTGCATGCGTGTGTGTGTTTACCTCAGTGACTGTGTAAATCCGCAGATTATTGAACTCAAGCATCCCTGTATATAGCGTTTCTGCTATAACGTTTATTAAATATTTAGGATTATATATATAACGCCGGGCACCCATGCTAGTATATATATATATATATATATATATATATATATATATATATATATATATATATATACTAGTCTGCGTACCTGGCGTTGCCTGGGTGCTTGGATGTGGGTGTTGAGCAACAAAAAAAGTGGTAGTAGGAAGCCAGTCTCGCACCGTACCGCTAAGGAGGAAAAGAACGGGAAAAACGTAAAGTATTTGCTGTAACGACCACCACCAAACCGGAAGTGACGTAGGTTTAAATTAAGGCTAGACAATTGAAAATAGTGGATTAATTTCGAAGAT
>NC_136512.1:24322100-24339600 GCF_053919585.1 Euprymna scolopes | reverse complement strand
ATTTTCTTGTATTTTTTACGTAGGAAAAACATTGGATAATAATCAAATATATACGTGATTTATTAATCAAAATATATTTCAACGTTACGGAAATTTCTATTTGCATGTTGGAACTTTACGTGAAAAGAATTAAGACTTTTGTTATTTCTGATGAATATTTAATGACAATATTCGATAAGGTTGAACTGAAAAAAAATCCCTATGCAATATCCATCTAATGCGTAAAAACCGTGGCTAGACATAAAAGTAAATGAAGGCGAAAACAGTTAACCTTGCGTAAGTCACCTGTTTGTTCGAAACATGATTAGTCTCATGAGGTGTTTCTACATCCCGATACAAAAATGTTTATTGTGTTATATAATTAGTATCCTTGTCTAGGATATATCTACAATTCCTAGTAAACAGGTTGAATAACGTGTATCGTGTTGATATAAATCATTCAAACAGTACCGTCTCTGAATATTTGGTAAATTTTTAGTTTTACTCCAATAGAATCGCCTAAATATTCACCGTTCACTCATTTTCAGAGAAAATTTCATACAATTTTTACAGTTTATAAGTAACTTTCTCATCCAGAGTTTGAAATAATAATTTTTAATTTTCGTTCATAAAACAAAAGTTATAATAAAATTACTGGTGTTAGAAAGTTCACAAAATCAGTAATAAATGTGAGAAACCGTTTCCTCTGATTGGCTGTTGGTTACCAAGGCAAAATGTTCAACATTGACGTTTTACAGAAAATTTCTTCTGATTGGCAGTTGATTTCCATAGCAACTTTTTTTTTGTCATTGACATTTTCATAAATCTTAGCGGGAATGTCATCTTATTGTGGTCATATAGAGCCTTAACAAAAATGGTGTTCTTTGCAGTGCTATGGCTGATAATGTTTCGCTTATGACGTATCTCATTAATTCGTTTTTTTTCTTTTTTGTCACACCTTTCTTGCTATTTACTTAAGTCTTTCTTTTGGCTGCTTTCTTATTTAGTCAATTTAAAAAGTTCAAAATAATTGTTTCTGGATTGTTGACAGGTCGAATGATATTGGCCACAAAAAGAAGAAAAAATATTTAAACACAAGCCTAGAAAAATCATGGATTACATAGAACAATGCGAGCATGAAAAGTAACATGTTTAAGATAAAAGTCAGAAAAGTAAAGGACTAGTTGTAAAACCTATCTAAGACAAATAAGATATTCTAGTAAAAGCTATAGTAAATTTATAACTGACAATATTGCATCATAATACATTTATATATAATTTTAAATTGAGTTTTTATTCTTAATGCTGCAATAGTTTAAGTAATAAATCGATGTTATATTTTGTGTTTACATTTGAGATCACCCATTAATTTTTCTTGCTAGTAGAATTTTACATTTGAGATCACACACATTCATTTTTATTGTTATTTAGTATAATAAGAAACATTATGTTTTCATCAAAGGTATTGAAAATAACACAAATGGGTGTATCATGTGGCTATTTTAAATAAGTGTGATCTGAATCTAAATTGTTTTCATTTTTTCTTGTTTTACATTTTTTTTTCTTTCAAGTGACTGTCGTTTAATTTGTATGAATTTCCATTTCTTGTAATAGATACTCTTACCAAGTTCCTGCACCAAACTATAATGGATAGTTTTGTATTTAATTTTTGAAATCATAACTTGATAATATATATAAGAATCGATAGAAAATTGAGTCCGTAATAATCTATTTATATTTCTATAAAAGTAAACGCGTCTGCAGTCTACACACTCGAACTTTGATATGCAGGGTACTGAGATTTGGGAAAATCTTTGTAATCCGTTTCCAGCCAGAAACTTGGCTGTTAAGGGGTCAAAGCTCAACAATTTGACCTTTCAGAACTCTACCAAACGCCTCCGACAATATGGCGTATAAACACTTGCCATTTTAGATATAGCTTCCTTGGGCATGGGTCTAACTTAATTATTTTATTTGAGCCCAAAACAGTAAATGTTAAGCTGCCATAATAGGGGTCAAATTTTTAAAAAAAATTACATCTGCTGTCTCTACCAAATTACTTAGACAATTTCTGGTCTAAATATGTGAAATGTTACATAAAAGGCATTCAGAGATAGGACAAGCTTTTTAATCGGTTCGGGTCGAAAGTTTGAGCTACCAATATATAAATGTACGTATGTATGTTTGCATGTTTGCTAAAACCTTTGACAGAGGCGACGGATTTTAACAAGACAGTATCGTTTTACAGCTCGACCCTTTAGCCGATAAATACACAAAAATTGGCTAAAAACGTTAATTTCTTCACCCTCAGCTGGGCACTTGGCTGCAGGGGTAGGTCGATATATTCGCCCTCGTTTCGATCGTCTTTCCTTAATTTATACCTACGTCACTTCCGGTTTGGTAGTGGTCGTAACAGCAAAAACGTCACGTTTTTCCCGTTTTTTTTTCCTCCTTCGCGGTACGGGTTCGAGCCTACCTTCCTACAACCACTTTTTTTTTTTGCTCAACACACACCTCCAAATCCCAGGCCAACGCCGGACACCCATGCTAGTATATCAGAAATCTGCATGAATCATATTTCAGAGTATTTTACGATCGGACAACCTCGAGCCTCCCTGAATGCTTGGATACATACTTTTGCAGTTTTAACAAAAAAAAACTACAATAATATTTGGTTGATAAATTACGCTGAACATCCAAAGAATGTCGACACCAATATAGGTCCCGCTGGTATATTATTAGTACATTTGCAACACAACAAAAAAGAATGCAAATGCCTTTTTTGGTTGTAATAGCATATTCTTATTTATATCTTGTATGAGTTAACAGGTAATGTGTTACTGACAAGAAATTTATACATTATTTCATTGTCAGCCGCTATAGCTTGTCGAATTACTGAATATTCTTTCTCTACATGTCAATATATATATATATATATATATATATATATACATATATATATATATATGTATATATATATGCGTGTCCGTGTGTGTATGTATGTCTGTGTGTGTGCGTGCGTGTGTGTGTCCAGCAATGCAAGTTAAGAACTAGGTCCACTGCTTACCCGAATTTGTTTTTTTTATGGGTGTCTTGATTATGATTTTCTTAGGTGCTAATACTGGTAAATTGAATAGATGACTTCTTTCATGTATTATTGAGAATTGTGGTTGTCGTCTGAAATGTCATTTGCGTTCTTCCAAAAAGAATAAAAAGAGGTCAAATATTTCCGATATGATTTTGTGGACGAACTTGATTTGAACTTTGTACACCCAAGCCGTCAGTATGTGTCGTTTACCACTTGACCATCTTAACTTCTATGCTAAATATGTTTGTTACTAAAACTAGAATTATTTAATTAAACAATTATTTTAAACATTTATAACCAGTTCATGCTATGAGGACTAACAATCTGCCAGTGAGCTTATCGTTCAAAATCCGTCACGTAACAGTTACCAGCAACAGCAATCTAGAATAATACATTAAAGCCATTACCAAGGCTGCTGCTGAGAAGGACTCTCTCTATCGTGTTAGAAATATACTCATGACTAAGTTTGTCTTGTATATCTACTAACGTAACATTCGCTCATGTCCAGAGTATTTTCACATCCAGCCCGGTGTATCTGCAACAACACTAGCCCTTTTGTATTGGACAAGGTATCTAAATAATAGTTTCTGTATGATTAATCAAGCTGAGTCGCTGATCGCAAATAACGAACTTGTGTTCTCTCGACTGACCTGACAAGTTACACAGTTCCACTCCTTTGCTGTAGAGATGGCTAGATGTTGGAAATCTTTTGCTGCAATAGATTTTCTTCCCGGCCTTTAAGAATTTGTAAACCTCTTATGTTTTGATGCTTCCATTTTTTTACGAACACGACGAAATTTAAATGTGATGTTGATAGACGCCTTGCTTCTGATCTGCAAACATACGAGATGCTTTCAATAAGTTTCCCGGCTATTTTGTAACGGCATTTACATCTGATGTAGACTCTTGAAAATCCAGTATGTCACTATTATATATCTTATGAGATGACTGAGCATTTTAAGGATTTCAAGTTCAAATGAACAGCTACAACAAGAATTCGAATACACCCGAGTAAAGCCTAATTGTCACAACTCGATAATCTCAAATTACAATCTGGACCGGAGGACACTTTAGAACAACAATAAGCAATAAAAGTGTGTTGTAAACTTGAAAAAAAGCCACAGAAACAAATAAAATGTGCGAAACTGGTTTTGGACTATATCTTGTATGAATTAAGCGTCAGTTTTTGAGTGGCATAAGAAATTCAAGGACGGGAAGGGAGTCTGTGAAGGATGATGAAAGATATGGAAGTGATAAGATAGTCAGAAAACCAGAAGGTCATAGATAATGGCTGTCGAGTGTCTATAGAGAAAATAAGTGCCCAGACTGATGTCAGTATGGGGACTTTCAACTCAAGTATTTAGGAGGAACACAAGATACGAAATGTTTGCGCGAGATTTGTCACAACTTGTCTCGGAGGAGATGAGAAAGACTTTATTATAGGTATCAAGACAGTTTGTTAACCCTCGCATAGTCCAGAAATTTCGCTCTGTGACTTTTGGTTATGACTTAAGCTGGAGCAAAGCCTTTTAGGCGGCCATTATATGGCGCTTTAAGCGATAAGAGAGGATGTGTCGAGAGTAATTGACATGCTCACAGGTAAGGACTTCCATGAGGCATTCCAGGAGTTCCTGGAACGGCACAACAATTGCATTGTAACGAGAGAAAATAACTTGGAAGAAGACTAGCGTTTCATCTTAAATAAAGTTCCTATACGAAAATAGTCTGGGAACTCATTGATGCCACTTCCCATTTTTATTAAAAACATTATCCAAATCGTTACCGCTTACGTTCAAGTGGCAAGGTGTAGCTTTTGGTGTGAATAAAAGTATGTAAAACACCTAATATTATGAATACTATTTTGCATAATTACCCGTTAGTCAAGGTGCTCTTTGTTCCCACTTTCAATCGTTGAAAGCATATGACGTATGGTCGGTTACAGACACCATCGCATATCTGACAGCCCGCTATATTCTAAGATTACTCATGCTATTAGAGAAACTTTGTCAAGCAAAAATCCCATTTGCATTTAGCTTCCTGGTTTTAAACTTCGTTTTTTACAACAAATTCTCAATGCCGATTCGATTTAGATAAACGACACAGAGATATTGAACTCCAAAAGGAAATTATGCCCCTCAGGACAAATGTGATCTGTAAACGTAAGTGGCAGACTGATAATGACAAAAAGGTTTCAATCACTTTTCTCTCTATGCTTCAAGATAATGCTTGGAAATTCCTTTTTACAAAATAGTAGAATGCATTACGAATGTGTCAAGGTTACAACGACGATACGAGTTGCAATTGTTTGTATTTTTTTAATTTCGATTTCAAATATATCGGGCAATTGTCTTTCAAAGCTGATATTCTACGTAGGGTAAGTTTTATAAATATATATCAATGTAAAGCTAAGTTTTCATCCATATTGGCTCATTTCAACAAATTGATGTATCAACCCGAAATACATCGAAAGTATACGTATTATTTAGTTTACACGTTCTATCACAGACATAATCTGTATATATATATATATATATAGGTATATGTATATATACGAGGGGTGTGCAATAAGTAATGTCCCTGACCCACTTCCCATAGCAGTAGAGCAACGAAACTTTGCACAGTTATTAATCTTTCGTTATATAGGAACCACCCAGAGTTATGCATTTCTCCCATCGTTTGATGCAGCTCTGGAGACCGTTTCTGTAGAACACCCCAGGTCGGTCCTCCAACCACGACGTGACTTCAGAAATCAAGGCTGCGTCATCTGGGAAACGCTTTCCTTTCAAAAACAACTTCATGGCTGGGAAGAGGTGAAAGTCAGAGGGCGCGAGGCCAGGAGAGTAGGGAAGATGGTGAGAATGTTTGTTTATGGTTTGAAAATCTGCGTTGAATTTGTTTACTGAAGTAGCATTTTGAATTTTTACTTAAACAACGCGTTTATCACAGAGAAAACATGCCTAAATATAACTTTCTAGAAACTGCCACGCAGATCTCTTAATCTAGACACTTAAAAATTACCGTACATATCACCTAAAGGGTCTTGTTTTTTCTTCCTGGCATCATAGCACGAGGAGGATTATCGTGGTTTTATTTTACTATGTTGCGTTGTTGATAGGAAAAATGAGAGAGGTGGTGAATAGATTAATCAGTTCTTTATGAACGCTTCTTTATCGCTTGTATATGTTTATTCTTGCGTAGAAATTAAATTAACAATCCTTTGGTGAAAGTGCACCACTGTATCACGCCTGGATTTAATTAATAAAATACGGTTCTGTTAAAATTCACCTAACGTGAGAATGATCAAAATTATACATTAATTTATTATGAAATGATTAAAAATATTTAAGAAATGAGCCATCAAACGTTTCTCTTTTGGTTGTTCATCTGCAGAGAAGGATTTATATTAAAAAATGCATATTATTTTACATTATTTATTTAAAAAACAGTCTTGATGCTGATATAAACTCAGTTACGACAACTTTCGCATATATTTTCAAGCTTGGAGCTGAACTTCTTGCAGAAAAGAAAAAGATGTACATCAAATCTGGTTGCATCAGTTTACAGGTTCAAAATATATCTAACTGCCGACACAATCTGCTATCTGTAAAAGAACCCGATAATGTTAAAACGAATCATTGGTCACATATCCGGAGAGAAGCTTCTCTAATCACACTATCCTGTCTTGACAAAGTTCAAATCCTGCTTGAAACCTAAAAGGTGATGCATTTTTTTTTAATTTCCCTGCGGTGTTTTTCTCACCGAGAAGACGTTGCGAGCCTATCTCTTCGCTATGGTTATGTTCATACCAAGTGTTCGTCTAAGCTAAAATCTGTGCCCCCATTAACTTTTACAAAAAAATGCTTGTCTAGTTACAAAGAGTATGAGGAGTTCCCACTAACCCTTATGTAATTTAAATTAAACGCAAATTCCGTGAATAAGGCTTATTTCCTAAGACTTCTCCACTGTGTAAATCTGTTTCGCTGATCTGCCTGAGCTGACCACAATATGTTGGTTTACAAGTCCAATTTTCAAAGTTCTTAATGAGTCGCACTCTAAATAATCAATTTCTATCCCATAATTACCACCAATCATTAATACCTTGTTGGCTTACTAAATACCGCACATGCATTTAGTCTTACACTTGAATGGTATTCTGTCCATGATAAGCGGCGACACTAATGTCAAAAACTATAATTGAAGTATTATACACAATTAAAAAGACTGATGATTCGGTTTAATAGTATATATACCATAAACTATCGCAATTATAGAAAACATAAAATAATAGTCAGAGAAAATACTTAAGAAAAATGCATCAAATACAACAGTGATTAATACACTAAAAATCCATTATAATAAAAACGCTTTAACCATTATTGTCAAAGGTCTACTCATTTTATGAAACGTTATTCATTAATAATATTGCTGGGCATATAAACTTAGATTTCAAAAAATAGATATATACAATATTTTAAGTAAAATAATGAACTTAAAGTACAAAAATATCATAAATAATCAATTAATGATTAAATTGATCGATCAAGTTTTACTACGTAAAATTAAAAAGAAAATGCTGAATCCGAACTATGACTCGATTACATTGAAATACAAAATCAGATTAAATTAGTGTGAATAATACTATAATAAAAACAAACTTATATATATATATATATATATATATATATATATATATATATATATATATATATATATATATATATTAGCCTTTCAGCCCGGCGTTTCCCGGGTGTTTGGAGGTGTGTGTTGAGCAAAACAAAAAAAGGTGGTAGTCGGAAGGCAGGCTCGAACCCGTACTGCAAGAGGAAAATAATAGGAAGAAACGTGTTTGCTGTTACGACTACCGCCAAACCAGAAGTGACTTAGGTTTTGATTAAGGCTAGCCAATCTGAAGGAGAGAATAACTTTCAAAAATATCAGCGAAAAAAGCGACCCTCTGTAGAAAAGTGGCCAGTTGAAGGTTAAGATATTTATATGTTTAGGCAATTTTTCAATATTCGTCGTCTGAAAGGTCGAAATTCAAAACGATACTGATCTTGGTAAAATCCGTTGCCTCTGTGGAAAGTTTTAGGCAGACATGCAAACACATATACATATAAACACACACATTTATATATTAGTAACAAAATATTGTCGACACAAACCGATTAAAAAGCTCGCCCTATCTCTGAATACTCTTTATGTCAAATTCCAAATGTTTAGACAAGAAATTGTCTGAGTAAGTTGGTAGAGGCTGCAGAGGTATTTTTTTTTAATTTGGCCCCTATTATGATCGTTTAACATTTATTTTTGGGGCTTAAATCAAATTATTAAGTTAGATCTATGTCCAAGGAACCTATATCTAAAATTTCAAGTGTTTAGACTAAAAATTGTCGAAGGAGTTTGATAGAGTTCTCAAAAGCCAAATCGTTAGACTTTGACCCATTAACAGCCAAATCTCTGGTCAAAACCAGTTATAAAGATGTTTGCAAATTTCAATACCCTGTATATCTAATTTCGAGTCTGTAGACTCCACATTGGCAGAGTTATTGCGTAGGGAAATATACACAGACACACTCATATACACGTTCACTTTTACATATATATATATATATATATATATATATATATATATATATATATATAACTTTCATATTGTGAGGAATAGACATTTATTTCCACAGGCAGTCAAGGTCGCAGATCACAAGACCCACGACTTCCGGTTTGTTGGCTGACACGACTCTTGTGAACTGCGACATCCTCTATCTGTAGAAATTACATATATATATATATATATATATATATATATATATATATATATAGAGAGAGAGAGAGAGAGAGAGAGAGCGAGAGAGGGAGAACGAGAGTGAGAGAGAGGTGTGGGTTTGTGTGTGTGTTTATCATAGTTATACGTATAGTAAATTATCCCTAATAATACTGGCGTATAAAACACAAGTCAATAGATAATGCGAACAGAAAAAAATACATGTGGACCTAATTTTTCTCATCTACTACAACGACCCGACCAACTTAAAATCTAAAACCAACGCGTACAATTTTATACATGTTACAATAAAAACAAATATTATCAGACTAAAAACTATTTCTAAAATTAAAGGACGAAACAAAATAAAACGAATTTGTTCTAAAGCAGGAAAAAAATTATAAAAATAAGAATAAACTTCGTTTTTCACGTCGGATACGGACACTTTCAACTTAATTAAATTTAAGAGAATGGCCGACACAAGTCAATAATGAAACCAAAATTACTTTCACTCTCAAGCTTACTTTCAGTTGTGTTTCCGAAATGTAATTTAACGTTCACAGTTCAAGCGTAGACTGGGTTTCGCGTTTCTCATCTCTTTTATAATTCATATATTTTTCATTCAAACATCTTCGGGACAAGATCAAAGTGTAGTATCTGTTCCGGCAGATACTGCACTTAAGATAATTTGTACCAGTCAATGGAGGGGAAACCCTCTATACTGGGACAATTATTATTTTTGGTAACCAGAGTGACCCCTTTTAGGGGAGCTGGTTTTTACCTCACATTAAAAACGGCCTTGTGCCTAATTTGCTCAGTGGGGGAGCAAATAAACACCATCTGTTCCGGCAGATGCTGCACTTAAGATAATTTGTACCAGTCAATGGAGGGGAAACCCTCTATACTGGGACAATTATTATTTTTGGTAACCAGAGTGACCCCTTTTAGGGGAGCTGGTTTTTACCTCACATTAAAAACGGCCTTGTGCCTAATTTGCTCAGTGGGGGAGCAAATAAATACCATCTGTTCCGGCAGATGCTGCACTTGAGATGGTTTGTACCAGTCAATGGAGGGGAAACCCTCTATACTGGGACAATTATTATTTTTGGTAACCAGAGTGACCCCTTTAAGGGGAGCTGGTTTTTACCTCACATTAAAAACGGCCTTGTGCCTAATTTGCTCAGTGGGGGAGCAAATAAATACCATCTGTTCCGGCAGATACTGCAAGCTATGACTAGCTATGACTAGCAAAGACCAGATGTGGGGGCAACCCCACATGCCTGACCTTTAACCAGCTCCCATTTCCCACCTCTCGGGAGCTGGTCCCCTTTTCCCTTCCCCCTCCCTTCACTCCTCACATTAAAAATTGGCCTTGTGCCTAATTTGTTCGGTGGGGGAGCAAATAAATACCATCTGTTCCGGCAGATGCTGCACTTAAGATAATTTGTACCAGTCAATGGAGGGGAAACCCTCTATACTGGGACAATTATTATTTTTGGTAACCAGAGTGACCCCTTTTAGGGGAGCTGGTTTTTACCTCACATTAAAAACGGCCTTGTGCCTAATTTGCTCAGTGGGGGAGCAAATAAACACCATCTGTTCCGGCAGATGCTGCACTTAAGATAATTTGTACCAGTCAATGGAGGGGAAACCCTCTATACTGGGACAATTATTATTTTTGGTAACCAGAGTGCCCCCTTTTTGCCTACTTTTAGGGGAGCTGGTTTTTACCCCACATTAAAAACGGCCTTGTGCCTAATTTGCTCAGTGGGGGAGCAAATAAATACCATCTGTTCCGGCAGATGCTGCACTTAAGATGATTTGTACCAGTCAATGGAGGGGAAACCCTCTATAATGGGACAATTATTATTTTTGGTAACCAGAGTGCCCCCTTTTTGCCTTCTTTTAGGGGAGCTGGTTTTTACCTCACATTAAAAACGGCCTTGTGCCTAATTTACTCAGTGGGGGAGCAAATAAATACCATCTGTTCCGGCAGATGGTGCAGGCTATGACTAACTATGACTAGCAAAGACCAGATGTGGGGGCAACCCCACATGCCTGACCTTTAACCAGCTCCCATTTCCCACATCTCGGGAGCTGGTCCCCTTTTCCCTTCCCCCTCCCTTCACTCCTCACATAAAAAAATTGGCCTTGTGTCTAATTTGCTCGGTGGGGGAGCAAATAAATACCATCTGTTCCGGCAGATACTGCAAGCTATGACTAGCTAGGACTTGCTATGACTAGCAAAGACCAGATGTGGGGGCAACCCCACATGCCTGACCTTTAACCAGCTCCCATTTCCCACCTCTCGGGAGCTGGTCCCCTTTTTCCCTTCCCCCTCCCTTCACTCCTCACATTAAAAATCGGCCTTGTGCCTAATTTGCTCGGTGGGGGAGCAAATAAATACCATCTGTTCCGGCAGATACTGCAAGCTAGGACTAGCTATGACTAGCAAAGACCAGATGTGGGGGCAACCCTACATGCCTGACGTTTAACCAGCTCCCATTTCCCACCTCTCGGGAGCTGGTCCCCTTTTCCCCTTCCCCCTCCCTTCACTCCTCACATTAAAAATCGGCCTTGTGCCTAATTTGCTTGGTGGGGGAGCAAATAAATACTACCTGTTCTTCAGATGCTGCACTTCAATTTTTTGTTCTCTGTCAGTGGAGGAGAAATCCTTCACGACTGAAGCCAATTTTTTTATTTTTGTTCCTTTACTCCACATTAAAAAAAGACCCTGGGTGTCTTTTCAGAAAACTGTTCTTAAAACGGATAGGTTGGGATGTTCGTTCCAAAAGCCATTCTTACAACGAGGATTGTGGGGAGTATTTATTCCAAAGACCGTTCTAAACATCAGGAGGTTGAGGTTGGGTCTTATGCAATATCAACAACAACCGTACTTTTACGAAGAGAGGGGCATGCTTCCACAGGGCAACGTCGCTTAACGGGTCTTGCTAGTTGACTTATATAGAATGAACTGTCTTATAGAATGTTTGTAAGGAAATAATTCATTAAATAAATAATTGTGAAAAAATAATATAAATAAATAAACATTTGTGGGACAAATGTGCCTATGCACCAGGAGTAATTGAGAATATCCTTGAAACTGCTAGGTCAGTTGATCGCGGAACTTTGACTGCTAAATGATCAAGATTTAGAATTTCCGGACAAGAGTGGATATATAAAGAAGATAAATTAACTGTTTAGATCAAATGGTGTGAAATATATACTTTCGTAATAGCACCAGCGCATATTCACACTTTGAAAAATACAAAATAATAAATTTTTATCGTTAAAAATGCATATTCCAACAGTTAAACGTTCACTAATTTTTTTGTTTGTGTTAAAGTATGTTACATATTACTATCCATATACCTTATCCATATGTATATATATATATATATATATATATATATATATATATATATGCGTGTGTGTGTGTGTTTGTGCGTGTGTGGGTGTGTCTACTAAACATCCCCTTGTTTGATTTTGTTAAGAGCAAAGTTTTTATGTTTAACTTATTATTCATGCCGTAGAAGGTCATTAAAACGTTGTTCTTTGTATCGTAATAACTTTTTATCGATGTGTACACCTTATTTTGTATCATTCTATTTTTCGTATTCTTGCTTTAACACAGTTTAATATATCTAGTAAAAATAAGCTAATTTCTTTGCATTTGGATTTATTTATCTCTCTCTCTCTCTCTCTCTCTATGTCCCTCTCTCTGGCTCTCTCTCTCCCTCTCTATCCATACATATAAATTATTCTCATACCTCGGTGCTTTATGCCTCGCTGTTGGCGTTGTCCTCTTTCTCTGATAACCGCCCTATCACAGGCATCGCATTTGTGGGTACGGGCGTTATGTCGTAGATAGTATCTCAGTTATAAGGCTTCTCCAATCTTTTTCTCTATTTCCTCCTTCCCTTTGTTCCGCCAGCTACTCCCTTCTTTGACTTGTTCCTCCCAACTCCCGACATTAATGTTCATCGCCTTCAGGTCCCGCTTTGTTACCTCTCTATAGCAAAACTTCTTACTTTCTAGATTGAGGGGTCTATTTTCCAGTTCCTCATAGATCATCTTTGGGGTTCGATTGTCTTCATTCCGGCAACGTGTCCGGTCCATCGCAGTTGAATAGTAGCAAGGATAGCTTCCATGCTGTCTAGGTTTAATCTCCTGAGAACTTACACGTTTGATATGTAGTCACTCCATTTGATCTTCATGATCCTTCTCAGGCGTGTCTGCTGGATGGCTTCCAGTCTCCTCGTATGTTCTCTGTACAATTTAAGTATCCACTGACTATAGCAAGGCTGGCCGAACGACGGCTTTGTAAACTACGAACTTTGTGTCTAGCGGATACCGGTCGTTATCTGAACCGCTTTTCTAGCGTACCCAAGGAGACACATGCGTTTTGGATTCGGCGGCGTATTTTTCATTTATATTCATATTAGGAGAATTGGCAGAAATAGGGTGAACAGTTTTGGGGTTCATACCCACTCTTGTTTGCTGTCGTGGTTTACTGCTGAGAGTTCGCTTTCTAGGTTCCCTACTACAACTCTCCCTTTTCTTCCTTCGTGAAATTGTTTTATAATTCCTCTGGATCGTGATCGAAGCATTCGACCACTCCCAGTACTTTCCACGGTATTTTTCGGCCAACCGTATCATTAGGGCAGGTTGATTTGCAACATTTTCAGAAAATTAACATAGCACTGGTGCAGATAGTTGGGAGTTGATGTGATGATAACATATACTAAAAAAATATGCCTATCTTGAAAAACAAATTGAGCATTTAATTTTAAAACTCGTGTAGAAATATACTGAGAAATCATTCATTTTCATAGCATTTTTCACAACACTGACTTTGAAATTCCATATGAGCTACATTGAAAGAAAAATAAATAGATGAATTCTCATTTTAATTATGTATCACAACTAGCAAATATCTCAACTTTTACTGCATTTATTAAATAAAAATTGTAGAAAAGCTAATTAGCAACTAAGTCTTTTTAATTTCACAATTCAAAAGATATGTGAAGATGTATTACACAATATAACAATTTGATACAACTTACAGAACTATGTATTATATTTACATTAATCGCAATAATATAAACTGTTATAATAGAACTAAATTGTTCTGTATACTTTCCTTTTGAGGAAAATAAAGGTATAATTTGCTGGCATGATGACTTTGTAATATTGTGTCTATGCCTTGTTTCCTGCCCATATACAACTTTTTGAGAATAAGTAATCAAATTTGACCAGTGTGTGGCTGGGAAATTGATGGCAGTAATCTTTTTCAGTCTTTTGTTTTTGTTGTTGTTCACTATTTCTGGACAAAACAACAGAAAAACCAATTATTTGAAAACACTTATTTTTTAAATTTTTGTGATGTACGATGAATAAAACTGACTATTGCTTGGGTAAATTGAGAAAACTAATAAAATTGAATGGATAAATATTTATTTACCTAATCGTTTGAATGCCCTCTTCTCTCACATTAAATTTATCTGCGTTTATCATGGATATCATGATATTTTCCGGAAGTAGTGCAAAGGTACTATATTTTGAACTGTTTACAACAGTAATTTGAATTTCAGTTAACATTTTTGTTCTCTGAATCATTAAAATATACTGTTGTTGGTTAAAAAGATATTGTCTGTTTTGATCTCAAACCAACTAACTGCACACATTTGGATGATAAATTCAACCAGAATGTTTAATTTATCAAAGTGTTTGAGGATAGACAAATCTGGTCCATAAACATATCAACCTTGTGGCTTATGTTAGCCATCTTGCTTGATTAAGGGGCCCACTTTTCTAAGCAGCATATATTAGGTTAACTTCTCGAGAAATGCCAACAGCATACTCAAAAAGTAGCCTCTGGTCTTCACATATTTTGCTATGTGGACCAAATATAATTACCTTCCATCCTATACAACGCTCCTTTGACAAGGGCAATTGTAGATTAACTGCTTGCCAAATACTAATTAATTCCTTAGCAATTGACTTGGAAATATCACTATTTTTAGTGAGGATACAGTTTTTGAGGAAATAACTAAACTGGATGAATTTTGAAGTTGGGGTGCTGTTTCATCCAAACGATAAGGTGGGCCAGCGAATTTTTTGAACCATGGGTTAAAACTGAACATCGTGCTGTTACTGACATTCTAATCTGAAAAGTAAAAAAAATATTAAATGGATTATAAGTGAAGGAATCTGTTTAAGGCTATTCATATGTAAAAAATAAGTATTAGTTATAAGAAATTATGAACAACTTTGCAGAGTTGAATTAAATCTATTGAAGAGAGAGAGACAAACCAAACCAGAGGCATAGTTGTGTTTAGATTAGACATTTTTAACAGACGTTAGCTCCTCGTTCGATAACCTGAATTTATCCATAAAGAGAGTTATTTTTGATGTAGTTGTGCCATTTTAAACGAGCGTTTTGAGTTTGAAAAAAAAAAACAGTGCTTGTGAACCTATGTTACCATGCTATTTGAAATAGTATTTTCAAGTTAAATTTTATTTTTATGAAATTTTTCTTTATTAAATTCTTACATGGAAGTACAGAATAATTACAACACAACCTCCTACCCCTGTAAAGAATGGTTTTCTAAATAACAAAGTTATTTTAGCACAATAACATATATGCACAAATAACGAAAAACCTGTAAAGGAGTTTTCTTATTTACTCGTATTAACCTTTGTGGTTATCTGATTTTAAAACTATAACTGTAGAAGAAAAAATACTGCTTAAAAACAATTACTCCCTAAAAATAAAACAAAGAAATATTTGACACTAATTTTCTGCAAAGTGTGTTATATTAAGAAGAACAACTTGAAAATGGGCGTGGTTATGTTTCGAGAGAATGTGTAGAATAAAATTGCATGGGCTATTTTTTTTTAAATATAAAACTGGAATATTACCATATTTCAGTAAAAAAAATTCAAATAGAATTTGATGTGAAATATTAGTTTGGTGCAAAAATAATGATTTTCGACGTTCCTTTGAATGGCAAGAAAAAATGCCATTATTTTTGCACCAACCTAATTAAAAAACATTAAAAACATTTAAAAAGATAAAACTACACTGCAGGTACTAGTATATATTGTAAATAAGTATTTTTCATTTTACTTTTCGAAATAATTAAGCATAAATCGTAATGTGTTCATATTAAATAATAAACAAATGTTAATTTTCAATATATATAACGAACGTATTTTGCAACGGTGAAATCTACAATGTTTCCACCCAAAAAAAAGTTCCAGAAATGAAAAAGCGAACTTTCGTCGCTATTATTTAAAAAAAAAACATAATTTTGCCTTTATAGTATTTTTTATTTTTATTTTATTACTTCATTATCCTCACCCATTTTATTTAAAATGTACATAAACAACATTCTAAATAATGATTCCATTTTCTTAACTGTACGGATTGTTTTGATGACGGGACGTTCTTGACAATCCACCGAAAAACATTTAATACTCGTAGCTTCAATTTTTAAAAAAACTTTTCAAGTCATTTTCTCAAGCAAAGATAACGATTTTGAAAAAAAATATATTTCGTGTAGGCCTTTTCTATGTCAAAACCAAACTACCATCACCATTGCCTCACCGCGGTTCCAAAATCGACCTGCACTACCGTATCATATGCTTTGTGGAAGTCTACAAATACTATATAATGGTCAAGGTAGTGTTCAGTTGGTTTTCTTGGATCCGTCGTATGCTGAAGATTATATCTGTTGCAGATAGTTTACAGATGCACCCGCATTTTGGTTCGGTTTGAACACTTTCCGGCAGTTTTACTAGCCGAGTTCGCAACACTTTCACCACCACTTTGCCAGCAATGGTCAGCAAGGATATACCTCGGTAGTTGCTGCAGTCCTTGTGGCCACCTTTGTTTTTACTGATGTAGATCATCATGATATTTTGCTATTAGTTTGAAGTTTTCTCATAGGTGGTTCTTCGCCGAACTGGTATACTTCAGCTGGTATACCGTCAATTCTCGGAGAGATGTTGATTTGTTTCCTTTATTTCTATTTAGAATATCCAACCCCCTTCCCAGCAGAGACAGCCGACCGGACAGGAGGACACATCATAGTTATACATTTTCCAAATGATGATTTTTTTTTTAATTGGAGTAGTGCTTGGGTCAATGGATTCGAGTTTGCTTTTAATGTTTTTTTTTATTTTTTTAATCGGAGTAATAACGACGTTTCATCTGTTGTATGTGGGCTGTTGCAAGAGTAAGACTGGTTACTGACAAGTTGGTCAATTATTTAGGGGTATACATGTTTAAATGAGAGAGCAGTACGTCTAAATTTATTTTTAATCAACAGAAATTAAGAAATGCTGTTCACCATGTAAAACACTTCAAGAATTGAACCGTTTGTCATTGTATATTATTTCGTTTGGAAAATCTCTCAGAGGCGGCCAAATTTTCAGGCTTTCCGTTTCTATTCTTCAAATCATGATATTGGATTGCTATCCCTGTTTAGTATAATACGCATCCGACTTCATTATAATAGTTATAATTATATAATTACACCAGAGTGTTTATATATATATATATATATGTTATATATATATATATATATATGTTATATATATATATACGTTATATATATATATGTTATATATATATATGTTATATATATGTTATATGTATATATGTT
>NC_136512.1:24304600-24317100 GCF_053919585.1 Euprymna scolopes | reverse complement strand
CCGACTTTGCCTGGTTTTTAAATACGATTAAATATATTTTAATTCGTGCAGACTTCATATTTATAAAAACAGAGCTAACGCTCTACACCCACACACACACACACACACACATACCCACACCCACACATATATATTTATATATATATATATATATATATTTATATATATATGGAGAGAGAAAGAGAGCGGGAAGGGAGGGAGGGAGACAGAGAGTAAAACGATTCCTAATTTTTAATTAAATATCAGTTTCAAAAGGAAAACAAAAAAGATCAATAGATTGTACGATCGTTTCGGAAACTATGTTTTTATTGAAATACACAATATGTAATTTGATAAAATATTTTCTTTAACAAAATTTGCTCATCAGCAAAAATACGGGGGCGGGGGTTAAAAACACCAAGATAAAACTAGCACGTTTTATAGGATTGAAGATAGTCCTTTTTTCAGCTCGCTTTTAAAGCTTGTCTTAATTTCAGTACTATTTACATACTGTAAAATGTAGAATATATGTCTAATTCCCTCAATATATATAACTATATATATATATATATATATATATATATATATATATATATATATATATTACACACAGTATTATACACATATATGCATATATATGTGTTTGTACGATGTTTTCAAATGTCTTACAAATGATTCCAATCCTATCGACTATAATCATAATTTTAAAAAATCGCATTCTAGACGCATTCTCTTCCGACAGGTAGATAAGAAATAGGTAATAAATCACTTAAAGCTTTGTTTTAATTTGCGCATGCGGAAAAGTAATAGAATATGTTGTCAGGTTCAAATTAAAATTTTGCAATTCAGCATGCTGACATATTTCCGCACGCATAATTCATCTGTGTAAACAGATTTCTCATATTTTAAGTTATATATGCCCACATTTGAAGAGTTTATCGGTTAAATATTTACACAGAGACACACTCAAACACATACATTTAGTAGCTTTATATATATATACACATATATATATGTATATATACTAGCAT
Organism: Euprymna scolopes; assembly: GCF_053919585.1. Lineage (NCBI taxonomy): Eukaryota > Metazoa > Mollusca > Cephalopoda > Sepiida > Sepiolidae > Euprymna > Euprymna scolopes. The sequence goes on along the minus strand of NC_136512.1, from coordinate 24,316,090 downwards.
TTCAGTCCGGCGTTTGGATGTGTATGTTGGGCAAAAAAGAAAAAAAGTTGTAGTAGGAAGGCAAGCTCGAACTCGTACCGCAAAGGAGGAAAAAGAACGGGGTAAAACCTAACGTTTATGCTGTTACGACCTCCGCCACACCGGAAGCGACATTTTTTTAAAATTAAGGCTAAGCAATCTAAAGGAGAGGATAACTTAAAAAAATATCGGCAAAAAAACTGCCTCCCCTGAAGAAAAGTGCCTATGTGAAGGAGAAGATATAAATGTTTTAGCCAATTTTTCGATATTTGTAGTATGAAAGATAGAACTTTAAAACGACACTGATCTTGGTAAAATCCGTCGCATCTATACAAAGTTAAAGGCAGACATACAAACAGACATGCACACATATATTTATATATTGGGACTACAAATTTTCGACCCAATTTGATGAAAAAGCTTGCCTTATCTCTGAATACCGTTTATTTAAAATTTCAAATATTTAGATCAGACGCAAAGGTCAATTGTTTTTTTTTAAGTTTGACCCCTATTATGTCCCCTTAACATGTATTGTTTTGGGCTCAAATCAAGTCATTAAGTTAGATCCCTGTCCAAGAAAACTATATCTAAAATTTCAAGTGCGTAGACCAAAATTGTCGGAGGAGTTTCCCAAATCACAGTACCCTGTATATCAAATTTCGAGTCTGTAGACTAAAAATTGACAGTTATTGCATAGAGAAATGTACACAGACACACACACACACACACACAGGCACACATTCTCAGACACGTTCACTTTATATATATACTAGCACAGGTGTCCGGCGTTGCCCTGGTGTTTGGAGGTGTATGCTGATCCAAAAAAAAGAAACAAAACAAAAAGAAACGGCCATTTTTTTTAAAGTTTACCCATATTATGACCCCTTAGCATTTATTATTTTGTGCTCAAATGAGGTTATTCAGTTAGATCCATGCCCAAAGAACCTATATCTAAAATTTCAAGTGTATGGACTAAAAATTGTCGAAGGAGTTTGATAGAGTTCTCAAAGGCCAAATCGTTAGACTTTGACCAAATAACAGCCAAATCTCTGGTCAAAAACCAGTCAGAAAGATTTTTGCAAATCTCAGTACCCTGTATATCAAATTTCGAGTCTGTAGACTCAGCATTGGCAGAGTTATTGCGTAGGGATATGTACACAGACACACACACACAGACACACACAGACACACACGTTAACTTATATATATATATATATATATATATATATATATATATATACATATATATATATACATATATATATATATATATATAGATAGATAGATAGATAGATATCCAGGAAAGATTAATAACTGGAATCATTAAAACTATCCCCAGCTACTCTTTATCTATATAAATTTCCCGACAGCTTCCCTAATTAATTATTCCATCTATTATCTTTCTGATTTATTTATAGTCCATCCATTGCCCTCGATGGCAGATGGCCATTTACAAGTATTCTTTTATTTTCAATATTTATTCGTTTTCCTGTTCCTGCTTCATCTATCCTACATGGAGGCGAGTTGTATTATTGTTTTCATTAAAATAGTAACTGCACCCTGACTACATCTGATATTTAAATAGACTGCATCTCATCAGTACTTTCTGATATATACAAATTTAATAATTGTTCTGTTTTTATTTTTCTAAAGCATAAAGTCGAATCACAACTATCAATCATAGATAGTTGTGATTCGACGTCATGTTTTAGGGTTAGCTGTCGGGCGTGCTGCTCAATTTTTGAGCTTCCACTTGAGTATTTTTAGAAACATTTTGGGCTTTAATTGGATGGTATAAATTTTTAATCTGAAACCCACTGACTTCATTATTATCCCATGTAGGCGCACTTATTGGAGGACGCATAATAATGTAAAGATAGTTCCACTAGAAATAGGGACGGAGAATGTTTGGGTATCGTTAACTGCAGATTTTTCTTCCGAATCTATTACCTGTATTAGGCATATATACTAGGTGGTTGAATAAGTTTACAGACAATGTGAGTACTTTCATTGTCAATACACACGTAAAACTCTTGGATGTAATATCTTCCGTTTGCGATTTATTTATTGCATCGGTTCAACAACTTTGGCAAGGTCCTATGAGTGTCCTCACGTGTGCGTATTTATGGCCCTCGTTACGGCCTATTTCATTTACACAATGGTCTCATAACTACAGGTTCTCCTTGATCCTAGGAAATAACGAAATGTCACAGGGAGTAAGGTCAGGACTCTATGGAAGATAAGTAAGTGGTTTGATGCCCAATTTCGTCACGTGGTCTGTGACAATGCTGGAGCACACTTGGAGCAGACTTTGCGCAAATCTTCCGCATCTTCAGTTCCCCGAGAGTAATTGTGATTACCATTCCCACGGACATCAAACTGCGCATTCATTGTCACTATAGACACACGACGGTCCTAATCTATGAAATTGTTTATTTGTCTAATCAACAACAGTGTTCTGATTCCTTACTCTTCTAACACACTCCCTGCCTTCCTTCTTCCTTGAATCTCCTAAACTACTCAGAAAGCGATGCTTGATTCATGCAAAATAATCCAAAAGCAGTCTGAAGCGTTTCATACGTCTATGTGGCATTTTTCAAAGATTAAAAAATATATAGGTCTTCTTAAGTATCATCACGTCCAGATTGCATTTTTAACATTCACCAGATGTGAAAACATTGTTTTAGCATGATGTATTCAAATTTTTGCTGTAACTGTTCATTTGAATCTAAAACAATAAAAGTTGGTCAGTCATCTCATAAAATGTATAACAATAACATACTAAATTTCCAAGAGTCTACAATTTTAAATGTATATACAAAAAAACATCTGGAACCTTCTGGAAGCTAACTGCTAGACTGTTTTAGTGTGGTTTCCAATTATATTAGATTTGTGCAAAACTAATGTTTTTTTCTGTATAAATCTGATAAAAAAACGACATTATTTTTGCACCAATCTAATAATATTAATACATGATACATGTTTTAAAAAACGATTACAATATCGTTTTATCGTTCAGATTATAATAGATAACATGCATTATTCCGTTCATTCGGACTATACTTCTTATCTTGTGTAATTACGCAAAAGTTTGACCGCTGTTACATCCGAATGTTTTAGGTGTATCTTGCACAAACTCGGCAATCAGATATAACCTAGCTTTTTTTTTATACATTACGTTACCGCAAGAACCGATGGTCTAGCAGATTACGTAACACGTAAATTCAATTGCAAGTGATACTATTCTGGAGAATGAAAACTTATCTTATGCTTGCAGACGGTATTCAGTATATAATAGGCACTTGCATGAGATCTGCTTCTTGGTAATGGAATTACAGCTTTCTACGCACGCAGATTAAATAAAGTGTTCGGTTCGATCTTTCGTGCTAAATTTGATGTCTACTGACATCACAGAATTATCTGCATTTTTGAGTGGACTACGGCTATTTGTGAAACAATACTCGGGTACTGTTTTTAAGAATAAGGCAAGAATAAAGATCTACGAGGCGGGTTTGGAACATGACTCTCTCTCTCTCTCTCGCTCTCTCTCTCTCGCTCTCTCTCTCTATCTCTTAGTTTCGCTGTCTGTCTCTATCTCACTCTTTTTCTCTCTTTCTTTCGGTAAAGCCATGCTATAAAAAAAGTATAACTACAGAGTCTAGCCGCATGTATGAATTAGAAACACTACTTTGCTTGACGAAATACCACCAAGCTGATATACTTGGGCCTTAGTATCTCAAGTATCTATACTGCCAGACACACGCCCGATTAGGCTTAAGTGTTATTCGAGGGGGAGCGGTAGAGAAAATAAAAGTGGCTAAAGCAGTGTTGAAAACGTAGACTAAAACACTACAAAAGGATGATGATATGATTATACAACCCATGTGTGAGCATATATAAAATTACGCGTTCGACAATCTGGCGCGATATATATATATATATATATATATATATATATATATATATATATATATATATATATATATATATATATAAATTAAAAATTACTATTAAATTTACCGAAATGATCCAAGATGGTAAAACTAAAGTATATTATAAATATTAAAGACTTAATGCTTATAAAGTAACCTCAACCAGATGTAAAAGCTCGATAAAACCAAATAGGAGATAGAGCTTATAATAGGAAAGTATTTCTTCGAAACTCCGCGGATTAAGGACTATCCACTTATTAAGTGCTTCCTTTACAGATTAAATATGTTTTTAACTCTTTTTTAAAGTTTTTTTTTAACATGATTCATTAACCGTTTGTTCTCATATATATATATATATATATATATATATATATATATATATATATATATATATATATATTCTAATATTACAACCATTATTATTATTGGCTCACATGGAGCTTTCACACAAGTCAATAAACGATCTGATTGGAGACCTGTGGTGTTCTCTGGAAGCTGAGCGACATCAAGTCTCCCCAGACGTCCAGCTCTCTCCTCCTCCTTCGATAGCTTTTGCAAATAAATTTGCATTATCACAACAACCTCTTACCATTGATTTCTCGCTGGCAGTGGGCATTGGTTTATACTGGAATGTGAGTGGGACTAAGCCTCCCCAATATCACAGTTCTCTTCGCACTTGTCTAGCGTAGGTCTGTCCAGTGCTCCCTCCTCGGTTCTTCCATCCTCCTTGACCATTCTCGGCTCTTTGGTATCACTTTTCTATGGGGGTGAACAGTGGTGAAACAATGGAGGGGCTGCATGGTGGGGGATGTACAACATGTAGATCTGCAGCTTCGGCGTTCTTCATTCCCTGTAACGCTTCTTTGTTATATTGTCTTGTGATATTCCCCACATTCTAGGGTTTTCCTTAATATTTCAGCCGTTTTTCATTATCGTTAGGCGTTGTATTTTTGCAGTTATTCCTATGATTCCAATTTCTGCCATTCTTTTATCGAAGTTTTTCCGAATTCTTCCTCGTGCTCCTACTATTACCGGTACTATTTTGATTTTCTTCATAATCCAAATCCCTTTTAACTCTCTGGCTAGCTCTGTGTATTTGCTTCGTTCCTCCGTTTCTTTCATACTCACCCTGTGGTCAGCTGGGATAGCAAAGTCTACGATTTTACAGGATTTTTCTTTCTTGTTAATTATTACGACATCTGGTCTTCTTGCCTGGATGGGGTTGTCCGTCTGTATGTCCTTGTCCAATAGGATTTTATGGTTCTCGTTTTAGAGTGCTGTTGCGGGTTTATGCTTGTACCATTTGTCTTATTATTATTATTTATTTGAAGTAAGCAGTTATATTTGTTCGCTAAAAACAGTCATATTTTTCAGTCAAGAGGGCTTCGTTAGGTGACTCTACACTATTCGACGCTATGCAAAAGGAAAAAGAAGAATATTTTTGGCGTCGAGTGGTTCAGGGTCGCCAGACAACGTCTCATTAACTGAAACAGATGGCTGCTTGTAGCGACCAAATGTAACTCTTTACCTTAAAGTGAATAATAAACAAATATTTTTCTCTTGGTTTCAAGCATTATTTACCTCTCCTTGTAGTCAATTTTCCCTTGTTTTGAACATCTGAAACCTGGATTTATATATATATATATATATATATATATATATATATATATATATATATATATATATATATATGAGAGAGAGAGAGAGAGCAACATTTTGTGTTGAAATTTAAAGACTCAAGTTTTCTTTTTTATAACCTTCGTTTATTTCCTGGATTTTTCCATTACAGTTGTTTCATTTATGAGTTGGCAATTTTACGATTTATCTTCAATAAAAATATCCTGTACCCACCAACTTCTTCATTTAGATTTTTACAACAAATGGTATATTTTTAACATGCTGAACATCGTATTCGGGTAAAAGGATTTCATAAGCCATGCTTCCTCACTTCCTCCATCTTTTTGTGTTATGTAAAGATAGTTTTCCGTTTTAAGCCGTACTTTCGTATTTTTATGTTTTATTTATTAATTATTTATTTTTGTTTTAATTTTCTTTTTCTATTTCTTTTTTCCAATTATTATATAATTTTATTCCTATATTTATGCGGGTTTATTTTAATATTGCTTTTTTTTTTGCTTGGTGTTTGAATTCGTATCATATTACCCGATGCAGGGGAGGTCGATATATATATATATATATATAATATGGATAGATAGATAAATAGGGAGATAGATATGTATCTATATATTTTGGCAGCAAGTCATGATTCAAGAATATATGATTGAACAGGCGAGTGCTCTTTTTTCTGACTATTTCTAGATATCCTTTCGATTCACCGAGTGGTGTTTTTTACTTCAATCAGCATTTTATACTATCAACACCATCGAAGTATAATATAAAACCCAACTACGCAATAACTAAAAAACAGATAAAAAAATAATAACAATCCTAATTAAAAGATACACAAGACCTACACCCCGTAACAAAAAGAGCAAACTAATAATATATTATACTAAATTTAAAACCGCCAATTTAATAATTAAAAACAATAATAATACTAACACCACATTACAGCAAAATAATTCAGTGTATGAATCTACGCTAAAATCTAATATCGCCCGATATTAGATTTATTTTAACGAATAATACCAAAATCGATACCTTACCAATTGCACACGACGACTAAAATTACTAAAAGTCACACTTATAAAAAAAACAACAGCCCCTTTTTAACCGGATCTCATTTAACAACGGGACAAATCTACTAATAGTATTTAAAAAAAACTTACAAGAAATTGAATAAAGAAAATATAAATTAAGAAAATCGAAATAAAAACTAAAATAAGTCGCCCATAACCAATCTACAACCACCTTTAGTCAATAAACAAAAACTTAAAATGCAATAATTTTCAAATGAGAAGAAAGAGAAAACGATAACAAGCGCTCCTGATGATAATGGGCCGCACCGATAGAAGCCCCTTGAGCAGAATATGGCTGAAGAACAAATTTTGGGCGCCATTTTTACAACGTGCTCATTGAAATAAAAAAAAGACCGTTTGGCTATTCGAAAGGTATCCAGAAAAATAGTAAAAAAGAATAACTTTGTCGTGTTCAATCAGATATGCTTTAATATATATATATATATATATATATATATATCCGTTCACATACACCTTTCACGATAATGATAGAACCCAGACTTAGATAGAATCGAGCAACTGCATCTAATCAGTGACGTGCTCCCACATAGGCGCGAACCCAGGTCGTCGCACTCATGAAGTGTGCAATACTGACGGCCTAACCATATGGGCTACGGCGCAATCTATTTACTATGCCTCGAGTTCTACATTCTACATTTATCCAGTTCTACATTCTACGATGTGCCAAGCAACGAGTAATACAACTAAAATAGTTACTGCTGGTATGCAGGCGGTAGATATCACATCTTTGGCTCTGGCGTTGTCCGTTGTCGATGCAATTGCTCGATTCTATCTAATTCTGGGTTCAATCTTTATCGTGAAAGGTGTATGTGAACGGGTATATATATATATATATATATATATATATATATATATATATATATATATACATATACATATAAATATAGATATATATATAATCTCCTCTTACTGTCTAATATATATTAAACTTAAATGACAATATTAAAAAAAGATTAAAACGAAATAGTTCTACTATAAAAGTTTATTTAAGATATTAGTATCACACATATAGTATCTTTAAGAATCATGTTTTTTTTTTTCATTATTAAAATACTTCTGCATTCACAGTAAAATACATTTGATTATGATATTTTTTTAAATATTTTATTCTTTACCCAAAAAGTTTGGATAAAAATGAATGTCAGAACACTGACCAAAAGATGGAGGAAGTGAGGAAGCATGGCTGTGGAAATCGGAAAATTTTTTACCCGAATACGATGTCAAGCATGTTAAAAATATACCATTTTTTGTAAAAATCTAAAGGATAAACATCTGAAGAAGTTGGTGGGGACAGGATATTTTTACGGAAACATACATCGTAAAATTAATGAAACAGCTGTAATGGAAAAATCCAGAAAATAAACGAAGGTTATAAAAAAGAAAACGTGAGTCTTTGAATTTTCAACAAAACTTTGCACTATATATATAAATATATATATATATATATATATATATATATGCATATGCATATGCAGATATATATAGGCATATATATATATATGCATATGCATATATATGCATATATATGCATGCATATATATATGCATGCATATATATATATATATGCATATATATACATATATATATGCATATATGTACATATATATGCATATATATATATATGTGTGTGTATATATGTATGTATCATGAGAACTGTAGTCCGAATACTACGCATCAAATTAATGACTATAGTTTATGAAAAGCTTTACTCGTCCTCATTTGTAGGGTCCATTTTAATAGTGAAAAAAAATCTCCTGGGAACTTAAATGGCAATATGAAAAGAAGATTAAAACAAATAAGTCTACAATAGAACGTTTAATACAGTTCAACTATAAAAGTGTATTTAAGATATTACTAGCGTACATAGAGTATCTTTAAGAATTATGTTTTTATTTCCATAATTAAAATACTTTTGCATTGATAGTAAAATATCTTTGATGATGATATCTTTTATATTTTATTCTTTACCCAAAAAGTTTTGATAAAAATTAATGTCAGAACAAAAAGCACTGCATTTTTAACATTTTTACAACGATTTATTTTTCATTAATTGTTGCCGAATAGTCCAACTTTTGAGAAAGAGAAGTGATCCGCTCGAAATATGAAAAAAATACAGTAAACTATTTTCTACAATTTTACATGATTAAATATTCTAAAATATGAGAATATATATATATATGTATATATATATATATATATATATATATATATATATATATATATATATATATAAAGCCATCCACATACAATACTGTTGGATGCACCAAAACTTATCAGTGCGTCTAAAGTATCACATTCCTTAGTCTGGGATTGAACCTATAACCATTGAACTTATAATAGGCAGTTCTACCCATCGAACCACAAGATCGATGTCCGCAAATTTCCTCAACAAATGTCCATTTAAAACAAGCATGTATCCACCAGTTTTATATTGCTCATGTCGTTTGCCTTTATTTACACCGAAATTCACAAACACATATGTTTGCGTGTGTGTGGGTGTTTGTGTGTGTGTACTATCACTGTTTCTTCGCGTCTTCTCCCCGTTCTAAAAAATAAACTTCACAATATTTGCTGGTAGACCTATACGAATAAACCAGTACATGTATACACGTGTCTCCATATATGTTCACATATTTAATTAACAAATTCTTTAAATACTGGTCACATAGCGTAATAAGAAATAAGAAAAACGTATGAACATATATTTTAATCAGTACGGCAAGACAAGCAACTGCCTCAAGCCAGGATCGAAACCCGACCGTATTTTACGACCCGACCAACCCGGGCACCTACTTCTAGTTCATAATTAAAAAAATGAATTGATCTATTATAGGAGTGGGATATAAGGAAGAAGGAATACAGATTCAATCGCTATACTAATGGAATAGCGATCTGTGTGGTATGTTCAACGAGTGTCGATATGTCGTTATCTCCGACTGATTTTTTTAACGCTTCGTTTCTTTTTATCTCTTATTGCATTTTGGTCTTGTATATTTCATTCTTGTATTGGTTTTTTATTGTAATTCTTATGTTTTTTTCGTTTGTTCGTCGGCATCTTTCTCTTATGTTGTGCATTACTTATAAAACATCAAATTCCTTGCGATTACTCTCCAACTCTCCACATATATTCAACTATTCGCTTGTCTTTTCGCCATACATCTTCTTTTATGTCTGTCAGTATTTCTTATTCTCTCATGCGGACGCCATCGTCGGTTTCTAATATATCGCACAGAGATTTGAATATTCTTCTTTTCGCTATTTTTTAACATCCTCTTTCCGTCACCAGCGCACGACGTTTTTTCTAATCCGCAGAGAAAAAAAAACAACAACAAAAAAACCCCGAAAGTAAGAAAAACAAAGAAAAACAGTTCTGTTAAAGGAAATACCGCACGCCAAAAGATCCGAACAGTGTCTATTTCTGTTCTCCGGATCTTTCCATCTCCCGTATGTTACTTATATTTATTTACGGCGCCTCTACGCACGCACGATGGATGTCAAGGTTCTCCGTGAAACGCGGAAAGCATGTCGATATCGTGAGATACTGACGACGTATTTAAGAATATAGTTTTTATTTTATCTCATTTCTTTATAGACTCTTACGGCGAGTTGCAACACATAAAAAGCAAGGAAAGACACTAGATTAAGTGTTCGCCAAGTTTGCCTGAACGAATATAAAGGAAAACCGATAACAAAGACCGGTTCTAAAAGAAACGGTTTAAAGCAGAAAGAAACGAAGATTGTAAAGTTCACTGTTCTCTGACGTCTGGAAGGGCAACAATTTAAAACACAAAAATTGCACGCTGTTGGATGCTGATAATAAAACAAACGGGAGTTACAAAACTTTGGATGTGTGTCCACCAAGAAAGATGAAAAAAGAAAGGCAACCATAAATGTTACATATTTACGCCAATAAATATTGGGTTTGGATATACATTTTAATTATATTCGGTAGTAAATTAATAACTTACTAGCAGGGAGACCCGACTTGCCCGAGATTGAATGATGATCAACAAATACTTCACGTTTTTTTTTTTATTTATTGCCATCGAAATCAGTGAAATAGCCCGGAGGGAGGATCACATGCCTCCATGCCGTAACTTTTTTTTCAACAAAGGCATCCCCACTTATTAAGGGCCAGGTGGCACTCCAGGGTAAAGTTTAAAGTGTGTACCGTAGTCAATTGGACAATAAAGTAATCGTTAGTAATGGAAGTTCGGTAAATTTTTTAACTTAAGTGGAACGGCTCATCAAAAACTTGTTTACGTTGGACTTGAAGACAACCATATTGTAGTCAGCTGGAAAGCAGGCAAACGAAAGAGTTCCACAGACGTGCAGTTCTAAGAAATAAACTTTGTTCATGGAATCTACGTTTAGGTTTAGGCACAGATAAAGAGTGGGGAAATTATTGATAGTGTTTTCACCAAGAGGAGTGTTTCTCATGGAAGTTTGAGGAGGGGGACCATAAATTGAAGCTCAGTAGAGCACTTGCCATGAAAAAAACGATAAAGTAAAGACAAACGCGCAACATCTCTTCTGTGAGAAAGGGTTTGCAGGGGAGAGAAAAGGACATCCCCTACAAGGCTACGAAGTATATTTTGTACTCTATCAAGGCAGGATAAGCCCTTTCTTGCAGCTTCTGCCTAGATGTGGCAACAGTACTCCATCCTCGGGCGTACCTGGCTCTTATATAGATTGAGAATTGAATCAGCAGTAAGATATATACTAGATCGATAGAATGAGCCCACTACTTTTCCAGCAGTCTTGACAATGGATTTGATGTATGTGTTCCATTCCAGATCAGGAGTTTAGGTAAAGCACTG
>NC_136512.1:24257100-24299600 GCF_053919585.1 Euprymna scolopes | reverse complement strand
TTCAGTGTTTTATTTAAAATTGTCTTTAATACATTTTACACAATAATTATATTGATAACATTTAATTTTTGGGAATTATTATTTCAACATCGAATTTTTAAAAAACTTTTAGAGTTATTTGCCCCTTAGAACCTTCCGATCATTTCATTTGTTTGTTGTTATTTTTCTTTCAACAGCTATACACAAATCGAAAATTGTACGATGTGACCCATCGTTGTTTAATACCTAAAAAAAAAATAGGATCTACTGTCCCCTCTGAATTCCACAATTTACACTTTCTTTCTTTCTTTTTGTCACGTTAATCTCATCGATTATAAACTTTAATTTCTAATTAAAAAAAAGGTAAATTTTTACGACGTGACTCAGCGTCTTTTAACCCCGAAAAAAAATAGGACCTACTTTTTTGGGCCCTAATACGTTTAAACAATCTTTATAAATAATATGAAAGAATAATTTCGAAAAAAAGAAAATTAACATTTTAAAGTGGGGGATCACTTTTCTATATAAATTTAACGTAAAAATGGACACCAATTTTGGCCACAAAGCATTCAACGAGATATATCATCTCTAGCATTTTTTTTTTCAAATTTAGCGATGGAGATAGATGGGGTAAAACATGACAAATACAGTTTTTTTGTTTGGTGGGCGTGGGAATTACATTTGAAACATAAAATAAGTATAAATTTAATTAATTTTTATGACACCATTCTGTACTTTCACCTTACACTTTTATAAACAAAATGAACCCCAACATATGACAAATTCATTTTTTGTTATTTTGGAGGGAGATTACATTAGAAGCATAAAATGATGACAAAGTTAATTTAATTGTTTTGAATTAATTCTTGATAGATCTTCATTTTTTTAGGAGTTCTATCTACTTGGTTATTTTTATTTATTTATTTATTTTTGAGATCACGCGGGCATTCGCTGTTATCTTTAGTGAAACAAAAGTTCTAATGATTTATTTTTAATTATTTATTTTTAGGGTGGCTATTTATAGTACTCAATATCCGGGAAATAGTTTCTTCTATCTGTATCCATTCTGCCGAAATATCTGGTGGAGAGGGTATAAGGTACTTCTTTAAAGGAACGATTAAATTTACATGTTTTTATCCGTTCTTTTATTTATGGAATTGTTGTGAGGGTATCCATGTTACCCATGATGAAAATGATTAGTGTAGCAGGTGTGTTCCAAACAGAACTGTATGTAAACCCAGGCAACGCTGGGTACTCATGCTATTATATATATATATATATATATATATATATATATATATATATATATATATATATATATATATATATATATTGGTTGGGTAGTAAGTAACGTAAAGGTACGATATAGATCACTGTATAATATCAATTACACCCACGTTAGGTGGCGTTAGTAAATCGTTCTGGGCAAGACGCTGTTTACATTCAGAATGGCAGAGATTAGTTTGTGTAGGTACATGTAAATATTTCTAGTATTGCTATACTTGATCACACGGATTAGAGTGCTTTCTCTATCTCTCTTATGACGAATTTAGCCTTGAACAACTTCTGACCCATTTTGTTTAATCTCAAAGCGGAAACAAACACTTGAAAGCGGATTAATTCATCGAACTTGTTATTTACCCTCTTGAATTTTGCGTTCTTCCGAACGACGACAAAAACATTATTGTATGTCGCTCTCTCGAAAACAATGCGGAAATAAACGGCATAGACGGCAGGCAAACATTAGGATTTGCAAAGTTGGAACTAAATATTTAACGCGTCTGTTATTTCACTATACAGTGACTTCAATAAACTTGAAATCATTTTAATGTATTCGTATTACTGTTTTTATCTTAAGTGTTATCCTGAATATGTTTTCCTTATATAATCTTGGATCTACAGCTGTTTCCTTTGTGGAAATTATTACTGACCGGAACTCGATGAGGAGGGGGAGGCAGTGGAATTCTGGGAGGCAGTCGTTCAAGCAAAAGGTTTAAAAAATGCTTGGTCGACTGATTTTATAGTAGTAGTAGTAGTTTGTTTTCCACCACGTGCGTCGGACTGAATTTTGCATAGCATCAACTTGTGGGTTATAAAACACCCCTATCGTTGATGTGTTAGTTGGACTTTTTTGTTTAGTCAAGTTACACGTTTCACAGTTACTATTACAAAGACAATTTGTCGTTGTAAGCAACGAGGCAATACGTTGCAACTCCAGTTAGCCGAGAAAAGCCGAGAAGGATTCTCCACACAAGTTAAGAGGTTCATTGTTTTTTCCTTCTACGTCGAGTTCAGGTTTAGCCGTTGAGTTGCAGAAACGCCTCCCCCCCTTCAGTCGGTTAAAATCCGACACCTTTTGTCTCGGCAATCTGAACAGGTTCTGAACCGAAGTATTCATTGAATAAACGGGGTAACACTTTTCTCAGTTGGTTAGTCATCACCGGGTCGGAATTGATAGAAACTTTCTATTATATACTTTTTCATGTAGGAGTTGCTTATTTGTATTATACAAAATTTCCGAATTACTGTACGCATCTTGAGCACTAACTCCACAGCAGTAACCTCTAGAAAGAGTTGCACACTAATAAATTACATAGTAAACATCAATAGTATAATTACATTCTGTGTGGAGATTAACGATAGAATTCCAGGGTGGCTGTCAATCGAGACACAATTGTGATTTGGTTAGGACTCTCACTCATTCATGGCTGACGAAACTAAAGAATGGTTGCTCTGAGCATCTAATAATGCATTCCGTTCAAATTCTCGAATTTCAGAGAAAGATTCCCGAGTTTAACCGAAAGATTCATGAGTTTGACAGAAAGATTTCAGAAGGGTTTTCCAGTTTTCCAATGGACACCTGAAGGATATCGGAGGTTACATCGACCCAAACGTTGGGTAAATATCATTCAAAATCAGAACAGTTGTCTAATTCATCATATAGGAATATCGCCTGAACTAAGGATTTAATCTTCAACTTCTAACAAAATGTAACTTGGAACTGATTATTGACTTTGCACGTTTATATATAAGGCAACACATCATTGAAGAATATGATATAGTAAAAAACATCGGGTTTGTATTACTGTACACATAGATTCGAAAAAGTTGTCAAAAAACAAATATATAACAAATAATGTTATCAAAGGCAAGATAAGTTGCTTTTCTATCTAACTGGATATATTTTTTGTGTTTTTATTCAATGTAACATGTTCATTCAGCTCGAAAAACCTAGTGTTTACCGATGTATTGGAAAATTCAAAATGGCGCCCAACACTGTTTTTAACATGGTAAGTTTGGGAAAAGGTGTTATAAATAATAAACTAGACAAATTAAAATTAAAAAAAAAAAAACACCGAATATATGTCAACTTATGTCACGGTAACATATAATGAGCGAATTTCTAACAGTATTTCGTCTAGTTTATTATTTATAACATCTTTTCCTGAACTTACCGTGTTATAGAGAGTGTCGGCCGCCATCTTGAATTTTCCAATACATCGGTAAACTCTATATGCTTTTCGAGCCGAATAAACATGTTACATTGAATAAAAACACGAACATTATATCCAGTTTTGTAGAAAAGTTACTTATCTTGCCTTTGATAACATTTATTTTTTATATATTTGTTTTTTGACAACTTTTTCGAATCTATGTGTACAGTAATACAAACCCGATAACATCAATACTCATCTTAAAATTAAAAAAAAAATCTGAAGTCTGCTACATAAATTTTGGTGATTTACTGTTTCTACCGATATTTTCATGTTTCTGCCCTTTTGAAAACTATCGAAGTTTCTAATCTGTTCTTATTATATGTTCTTATTTGTGGCCTTTTTTGACAGTGACACCTCATTTTTTTTTCTGTAATTATTTAATTGCTTTATCTTTGAGCTAATCCTGACTTATGTGTGAATTTTTCTTGAATAATAAACAAACTCTATGCCCTCCGCTGAGGTCTCTTAATTATGGTCTCAAAAGGAGAAAAAAATTAAAACGATATAAGATGGGGTGAACAATATTATGTTTTTAGAGAAAGTAAAGACGTAATTTGTTGCTAAGTTCGTTTGTTATTTATGCCTTTGCCACCGTAGTAGTGTTGGCTCAAGGTCGGGTGTAGGGAAGTAATAGGTACGGGCAAAAAAAAAAATGCTGATCCTCAAAATGCATAAATATTTTGACCCCTCCCTTTACTAAAAATATCACCAAAAATCAGGAAATTTACAGGAAAATTTCAGTATTTATCAAATAATGATCGCGGGCTATAATGAACTATTTTTATTTAAATCCAATGTGCAAATGTATCATTTTGTTTAAACAGAAATACCTTTACTAAGGTTATGGTTTTCGGTAGTAAATAAAAAACGCAAGAATTTAGTTTTGCTTTTTTTATTATATATAAATAAAGCATCGTAATTTGTCACAAAAAATTTCAGGAACATTACGAAAATAAAAACCTAAATCCGTATTAATGAATTCGATATAACTCGAAGAAAAATGAATGTTTCGAACTACCGATATTACTATTAAATTAAGAATTGTTTATTTAATATTTTCACATAAAAAAATATAATAGCAAAAATATTTCTACTTTTTTTTTTAATTTCAGATTTCGCATAATTTTTATATGCAAGATTTTAATAATTTCCTTGCTCGCAGGAATGTAATCTTTTGGCGAAACATAATGTTTATATTATATTGGCCAATAATTAAAAAAAAATCATTTAAAAACAGGAATATAGATAAATAATTAAATTAAAAATGGTAAAATTTATACTGACATTTACAATAGAAATGTACGGATGCACGTCTTGGGGGGGGGAACACAGTCCCCCTACTTCCTTGTAATTACCTGACGTCATTCACAGACAGCTTTGCAACTGTCTCAGTTTATGGACCTCCGTATATTCAGTATTTCTAAAAGTACGGCTTGTTGCGCTTTTGCTATTTTTGTGTAAACAAGGTGTATTTTATTAATTGAATGTCTCAGGATTTTACTTTACTAATTATCTGTGAAATAGACCGAGAAAACTAGTATTTATCTCTAAACGGATTTTTACAATTTATTCATTTAACTTCAAAATTTAGCTGAATTGGTTAGGTCGCCATGAAAACATTTTTCATAACTTTTTTTTCTTCTCACGCGTACACATTTTTTTTTCTTTGGGAAGTTTAGTCCTTAACCGTTCAAATACAATAAAAAAGTTTTTGGAAACTTACAACAAATGATGATAAATCGGCTTTCAAAAGAAGGTCCCCGTATCCGTATTTGTTTATTTTTGCCCGTACCTAAAGAGTAACGCTTGTGTCCTTAGAGCTGAAACAATATGGGCCTTTAAACATCGTCTGGCCAACCTCATATGAATTGCCCGGTTCGAGCGCCTGAATCAGTAAGCAATTTACTTACACCAAACCAAGGAGGAGAGGATAGGCATGGTAGATTAGATCTCTTATAGCTATTCAGAATTAATACCATAGAAGTTGTCCAACCGTAGGGACATGTGACGAATAACTAAAAATAAGTTGGGGAATGTAAAGCCAGCACCATTAAAGTAGGGTCAATTACCGTACAAATATTGCCTGAACAGTTCCGTCCGAATTCTGCTGTAAGATGCTCCATGGAAGTTAGCTTTAAACAAAAAAAATACGCCACCAGAAAAACGGCAGACAAGATATGGGAGGGTGGATCTCCTATGTACTTCCTAGATCTAATACATTCCCAGGAAAAAAGGGCTACCGAAATGGCTTGGTTATCGTCAGACTGATTCTCGAGCACACGGCTACCACTGGTAATTAGCAGCTCGTATTCTCTAAGCAACTGTGGTTGTTGAGAGGCTACGGGTATCTACTTGCTTTTACCACCGCAAGAAGATGTGATAAAAGGGCAGAAAGAACTATCAAGCGCCTCAAAATTATGACTTCTCTGGTTTAGTGAAATAATTGCCTTGAAATCTCAGTCGGCGTTCCGCAGGCAGGAATCAATACCCGAAAGACAAGAAATAAGACCTTACAATGTTGCCCATCCATGTGCTCTAAATTATTAATAGCTAAGTCAGGTTAACTATCATCGAAAAGTCCCAAATTCCGTTTGGTTGATTGTCGAGAACACATAGTTTGATCTAGCAGGGCTATTTATAGTTGAGTCTGTTAATTTAAAGTATGAAAAAGATCCAATGTAATGATACGTTATGGTTAATTATAATGAAATAAGTAAATAGGTATATTTCTAAGGGCCTCACTGTTTGAGATAACAATATAATAAACGGTGTTAAAAATAGTGTATAATTTCACCCTACCATCTCATTGGCCTACTGCACCAATAATAATGATTGAAGTTTTTATTATACAATTGTACATTTATCTTTTCTTTTAATTCAGGCTCCTTCGATGTATATTCGTCATACTTTAAATATTCTCGTAAAGGTGCAAAATATATCTTTGAATTAAACGAGTTTGTAAAAAAATGTCGTATGTATTTTATCTCTCATGACAGAATCGGTAATAAAATCACAGTGGAACATTTAATGCTATTATATAAAAAGACACATTGAAATAATTCAACAAGATAAAATATGTCCTGCAATTATGTTATGGGAATATTCGTCCATGCATTATCTGAATAAGTAAGAAGCCACGGTTAGGCATGTTATATCTATTATAACTAGCAGTGAATGTGATTAAAGAGTAAATAAAAGCGCCTTTAAAATATTCAGCTACGATAAATTATGGATATTTCAATGTAAGTCGAATGTTGCTAATTTATGGCGATTTCTTTCCCATAACATTCTTTTTTTTGGAAAATGTGATATCTCGATATATTTTCTGTAATAGAATATAAATTTAAATGTCACGTACAACCGTGTGTGCGCCATAGATATGACTACTAAACTTCGTCAATTTTATCGGAACAATATCTCAGTGGAATGCATGTATTATTTATTAGGTACATGGGTGTAAAAAAAAATAACAAAATATTTCATTTCTATACAGCTGAGTAATAGATAAATGTGAGTATGCTTGAAATGTTATTGAAGTAATCAGCACACCAGGGTGCCTTTAATGCAGAAATAAATCACAAAATATCTATTTAAACGGTATAAAAGATAGCGATTTATATTTAAAAAAAAATATCTTCTTATATTGTATCTGTGATTTTAATATGATTAACATTAAAGCTATCTCATACAGATTTTTATACATTTAAAACGCATATAACTTCGATAACAAAAAAAAAAACAACTAAAAATGGAAAACAATATCTGCTACATTCGATATGTTTTCGACTGCAGTGGCGAAATTCAATATCTGCTACATTCGATATGTTTTCGACTGCAGTGGCGAAATAAACGAAAGCATATGTGTATATTTAATTATTGTGTATAATATTATTGTGTATAAAGCATATGTGTATAATGTGTATAATGTGTATAATTGTGTATAATATTATTGTGTATAAAGCATATGTGTATATTTATTATTGAAGTAATCAGCACACCAGGGTGCCTTTAATGCAGAAATAAATACCAAAATATATATTTAAACGGTATAAAAGATAGCGATTTCTATTTAAAAAAAATATCTTCTTATATTGCATTTGTGATTTTAATATGATTAACATTAAAGCTATCTCATACAGATTTTGATACATTTTAAACGCATATAACTTCGATAACAAAAAAAAACAACTAAAAATGGAAAACAATATCTGCTACATTCGATATGTTTTCGACTGCAGTGGTGAAATAAACGAAAACATATGTGTATATTTAAAGAGGTCTGAAGGTGTTGTATATACACATTTATATCTGTTTACATATCTACCCATCTATTTTCCTATTTATCAAACCCTCTGTGTTTGTTCCGGTCTCTGTCCTCTCTTTATTTTTTAATTACATTTAAAGAGCCAAATCTCTGTTGACTATTTTCCGATAGATAGCAATGATTTCAAAAGTTATAAAATATGTATGTTTCTAGTACCATCTACTAGAACTGAAATGAGAAGGTTAAGCACGTCCGTCTTAGCCATTATTTAAAATATTAGCAGAACACTTTGCCGGCTAAAACCAAATCGAAACCATGCTACTAATTAAAATTTACACGCTTTAGGTCAAATTATCAGAGAGGTGGAGGTGTTTGGTACCGACTTTTCGCACACACATCGACAAGGTAAGTATATATATATATATATATATATATATATATATATAAATATATATATATATATATACACACACACACACACACACACACACACACACACATATATATATATATATATATATATATATATATATATATATAGTAGAAATGGTAATTAATAAAAACCTGAAGAAAGTGCTCAATACTTTTGTGGACCAAATATGCGTTATATTTTTTATTAACGTATTTTTTCGTTAAGTTACATTATTGTTTAGGCTACACGGCTGTTTTTTTTTGCCGTCATGTAGCTTCCTCCGACTTTCTGTAAAAGTCCGAGGAAGTTACATTACGGCCAAAAAACGGTCGTGTAGCCGAAACAATAATGTAACTTAACAGAAAAATACGGTAATAAAAAATAAAACGTGTATACATATATATAACTACTTCATTTACACACATAAATTTGTACGAAAGTATAGATTTATGCGTAAACTTAGAAGTATTTATTTCAAAAGTGCTCAATACGTAGGTAGAGTTAGTTAGTAATTTATAAAATATATATGGCGATTAAGCTACACTGAATATTCGGCGTTTCATCCACTCTAGGATTCCTCAGTCTTATGCGCCTAGCCTGAGGAATCCTAGAGTGGATGAAACACCGAATATTCAGTGTAGGTTAATCGCCATATATATTTTATACATAACTGTATATATATATATATATATATATATATATATATATATATATATATATATATAAGCCCCACTGTTTGGGTAGAACACTGCCATAAACAATCTCACCCGCTTCTTAATCGGCTGAAAAAATGCGAAGTTCGCTGTTTGTTTATAAATAAGCGGTTTGAGCACTATAAAATCCGTGGGCGGTGTTTGTTTAAAATAGACATTTTACGAAGTTATTTGCGGGCACCCCTGCCATGGGTTGATCGGTTAAACTGCTGACTATCAACACAATAATTCTAGGTTCAATCCTCGGCTTGGGAGTGATGCTTGTCTCGCGGCACTGATGATTTGTGATACAACAGAACAGGGGTGTATGTCGATGAATACAAATATATATATATATATATATATATATATATATATATATATAATGGTGAGTCAATAAAATGTATACACTCTCTAAATGTCAACATTTATTATGATAAAGAAAAGTTTCCTACATCATAATAATGTGAACAAATGTAGAAACCACCTAATTCTTTAAAGTGTGCAAGTTATTGGCCATTGTGGTTCAAGAACAGCTGAGAACGTTCACTGATCGAATCCAAAACGTTATTTATCAGTTCAGTTGTGATGCTGGCACATCCTACTTCAAAGGCTGCTTTCAACTCAGCAATAATTTTTTTTTGCGCTTACCTTGTGTTTAAAATACCCCCTCACTCTTCCAAAAAATCCATGGGAGTAAAATCCGTTGATCGGTGATGGCAATCGAAACTTACTCTTCGCCCTACCAATCTCTTTTGCAGGTGACCATAAAGTGGGTTGTTACGTCATGATGATAGTGGTGATATGATCCATTCTACTGAAAGTATCATTTTTTCTTCCTGAACATCTCTTAGGGACGATGGATGTAATATGCATGTAGTAAGTTGAGATAAATTGAAGAGTGTATATATTATATTGGGACTCTCTCTCTCTCTCTCTCTCTCTCTCTCTCTCTCTCTTATATATATATATATATATATATATATATATATATATATATATATATATGGTGGGGGGTCTGTGTGTGAAGACATAAAACATTTCCGTGTGGTAAAATGTTTTCATCTACAATTCTACAAAATTATGCAACACATCCTGCATAACTTGAATTCAGCGTAATCGTGCAATACACACAATAACGTAATAAGAAATCATAAAATGTATATAACTAATTATTTCTTTAAGGAATATGCAAATTAAATTATCTTCTAATCGTTCGTCTAGCTAACTCCACCGTGAAAAATTTCCCTCACTCTTTTCTGTGCCTAAATCAAAACGTGGATTCCATGAACATGCTTCTTTCTTAGAACTGCACGCCTGTGGAACTCTGTTCCGTCTGTTTGCTTCCTACCTAACTACAACTTAGATGTCTTCAAGTCCAAGTAAAAAAAAATCCTAATGAATCGCCCTCTTAAGTAAACACTTCATTAAATCTCCACACTAACGTACTGTACTTGCTATAACCTTTATCCCTGAGTAGCTTCTGGGCCTTGATAAGTGGTGACCACCGAGTAAAAAAAAATGTTTATGATTTATGTATTAAAACGTTCGATTTAAACATTTTAAATAAAAAAAAAGCGTTTAATATAAATGTCAGAGTGAGAATAAATCAACTTTATAGATATAGTAACATAAATATTTCCATGGGTCAAAACGTGTTTATCTTAAATGATACGACATTATTCTAAATGTTGAAACTATGCATATGTAGATACTAAAGTAATAATAGAAATTGGAACGTATCCTTTAAAAAAACACATAAAAATAAAAACGTATTTAAATAACGCTAGTTTTTTTAAAGGAAGATGTAAATTACTAAACAAGTATGTTGTTGATCGCATATCTAAGTCTATAAAATAAGTGCGTAATAATTAATTTAAATTTACAAAAAGGCAGCTTATATTAATTTAAAGGCGAGAAACCCCACTTTAGACGAATATCTATAAATTTACAAAAGTGAAATTTTCTGTGTCTCTGCCTGTGTTTGCACAACTCCCTACCGGCCCATTCCTAGTCTAAAAACTCTAAATTTTACATAAATTGTAGTGAGATTTTCGAAAACCTATTTAAATCGGTTCTCGATCAAACATTTTGACTGTTAAGAGGTCAAAGTTCAATTTTGACTGTCAAGGCGTAAATTTTGTACTTTTGGACACTGTACAAATCTCGCCCATCAATTCTGGGTCTAAAAATTTTAAATTTGAGATGTAGGTTCTTTGGACATAGATAAAACTTGTTAACTTGCTTTCAGCCCCAAACACTAAATGTTAAATATGTAAAAATTAGTGGCAAAGTAAAAGAAAAAAAATTTCCGAGGATGATTATCGGTTACCAGTAAATGCTGTCCATAGTTGGAAAGTGATTTTTCGTCTCACATGAAACGTTACAGTACATATGAAAAAAAGCTATATATTTAAGATTTGGAAGTATATAATTTACTATCATAACTTTTAAAAAAGTTTCAAAAATATTGTAAAAATGAAAATAAATTCATTAGAATTTTATAATAAGAAATGTTTGATTTTTATAAACGTGTGCGTTTTTTGTGTAATTTTATTGCAATATTTTAATGGTGAAATATATTTCCGATGTTATTTATTGCCTCTTTTATTAAATTTCTTTTTTTTTTTACATCAGTCATGTTTTTAACTACAATATTTTCTAATAATCTCAGAGTAAAAGAAAGATTAATCGATTATCTACATAAAAAAGTAACTTGCAATATGTTTCAAAAGTTTGGTAATGTTTGATAAAGTTTACGTTTCTATGTAAAATGTCAATATAAATTTATACTATTTAGAAGTCTATTTTGTTTGTGTAAAACCTTTTTTTAGTGGAAAGCATGATTTCAACTTTGTAGAATAAAGCAAGAAAACTTTGTAAAATCAAGCAAAGAAAACTGGCTATTGAACATTCGTTTAATAATTTTTCTCTTTTGTATGTTCGACTTTAACCTACTGAAATAACATATACATTACATGACATTTACGTTAGCGAAATAGGACACCTTCAAATTACGCCATATTGTAACAATAGTACCTGTTCGTTTATTATATGAAGAACTAGATTCCGGAATATTAGAATTATCAGAGCTAAGCCAATCAGAATGGCAGACTTTAGAGAGAGAGGATGTATTATTTATCAATCCTAAATGCGAACAAACTTACATATGTGCATTGTGCATAATGTCTCTCTGCCCTTCTCATCTTCTATCTATCTGGCTATCTATATATCTATTTCTCTGTTTCTCTCTCTCTTTCTCTCTCTCTGTCTCTCTCTCTCTCTCTCTCTCTCTCTCTATATATATATATATATATATATATATATATATATATATATGCGTGTGTGTGTGTGTTTTGTTACCGGCATTCATCCGTGCCTTTTTGCATTACTGACCCCAATATCAAAGTGCCGGCCCATGAATCATTATCACCCAATTTAAGAAACATTGTTCTAGACGATATTCAGTTTTCTGAAAGTCGTTCTAGAAGGTTTCATTATGTTTCTCGTGTGTTTTATCTATCACAAAGGAAAAGACTAATAGTCAGACATTTTTAACGAGAATAATAAAGGAGGAAAATGTACAAATGAGCGTTTTTTTTTCATGTGTTATTCTAGCTTATATCTAATGCAATTCCACACCATTATGTCTATTTCTCTTGTTTTGTTAGTATTCAAACTGCAATATATTTGGTCTCATGCTACTGTGTATGACTGCCAACGTTTGGACTAACTTATGTGCTGCTAAAAAAGATTTGGACAGCGCAATTATGTATGGTAATCTTTGTATAAAAATACTTAATGTCAAAGAAAGCGTTAAATTTAGGGGTTTTTTTTGCGAGAGTTAAGAGTACTGACCTCGCATAGGTCCACACCGACATTTTTTCGCCGTGTTATTTTAAATTAAAAGCTTCTCTGACTAAATTTCCTTTGCTATTTTTTTCTTTTTGGCTCAAGTACATACAATATTTAAAATGTGCATAATTCCCATTGCCCTCTCTTTTTAGAATATTTTCATATTACAAGAACGACTTCCATCACAAGTTTGTTAATCACATCGAAATATCTATTTGGATCATATCACTGTCTAGCTCAGCTAGTAAGGTTTACGAACATATACAGTCGAACCCCGGGATTTGGTGGCGCAAGGCCACGGTTTAATCAATTTACCATGTGGAATACGATGTTTTCCGAACAATGGTGATGGTATTTACCCCGTTTTTTAGGTGTTGTTCATAATATTGTTTGATTATATACATGTATATTATGTAATTATTCTGTTACTAATTTTAATGTCGTATCCGGTTCTAGTGTAGAGGAATTGGAGAGTTTTGTCGTTTAACTTATTTTTGATCATTAAATAAAACACGCATCAAGTGCGCTTGAAAGCCACATCACAACGTAAGAGTAGGAAAATAAACAAATATTTTACTTGTTTGAAATTTATACTATATATATTGTGGAGTTATCCTCCATCATCCCTGGGTTGTTTTCTTTATTATGTTTTTATTTTTCTTCTTTCTCCTCATATTGTAAAGTTGGCGAAAGAAAAGTATGTTTGTAAAGAGCAGCGCGTTGTATCTCAGCGGTTCTATATTGAAATGTTGGAACAGTGCGTAGGTAACGCGAAAATAAAAAAAAAGAACGAAAACATACTGAGGATGGAGTTTAGCTCCGAAATATACTTATGTGATGAATTTCAAACAAATAAAATAGTTGTTTATTTTTTTTAATCTGACGTTGTGATTTGGCTTTAAAGCGCACTTGATGCTTATTTCATTTTATTCAAATTAAATCAACGTTTCTATATGGAACTCACACTATTGACGTTATTCTCGCGTTGCTTACGCGCTGTTCCAACATTTTAAATACAACCGCTGAGATACAACCCGTTGTATCTCAGCGATTGTATTTTGAAATGTTGGAACTGTGCGTAGGCAATGCGGGAATAGCGTTAAGGGTGGGAATTCCATACAAAAACGTTGATTTTATTTTAATAAAATAAAAAAAAGCATCAAGTGCGCTTGAAATCGTGATGACAACGTAATAGTAGGAAAAAAACAAATATTTTACTTGTATGAAATTTTTAAAATAAATATATCTCGGGGCTACACTCCATCCTTTATATTATGTTTTTTTATTAGTGTTTTAGCTGCTGAATTCATTTTTTCCAAGATTGGTCTATATAATATCCCTTCGTATTTTTCTTTCTTTGCTTTCTCTTTCTAAATATAATAGTTTAAATTGCCGTTTTTCTATGCGCCCTCCGTCCAAAGCAATATGTCACACTCATATAACGTTTTTTTGTTGGCTTCTCATACTGTTAAATGCAAAGTATATGAAAAAAAATTGAACCGCATTATAATAACATTATGTGAGTCAGTTGCCTCAGCTACATCAGTCATTTTGATTCTTCGGGTCGAGTTCCTCGGCCGAAAATAAGCCATATGAACTGATACTATCTTTGGTTTTCACTAGAAAGTAGGTGAAATCAATATTTGGACGTATGGGTCATCGCGCTAGTAAAATGATACAAATAAAAATATCTAAACGCTGATCGATCTGACGGTAGGCATTTTGTATTTAGCATTTCGCTCGCATGCTATTCCCGCATCTTACTTCAGAGCAAGTCGATTATCATTTTTTTGTTTATTTTAACCAATTTTCCTAATTTCACTTCAATCAATACGATGTTACTTATTTAAAAAAGAGATATCTTTATCATTTATAGATTAATATGTGAAAGATACATTTTATGTTAAAAAATAACTTCGAAAGCAATAGGCTTTATAGATATTAACCTCGATAATTGACTATGAATACGACATGCAAACATGTGTATACATGTGGATATTACATTTAAAAATACACATGTGATTACACCACACATATACACATACAAATACATTCACACACGCACACACACATATATATGTATACAAATATGTATATATATATATATATGAATTGCGTCAATCGCTTTATTGTAGATTAGTAAAATATACGTCACAACAAAATGAAAATGACATCATCAAACGACTGCTTGAAGCTTAGTTATTCCTCAAACTTTTATTCAAATCCATGCAGTATTCACAAAGTTATGGCATGTTATTCTTTATCGTGGAATTTCCACTTTCTATCGCTTTATTGCAGGTGTCTTTCAATGTTGCTTCAGGGCACACATACAATGTTTTTCATGCGAACTTTTTTAAAACTATATTTTCTGTCAATGAATAATAAGAAAAAGTGCCTCCTTTGTACTAAACCTCAAATAAATGATTTAATTTAGGCATATCCATCATTTTCCAAATAACTTAAAACAACGTTTTGCCCTCCGAGAATGTATATTTTTTATCTCAGAAAAGAGTTATGTCTCTGGCAATATTATCTATGTTCTCCACGAGGCGTCCTTTGAAGTAAATTGCTCTTCTTCCTCTTTTTAATATTGACCAGAGATATTCAATGGGGTTAAGGTCTGGAGAACACGGTGGTCAGGTCATGTAAGTTTCTCCAAGCAGCCCATGATTTAAAGAACGTTGCAGTCGCTCTAGCTGAATGGGATGCTGAATTGTCATGCATAAAAATCTTCTGAAAGCGACGAGACAATCGTAGGTCATCTGGCCATGGTGAGAAATGTATATCCAAAAAGGGCGTGTACCCATTGCTGTTTACTTTTACACCGTCTGGAACTCAAAATGGTCCAACCAACTTATTCCTAATGATTCCCGCCCAAAACATAATGACGCCACCTCCTCGTTGGCGATGAAGTCAGTAAAGGGTTAATGTACCGTTCGAGTTCCAAACTTTTGCCCATCCATTCGGACCGAGTACCACTGGTCTCATCTGTAAATAGTACACGTAGGAAATCCATTTTCATTTAATTCCGTTCCCAAGCCATTCGTTTATCCTATGTTGTTTGCTCAATGGAAGCTGTGGAATAGTTTTTATTTTTCTCGCCATCTCATTCAACACATTTCATCGGGTCCGTCACGATCTTAGCGCGATTCCAGCTCTTGCAAAAATGGAATCACTGATGTTCTTTGGGTTTCGGTTGACTTCCCTACAAATTTTCCGAATATCACGATGTGAAAGGTTTCTCTTTGTACGCTTATCCGTTCTGGATTTGATGACGGGGTTGTTCAGTAAAGAACCTAAAGCTATTGGATCCCTTTCCAGCTCCATAGATACATATTTGGCGAACAATCATTCTGCGAGTCCAGCAACAATCCTTTCCTTTTGGATGACCGTTAATCGACTCTTTATTTGCATTTAAAAAAAGACCTGCAGTGAAGCGATGGGCAGCATAAATTACTTGATAATAAATAAAATGTCATATCCTACTGTATACCGTATGGATCTGTATAAAATTTTGAGAAATAGCTAACCTTGAAATAGTCATTTGATGATACAATTTGCATGACGTTTTTTTATGACATATATTTAGTTAAAATATTGATATTTTACTAATCTGCAATAAATCGATTGACACAATTTTATATATATATATATATATATATATATATAATATATATATATATATATAAATTCCACAGCCAAACAACGTCGCATCCCACAAGAGCCATGACAGTCAACAAACCGAAAGTCCAAGACTCGAGTTTCGCCCTCATTTGGACTCATCAGTTAGACACATCCAAACTCAGGATTCGAAACCCGAACCTCTTGCATGCGAGGCAAGCACTCTACCAACTGAGCAAACGCCCCTCACAAAAGAATTTCTATTAACCAACACAGATCAAACAAACCGCGCCGAAATCCGAGTGTGAAATGAACCTACTTCGTCTCGACAAGGGATGCGGCCATCCAACCAGTCACAACTTAATGGCTGGGAAGAGGTGAAAGTCAGAGGGTGCAAGGTCAGGAGAGCAGGGTGGATAGGGAAAGGATTTCATAACCACACGTCCGTGCTTCTGATCTAGCGACATGCGAGTTGTGGAACGGAACGTTGTCCTGAAGGAGGAGGGTAACTTTGCTGATCTTGCCCTGTCTCTTGATTTTGATAGTTTCCCTTAATTTCCTCAAAAGTGAAGCATAATAGGCTCCTATATTTGTGGTACTCTTTGCCAGGAAATCTGTCATCAGTAGTCCGTTCTGGTCCCAGAAGACTGTGAGCATGACCTTGCCAACGGAGGGCTGCACCCTTACCTTCTTTGGAGGTGGTGAGTCCAAGTGCTACCATTGCATTGGCTGGGCTTTGGTCTCTGGATCATAGTGATGGACCCAGGTTGTATCCTGGGTAATCAGTCTTTTGAAAAACTTTGACTAAATTCATCCTCGAGCACTCAACGCGTTCTTGCTTCTGGAATGGTGTGAGCAATCTGGGAATCCATCTCGCAGACACCTTATGCATATGCAAATGGTCATGAATGATAGTTTCCACAGTTTGTACTAATCTTGCCATCTTAGGCTATTTGGCAAATAGTAATGCGCCGATCTTCCAAAATGGCAGCCTCAACTTGACGGACATATGTCTCATCAATGACAGAAGGGGGGCGACAGGTCTGGGAGCTGTTTCCGCAGACTTCCGGCCATGTTTGAAATCACGATGTCAGGGATTTACAAGGTCATATGATGGGGCATTATCAGCATAAATTTCTTTCATTTCATCAAAAGTCTCCTGTCGTGTGCGTCCTTTCAAATACAAACACCGGATCACTGCTCGACATTCAACAGGTTCCATTTCACCAAAAGTCTCCTGTCGTGTGCGTCCTTTACAATACAAAAACCGGATCACTGCTCGACATTCAACAGGCTCCATTTCACATCTGACTCAGTTCAAACACCTGTAAAACAGAAACCACAATTAGTTCAGAGCTGTGATTTGCCACATTCCCCCATAGAGAGATAAATCATTGCGCATGCAAAATTTCAGCTAGATCAGACCACTGAAAGTGGGTCAGAGTCATTACTTAATGCACACCCCTCGTATAACTATATAAAGCATATACGATATTAACGGATACACACTCAAGAGTCAAAACAATGAAACGAATATGATGTTGTCCTAGCGCTTGTATTTACACACAGCGCTTTCGTCCGTACTAGTTAGAGAAATAGTTGGACACGGAGAAGAGATACTAGTATCTTGCCTAATGTTCTTTTTTTAATCTTATCAAAAAAATGATGTTCAATTTAAAATATTTTTCGCATCGCTTAAAAAGAAACGTAGTGTTGTCATAGAAAAAAGTCCTACAATATAGTCTTGAATAAAACCGGATTTTTTAATACAGGTAGAATAATAAGAATAGCTAGGAAATATAAAACTAATTAAATTGTATTTGTATTGCGACGCGATTTATTTTTTGTTTCTTTTCATAGCTAATCGTGAATTTTATTGATTAAGTCAACATCTCATATGGCGGAATCTTAACGGCATTTAGGTGGGGGTAGGATGAGGATGAAGAACAGTTCGAGGACTCTAACTAAGAATCCCGAATGATAGTATAAAAAAAATACAAGACAAAAACATACTAAGTTTATTTTGCCTTTAATATTGATGGCAATGATGATAGAGATAGCATTAAAAATAAAATTAAAATAGAATATTAATAAGGGTTATTATTCGCTCACAAGGGGTCTCCAAACAGTCATAAAAGATCTCAATAAATACAGCCTACGGTATTCCTTGATGCTAAGTGACAACAAGTCTCTCCAGACTTTCCAGTTATCTTAACCTCTTTCAATAACATCTGCAAATAAATTTGCAATATCGCAACAGATGTTTGCCATTGATTTCTCGTTGGCAGCGGCCATTGGGCATTACTGGAATTTGTGTGACAATAAGCCACCCCAAGGTCCCAGTTATCTTTGCACTTATACAGTTGAAGTGAGTTCACTCCTCGGTTTTCCTTTCTCCTTGACAACTTGTCAATTCTATGTGACTCTTTTTTTAAATGAGTGATCTCGTAATAGATTAATATGAGGTGTCGTTTGATAAGATATTATTATTATTATTATTATTATTATTGTTGTTGTTGTTGTTGTAGTTGGTGTTGTTGAAAAAGTTCGGATTTTAGAGTTGTTTTGCTTTTAATAATTTATATTTCCATTATAAAAATTAAACCCGTTATTTGAAAGAAATGTGTGTACATATATATATACTCCTATAAATTCGTTTTTCTTTTGTGTGTATTGGTATTCATATTAAAAACCTTATTTTCTATTTATTTAAAACGAAAATACATTTTTCTTATATATGAGTCGATGAATTACATTCATCTGAAAAAATATCTATCTGATTTGCATATTCTTTTAAACATTCATTTAATGTTAGATTTTTTTCGGTTTTCTTATGGGATGATCATCTTTAGTTAACTATTACGTGTAATTATATTCATGCAGATATTCTACATGATTTATATTTGCGTAAATGCTTACAGTAAACACAACATTGTTTCCATATATATGTATGTATACGTATACATTTTTGTTAATCTATTTATTTATCTATTTATCTATCTATCTATCTATCTATCTATCTATCTATCTAGCTAGCTAGCTAGCTAGCTAGCTATACTCCTATCAATTCGTTTTTTCTTTTGTGCGTATTGATATTCATATTTAAACCCTCTTTTCTATTTATTTAATTTAACAAGAAAATACAATTTTTTTATATATGATTGTGGAAATGCCTTGACTAGCAAAATATCTAACTAATTTGCATATTCTTTTAAGCATTCATTTAAATTAATTTCCTATTATTTTTTTCGGTTTTCTTATGATCTTCTAGAGTTAACTATTACGTGTACTTGCATGATATTTGCTTAAAATCTTTACAGTAAACAATTGTTTTTTCCATATATATTTATGTATACGCATATATTTTTGTTTAATCTATTAGTCTATACATCTATATATCTAAAAAAGTGAAAGTGCCTGTGTGTCTGTCTGTCTGTGTACTATTCCTTACGCAATAACTCTACCAATTTTAAGTCTACAGACTCGAAATTCAATATACAGGGTACTGAGATTTGGGAAATTTTTTCTGATCGGTTTTCGGCCGGAAATTTGGCTGTTGTGGACAGTGGACAAAGTTCAATGATTTGAACTTTGAGAACTCTACCAAACTCCTCCGACATTTTCGGGTCCAAACACTTGAAATTTTAGATATAGGTTATTTGGACATGGAATTATCATAATAACTTGATTTGAGCCCAAAATAATGCATGTAAAGGGGTCATAATAGGGGTCACATTTTAAAAAAAATTGACCTCAGCGGTCTCATCCAAATTACACAGGGAATTTCTTGTTTAAACATTTGAAATTTTCCATAAAGGTATTCAGAGATCGGGCAAGCTTTTTCATCGGTTTGGGTTAAAATTTTTTAGTTACAAATGTATAAATATGTGCATGTGTGTTTGCATGTCTGCCCAACACTTTTGACAAAGGCGGCGTATATTTTCCAAATCAGTAGTATTTGGAAGTTCGACCATTCAGACGACACATATCGAAGAATTGGCTAAAAGCATTAATATCTTCACCTTAAACTGGACACTTTTCTACAGGGATGGGGTCGCTTTTTTCGCCGATATTTTCTAAAGTCATCCTCTCCTTTCGATTGTCTCTAAATTAAAAAAAAACTTGTCACTTCCGGTTCGGCGGTTGTCGTAACAGCATAGACGTCAGTTTTTCCTGGTTCTTTTCCTCCTTTGCACTACGGGTTCGAGCCTGCCTTCCTACTACCAATTTTGTTTTTTTGCTCAAAATATGCATCCAAACACCTGGAAAACGCCGGATTGAAATGCTAGTATATCCATAAAAGTGAACGTGTCTGTGTGTCTGTCTGTGTCCATTTCTATACGCAATAACTCTGTCAATTTTTAGTCTACAGACAGAAATTTGATATACAGGGTACTGAGATTTGGGAAAATCAATGCAATCTATTTTCGACCAGAAATTTCGCTGTTAAGGGGTTAAGTTTAACGATTTGACCTTTGAGAACACTACCAAACCCCTCCGACAATTTTGGGTCTAAACCCTTGAAACGTGGGCATGAATCTAACTTAATAACATGATTTGAGCCCAAAACAATGAATGTTAATTTTTTTTAAATTACCGTCTTTTTTCTTTTGCTCACTCCACACCTCAGAACACCCGGGCAATACAATACACACACACACACACACACACACACACACATACACACACACACACACACACACACACACATATATATATATATATATGTATATATATATAAACAAAATAAAGTTAAAAAATAAGACGCACACACAAATACATTTACAAAGTAACATACAATAATGTATGATGCACATACTGCCCAGGTATATTCTGAATACTATCGCCATGGCAACAGATGAGAGATAGTTCAGACATGAGTTCAAAGAGAACTGGGAAAGATTGGCGATTCTATGTCAAAGGTCCCTATTTATTTTATGATGAAAAATCATGGTAAAAATAATAAAACGCCTTGTTACAAAAAGGATGTTTGTATGTACATAGATATACGCGCACACATTAACGAATGAACACACGCACATATACGCACATATGCAGATACACACGTATATATATATATATATATATATATATATATATATACATATATATATATAAGTATATGTATATATATATGTATGTATATATATATTGTATTGCCCGGGTGTTTATAAAATATTTTCATATACATATATATATATATATATATATATATATATATATATATATATGTATATATAATACCGATATATTATATATATCTATATATACATAATTGTGCAATATATAACTCAACTCAAATATATATGTCTATATTTTGATTTTCAGAATTTAAAGGCTAAACTTATATATTGCTCTATTCTTAAATATTGAGCTTCTCCTTTTTAGCTAGGATCACCCTGAAAATATCACCCCAAGTAAAATATATCAGAATATTACACCTTATTTTTAATCTTTGCCTGATCTCGCTATATATATATATATATATATATATATATATATATATATATATATATATATATATATATATATATACTATGTGTGTGTTTGTGTATATATGTATATATAAAATGTTTTTAGATGTGTATGTGTAGGTTTCGCCTATTTTTTCCTATTTGCCTTTCTATTACTAAAGTTATTTTTGTATTGCTATTCTTATAGCATATATACGCTACTTCACGTGTCGCAGAATAGCTCTTGTTATCTTATTATTAAGTTTTCTTATATATCTTACTAATATTTTATTTTTTGTTCCTTATATATATATATATATATATATATATATATATATATATATATATTATATAAGTATTGTTCTACATTTTGTCATTGGGAAGTTGTATTTTTCACTGGAGAGCCATATATTTTACAGCGGTCCTATTTTAAAATCTCCGAAACCGCTCCATGGTAGGCAGGTAAGGATCAACATTATCTATAAAAAGAATTTGGTCAAATTTTTTCTTCCATAGTTGACTTTATTTTAGAATTGTAGACTTTCGAGAAGTCGACTTATGGAAGTACTAAGTCTATTCATCTTTAACAATTTGACTTAAATTTTTTTCATATATTATTTTTCTTTAATTTTACAACGGATTATATAGGTGTTAAGCTTGCGATTGGTTTAATTTTGTTGTTGATTTATCGGGAATTTAAACCGCATTCTTTATTTATACTTTTACATTATTTTTTACACAAAGCTACTTTAGATTATATATATATGGTATTTTCTATTAACGCTGGGCCAAAGTTTTCTTCAAGACATTGTACATGCAACCAATGGTGACGACGTGAGAAAAAGGACGGATAATTATATTATAATTAAGCAGTTATTTTTTTACAAGCGCTTCTCTTTATTATTGATTCCTGAGTTCTATTTAGCACTAGTATCTTACAAATTCCCCCCACCCCAGGGGCTGCTTCTCAATTCTACAACGCTGTCAGTTACCTTATGACGGATGTTAACCTACACATTTATATTCTTTAGGTGAGACATTTCTTATGTTTATGAGGAAGTCTCACAGTGAACTCACGTGTTCATACTGAATTTTATGTTTGTAGAGGATTCTCTATTATTCAGTACTATGGATCCGCTTGGAATCGACACGGATTTTACTGCCACCAAGAACGTGTAAGACTAAGCAATGTTGTTGGTATCTAGGTTTCTACACGGATATACTGAGATATGACTAATTTCGCTATCTGCGCAGCATATAGCCCGCAACACGCTCTCCCTCTTCAATAACTTGTCTTTTTTCAGAATTCGTACAAATTTCTTCGCTCTTTGTACATTGTACACCCTCGCAGGGAAACATGATGCACTAGTTGTTTTGCGAAGTCTGTATTAGTGTAACACTACATCATCACTGGTTTCCATAGCAATTTCTTTCTCATTTCCTTCTTCTTGTTTTTGTGTTTGTTTGTTTGTTTCTTCTTTCTTTTATTGTCTCCTATTTGTTTCTATTTTTGTAATTGTTATGTATTTATCCCCTGTCTGTTTTCCAATTACCAACCAGGAATGGAACCATTTGTCTGCCTCATTAAATATTACGTTTTTGTTTTCCGAAGACTGAGTATATTCAAACTCCCACAGACCATTTTTCGTTTTCACCATATATTTTGCACTGTTCCCATTCAAATCTATACCGAACGGAAGTTCTTCATTACTTGTACTATATCTTGAACTTTGAATATGACTTTCGTGACATACGTACATGCTAGTATTAGAATTGTACATAATCTTATGAAACACAATGTCCTCACATTTTAATAACGTTGTCAACGGCTTTTCATTACTATATAATTATGTTTGTTTTATTCATTTACCAACAATGCTGTATAAATATTATATTTTTATCTACTCATGCTATTTCTTCTTTGGTGCTTTCCCCATGTCTTTTTAGAGGTTGGGTTTCGATCCTGACTTATAGTGATTGCTTGACTAGCTGCACTGATCAGTTGTGAAACAGCGAAACAGAACTGTATGTGGATGACTATATGTATATATATATATATATATATATATATATTTGTCTATGTATATATTCGTTTATATATATATATTTGTTTATATATATATTTGTTTATATATATATATATGTATATGTATATATATATAATAAAATTAACTTTCTTGAGGTTATATATTTGGATTTTACCGTCACTGTATTATTCATCTTCTACCAGACTATTCATTCATGTGTAATAACGATTTTCTTCCCCATATTCCCGCTGCTTCACTTTTTTTTCAAGTAACATCTTTGACTTACTTGTTGTTTCATCAAAAACTTTTTGCATGCAAACTCCGACCCCGCATTTTTCTAATTCCTACCCTCTGATGAGAAAGACAGTATTTCTTCGAAACTCCGCGGATTAAGGACTATCCACTGATCTAGTGTTTCCTTTTCAGATTAAATATGCTTTTAACTAATTTCAAAGTGCTTTTATTAACTGTTTGCTCGTATATATATATATATATATATATATATATATATATATATGTATATATATATATTTATATGTATATATATGCATATATATATGCATATATATATATGTGCATATATCCATATATATATGTATATATATGCATATATATGTATATATATATAAATATATATATATATATATATATATATATATATATATATATAAGGAACACAGGTATACTTCTATAAGATTTTCGCTGGATTGCAATGACACCATCATTCGTCTATATATCAAAAAAAAAAAAATTCCTTGCATATAAAAACGTCATATAATCTTCCAAATACAATCTTTTTTTGGGGGGAATCTTCATTATTTCTATTGGAATTATCTCCCTTTTATTTTATATTTAACCGCTAAATATTATGAGCAAGAATGCCTTATGTCTATATTGCTATATTATCAGAATGTCGTATGTCTATATTATGTCTATAGTTGCCTTATGTCTATATCCGCTTTTCACTAGCACCATTTGACTTAGCATGCTAAGATAAAGGTAGCTATTCCTACCCTTAATTATATATAAAGTGTTTAATTGTTTAACTGAAAAATATAATCTAGATATAAATATATTAGTTTGCTTTATCTTATGTTTATTTTTTGTAATTCCTTCACTCTCAAATATCGAGCTTTATATGGCATAATATTTGACTATTCAAAGAATTCATCTACATTATAAAAACTCATTTGATGCATATATATATATATATATATATATATATATATATACTTGCATTAAAATATATGTCTAAAAAGGTTCATAAAAATTGTTTCATATTTCGGCTCTATAGAAAATGTATTATCTATCTATCTATATATATACATATTTATATATATGTATATTAGTATGTATGTATATTTATATAGATGTATATTAGTATGTATGTATGTGAATATATATATATATATATATATGTATATATATGTATATATATACACATATATATATATATATATATATATATATATATATATGAATATAACTACACATGTGCGTACTTAAGCAAACTCCTTTATATAGCAAACCGCCTAAAATGATATTTTTTTACTATTCTTCTCTCAGCTAAATATGCCCAAGGCCGTTTTTGTTCTCAAAGATACAAAGTCGTCATTAATCATGAAAAATGCCTGATTTCAACCAAAAATACTATTTTTATATTAAGAGAGAAGAAAGCTACATTTTCCGTAAGAATGAATACGTCAAACGGAGATTCTAAAAAAAGAAAAACATAAGATGTATGGAGACACACATAGTTATATTCATATATAGATATAAATATGTTTGTTGGCATGCGCATATACATTTATACAGATGGATGTCTCTATTAGTGTGTGTGCGTATATATATATATATATATATATATATTAATATATGTGTGCATATGTATGTAAATATACATACGTATATATGTATATATATATATATATATATATATATATATATATATATATATATGTATATATATATATATATATATGAATTTCCAAGGTTATGGAATATATATACATAAATATATATATATATATATATATATATATATATATATATATATATATATATATATATATATATATTCTATAACCTTGAATATTCATGGACGATTTTATGTCAAATAAATACATTTAAAAGACGTACATTTAAAAGACGTACATTTACACATCCGGTCGTGTGCATATATATATATATGTATATATATATATATATATATATATATATATATATATATATATAGGGTGACCCAAAAAAATCAAAAGCTAAATGGAGGCCATCTAGAACATATGCTGTAGAACGGAGAAAAACGGGCAAAGACCTTAGTGTTTAAATTTGATGTTTGGAATATAATAAATAAGTTACGACCAAAGTTTCATTTCAGTCCAACAAAACACTAAGAAACGGGGCCTAATTATAGTTTGGGCCCGTTTTTGTTTGGTCACACTGTGTCTTTATCCGAAGTTTGGATTTTTAATTTTTTAAACATGTGACAAAATCTCATATCTTTTTTTTTTTGCTTTTCTCTGTATCTTCTTTCTGTATGTCTCTTAAAAAGATGTACTCTTTAACATATTGTCCATTCATGTACTGTATGTCAAAATTATATTTAATAATTTGCTAATGACATTCCTGAGAGGATAAGTACACATTGAAAATCAATGTATTTTCGAAATTAGTTTTACTATCGTATTCTTTGTTCGAATACTAATTTTCTATTTCGAAAAATCGTATTATATATGAATTAAATAAAAATATTTAAACCTGTAAATTTGTATATATATATACATCCAGAGGAAGTCTCGAAATAAAGACGAAACGTTGATGAACACATAATACGGGTTGTTCCTTTTTATTTTCTCTACATATATATATATATATATATATATATATATATATATATATACCATAATCTATCTATATATCTATAAAAGTGAACGTATCTGTGTGTCTGTGTGTCTGTATGTCTGTGTACATTTCCCTACGCAATAACTCTGTCAATTTTTAGTCTATAGACTCAACATTTGAAATACCGGGTATTGAGATTTGGGAAAATCGATGTGACGGGTGTCAGTAAGAAATTTGGCTGTTAAGGGGTCAAATTTCAACGATTTGACCTTTAAGAACTCTACCAAACTCCTCCGACAATTTTGGGTATAGACACTTGAAATTTTAGATATAGGTTACATGAACCTGGATCTAACTTAATAAAGTGATTTTAGCCCGAAACTATAAATTTTAAGTGGTCATAATAGGGGGCAAAGTTAAAAAAATTGACCAGTTGTTTTTTTTTGTTTTTTTTTCCCAGCATACACCTCACACCCGGGTAACGCCGGGCACCTATGCTAGTATATATATATATATATATATATATATATATATATTTGTATGTATATACATATATATATATGTACCATAATATATATATGTATATACATATATATATATATATATATGTACCATAATATATATATATATATATGTACCATAATATATATATATATATATATATATATATATATATATATATATATATATATATATACATGTCATTATATAAAAGTCACGCTTTCTGTGTGTATTTGCGTGTTAAAGAGTATTTTCCTCATACATTCTAAAGCGACTGAGCCTAACTTCGAAGATTTCGGACAAAGCTAATTTATCTTTCTGACTTTGCTCTTTGATATCTTTTTCTACAGAAATTAAGTAAACAACTATCGAAAACCAATCAACAATAATTTTACAGAGGAAATAATTAAAGTTACGTTGACAAAGGGAGATAATAAAATTATAGATTTATTATAATCTAGAGTTATTGCTTCGTGGTAGAGAATTTAAGTAAATATCGAATGATTCCCTGTTCAAACCGGAGTGTCCCTTACAATATTATTTTACTTTTTTCTGATTAGTTAGTTCAATTTACGATAAAAAAAAACGCTGCGTAATTTTTCATATATT
Organism: Euprymna scolopes; assembly: GCF_053919585.1. Taxonomy (NCBI): domain Eukaryota; kingdom Metazoa; phylum Mollusca; class Cephalopoda; order Sepiida; family Sepiolidae; genus Euprymna; species Euprymna scolopes. The sequence continues at coordinate 24,271,849 of NC_136512.1, read as the reverse complement.
TCATTTATTATAAGCACAAACAAAATTTAAAGAAAGATATTCTCATTATTTTTTTTTAACGAATTAGTTAACCGAGCAAATAATTCTTCGTAATAATTATAATAATGTAAATAATTAGAAGATTAAACGTATTGTACGACCTGGCAATGCCAACTGCCAACTAGCACACCACACACACACAGCATACACGCACACACACACCTGTATATATATATATATATATATATATCATAAAAGCGGCGCTGTTTTCCCCTTTGCAACAAGAGATCGCACATACAAATCTATTATGTCGAGACTATTAGTCACTACATCCTGTAACTTTCATTACAGACATTCATAGGCTTCACAATAAAATCGGACATTACATCCTAGGAGCGACATCATCCCCATCGCCTAAACCTCTAAGGGAAGTAGATCCAATTTTTCCCCCATTTCATAAGTCCTTGTACGACCCCATTCATCACCGCGTGAATTTATATTTTTTTCCTACTTTCTTGTGTCTACACCACTACTAACTGGCTATTGAATTCATACGCTTCGCATCCTCTTTCCACTTTTAATCTACAAATAAATGCCGTCTCGCTTGCCGCATTCCTTGCATTTTCGATTGTCTGAACTGCAAACATTCCTGTATTCAAGATTAACGGTGTTCACCTCAAAACCGAACGCTTACTAATATTTCAATATGACCTCATAAGATAAGATACATACGAAAGAGAAACCTTCTGACTTATAACTTCTAGCATTAACTACTCTGACAACTCATTATACATGGATTTACACATTAAACAATGGAGCGTTGCTATGTGTGTTAGTGTGTGCCATAAAACTACTAGGCCGCAAAAACTTCCGCCCGCGTGTGTTTGTGTTTATACACATACATTGCGTGTGTGTGCGCATGTGTGTCTGCAATTAAACTAATAGGCTGCAAAAACTTGTGCACGTTTTTCTAATTCTTTTCTTTACATTTTTTGTTACAGCGAAGAGGATTTCTTTTTTTTGTTAACTTTGTATATAATTTGAAATATTTAACAAATTCTACTTTGTTTTAATTTCCCATCATTTATCTCATACTAGGTTTCAGTATATTACACTGATCTCTTTCCCTTTGTAGCATTTGACCAACTATAACCATTTATATGGCAGGAACCTTCGTCTTTAACTAACAATAGGGTATTTATTTTATACATTTGTTCATTATCAATCGATGATCCTCACACAATATTTTAGGAAGTATCAAAAATGTATAGAATGAGAGTTCTTGAATCCAATACATATATGAATACATATATTGAGAGCAAGATAAGTAATGAAACGGGCAGAAAGACGAATTGTTTAATTCATCGTTGCAGAAAGATGCTCCTTATTTAAACACAAGAAATTGAGATTATATGTAATACAATTTTACTATTTCCTATGAAGTGTTTATATATATATATATATATATATATATATATATATATATATATATAGTCTTATTTCTAGTATTTTGAATTTTATTGGGTTTATAAAATTGAAGATCACGTAACCGTTCATATACCAATAAGTCAAAATTAGATGGCTTAAACTGTACGCTTCAAAATTACCATAACAGTGTTGCAAGGCAAGTCGTACAAATTCAAACCTTAGATTTTAACTACATCTCATCCTTCCAATGTTTTCTTTTTTAAAACTTTGACTGATAAGATGTAGCTAAAATATTTCTCATGTTTTTCCTTATAAGGGAAATGGATTCCATATTGTTCATTGCTAAACACTTTTATATTCAATACGTCTGATGAAAGTCTGTTCTCGTGAAATTTTTAAATGTCATAGGGTTTGAATTTGTCCGGAGGGTCTTGAAACAATTGTAATTAACGACGAAATACATAATTTGTTGCTATCAATCTATTCCTTGGTGTCTGTATTTTGTTAAAACAATATATATATATATATATATATATATATATATATATATAAAAGATTCTTGAATGAATTTTAAACTTTACATAATCGCATATTTTAGTTATATTCTTGCCGAGATTGATGTTGGCAAAACAATTTGTTTCTTGCTAACGATATACAAGATAGCTACATGACCGAATTCGAATCTCGCAACTGTCGATAATCGTAACTCTCTGACCTTATGTCTCTCGAAAGGATGAAACACGGCTCTTTGTAGGAATTATAAAATCTAGTAATTATATATATATATATATTAAGTAATGTGATTTATAATTTAAAAGTTTTAAAATTTTTAAAATTTTAAAATCAAAATTTAATTAAATTAAAAATCAGTTTAATAAGAAGGAACAACAACAAAGTCAATTATCTGTACGATCGTTTCGGAAATCCGTGCTTTTTATTTGTGGTATACATGAAGTCACGTAGAATAATTATACATAGTTTTTTTTGGTAAGCACGGTCTCCTCATCAGCAAATTTAGGAGGATTTCTATTGAATTGAAAAGACACCAAAAATAAACCTAGCATTAAAAGTAAGGCAGATGAATTTGAAAAATTGAAGTAAAAGGTTTGGATATAAAATTTATAAGAAAATTAATAAGAAAATTGGTATAGGTTAGAGATAGAAATGAGTAGAAAAAATATATATATTTTTTTGAATTTACATAATAAATTTGATTTAAAGATATATAGATATATAATTACCTTTTGGTTTTTCTTTTTTTGAAATCAGGAACTGTATTTAAAGTAGTCATTTAGATGTTTGCTATAGCTTTTTTATTTTATTGAATGATGAATTTTAAAAGGGCGACGCTCGTGCAGTAAATTGTTTCCGTTAGCGTATTTTGATTTAGAGACGCTACAGTTAATATCTATAGAGAGAGAGTTTTTTTTTTTTTGCAAGTTTTTAAGGGGAGATAATTGTCATGGCTTTATTTATTATTTGATTTACGAGTCTAAGGGCGGTAATTGGTTTAACTTAATTTATTAAAAAAAATTAAAAAAATCTATTTTTACTAATGAGTAATTTTTAATGATTTAAGGTGGTTTATATTTATTAAATTTAAACCAACGTTTATGATTACACGATAGAAGCTCGTGTCTTGAATTTACTAGTTTGGTTGTGCTTTTTATATCTCCATATTTTAAAATTTTTAGGGTTTCTTTTGTACATAATGTACAAAATTTATCTCCTGGTTTATATGATTTGCAAGTCTCAATTATTTGCCATTTTAAGTTGAAAGAAATATTGCTATTTTTTAGTTGCCAAATATAGTTGGATAGAGTAGTTTGGTTTGATAGAAAGTTATTTTTAAAAGAATGTTTGTGCGTTGAAATTCTATGTTTTATTGGGCCAGATGTGGAACCAATATATATTACCTCTTGATTATTATGCTTATTTTCCGTTAGGTCTATTGTTGGATTATAATGTGGTGGGTTGGTTAATAATTGATCGGTAGATTGATTTAAGTTGGTGTTATTATTTAATCTGGTAGTTGAGTTATGGCTGTTGATAGGTTCTTGTATATTTGGAGTTTTTGATACTGTGCAGCTATAGATAACATTTTTAATTTTACATGAGCCCTGTAGGGGACATTTATTTTTTCTTCTACAGTTACAGTCCGATGTATTTTGTATAGTTGCATTTTGTAGTTGTTGTTGTTCCTTCTTATGAAACAGATTTTTAATTTAATTAAATTTTGATTTTTAAATTTTAAAAATTTTAAAACTTTTAAATTATAAATCACATTACTTAATATTGAATTAGCTCTAGGACATTTAACTATCGAGCTTATTATATATCTAAATTACAACGAGCATTTCCTGTATTTTAATTAAACTAGTAATTTCACTATTACATTAAAATACACTTAGCTCTTTAGACTATTATTCTAATCTCCTTTAAATTATATATATATATATATATATATATATATATATATATATATATATATATATATATATATATATATATATATTGATCATTTTGGTCTCTTGGTTTTACTGGATTCCAGGATAAGAATTTATCTAGTCTAGTGGAGTATCCAGCTTTCTGTTATTACTTGAGGTTACATCATTTGGGGAAGGTGCACCATTCCTCGTAAAATCTAATGTGGGTTAGTCATAGCGAGGAAATTTTATTTGGCCAGTGAATACTATGTGAATTTGAATATTTGCTCAGGGTTTACTTCTCTAGAAACAGTATCCTAATGCTTGGTTGTTCTGACAAACCGTTTTACAGAGAGACCTTATATACTTGAGACATTCAAGTTCTCTCTCTCACTTTCTCTCTCTCTCTCTCTCTCTCTCTATATATATATATATATATATATATATATATATATATGCGTGTGTGTGCGTGCAAATTTCCTATATTTAACGCGATTATCGCCATTTTAAAAATTACGAAGCTATACATAATGTGACTGCTTTTAGGATTAAAGTCCTCAATTGAACAAATTGTATTTAGCGCGTTTTGCATTCGACCTCTTTACACACACAAACAATTACAGACACACAATCCTATATATATATATATATATATATATATATATATATATATATATATATATATGGCTGCATAAACTGTTTGTGATGTTCCATTGTCGTTATGTTGATTTATGTAGTTTTATTTTCTCTTACCGGCACGGACTTTGTACCCCCTCACTCATAATATTTTTCTTTTTTTTTTCTAGTGTTTCTCTAACGATTAATGGTTAGTTGAAAGAGAACTGAATTTTCCCTAAATTTCCTTTCTGTGATATATGAGTGTGCTTTGGACATGATAAATGGCTTCGTTGGCGAGTCTCATCGCTTTTGTACGCTCCGTAAACGTCTCGAGTACAAACGAATCTTGAACGACAGGTAGGCGGAACGCTGTGAACAAACCGCCCTTTTCCGATTGGTGTTATGACGGATTTAAAAACGTATAAGATCTGCCCGTGTGTCTGTTTAAATGCGTCCTGCTGTTTCAATGAGAAAAGTCGCCTCCAGTTTTACTGGTCTGCCCGTCACGCTATACTTTTTAATTGACTATTTTCATGAGCGGATTTGTTTATTGTTAAGGCGTTTATATAGCTTTAGCATTATACGCATCTGAGATGGATAAACCCATATGACCGGTGCCAGTCAAGTCAAACACATTTACGATAAAGGAAGGGTTACAAAGTTGCAAAGTGGATTTTTTTGTATATGGTTAAAGGAAGAATTGAAAAAGCCAGATTGTATTTAATAAAAATACTAAAGAAAATATGTGCTGTTGCTTCGTCGAATGAAAATAGCTCATACACCGACAAGAGACTGTAAAATGAATAAGACTACTAACTCTTCCATTAGTAATGCGGTCCTGGATATGACCTTAAACTATATCCGGTGGTGAGGCCCCAGCTTGCAGGCTTTGGGGAGTGTGGAGCCACCCTTTAATTACCATTGCTCCCACACTGACCCGGAGTGGTAGTATCTGTTAGGGTCCCAACTATGGGTTAAATAGAAACCGACTTGAAAAAAACAAAAATATTCTATTTAAAAAATTGCTCTTCAAAATCACTGGATTCGGCATTAAATAACCTGAAAAGGGTTGATATGCCGTAAAACAAAACCAACCAACCAACCAAATCAATTAGTAATGATGAGTTAATCAGACGATAAATAAAATTGGTGTTGATCGTGTTATAATAATAGTTCTAGATGATTCAGATAATAAATTTACAGAATGAGATACACTGCTCATTACAACATAGGGGATTGACAGTTTGTGGGTCAAATTATCTTGTCACTAGTTATATAATAAAAATTATTTTAAAATAAGAACTTATTAAATGCTTGGGTGAGTATAAAAATTCTTAATTGATAAGATAAATATATGAAGATACGTAGATGAAGTGATTGTTAGATGCAATATAAAAATGTAACCCCCATATTTAGCTGATTGAATTAACTCATCAAGTATAGGAAAAATATAGACGTTTTTGGTTTGTTTTACTGTACACATAGATTGTTGTCACAAAACAAATATATAATTATTTTTCTATCTTATCGGTTTTTGTCATGTAATTTCGGGTTTGTATTACTGTACACATAGATTCGAAAACGTTGTCACAAAACAAATATATAACAAATAAATGTGATCAAAGGCAAGATAAGTTACTTTTCTACCTAACTGGATATAATTTTCGTGTTTTTATTTAATTTAACATGTTTATTCAGCTCGAAAAACATACAGTGTTTACCGATGTATTGGACACTTTAAAATGGCAGCCGACTCTCTCTTTAAGGCGGTAAGTTTAGGAAAATGAGTTATAAAAAAAAGAAAACAGACAAAATACTGTTAGAAACTCGTTCAATATATGTTACCGTGGCATAGGCTGACATATATTCTGAAGACATGTAAGTTCAGAACGTCGATATGCCTAGTCTCACTGTGGATCGCAGATCTTTCAGATGTGTTTCCATTCCCTTGACCAATATGTTCTGTATACTTGTTTCTTGGTTACGCGTTCCACTATATACATTGCGGTACATAGTATAGGTATGTCCTTTACTTACACACGGTCACCTGTTTTGATTATAGCCTTCTGCTTATTATGTGGCGGCGCCGTTATTCCCTTTATTCCCCGGATTAGGTCTCTGATTACACGTGTGAGGTTCGTATACTGAAGTTGAAGTCCAATCTAAACAAATTCAAAGTCCAAGGGACAGGAAAGCGGTTCGATCAGTACACACACAGACACGGTGACACGCCACCAACACGAACCAGCGTACACAATTACGATATATGCACGAGATTTTGCGAGAGTTTCCGAGATCATACCATTACAAAACGCCGTCGGCGCCATCTTGGAATTATTTTCTTATCCTTGCTTCGCAGCGATGACAAAGCACGCACGCACACTTAGGTCGTTTGAACGGTAAACCCTCATTTTCACAGCTTTTGCCACATATACACACTATTGGCAGCTACTGTAGCAGAGATGTCATCTTTTAGCGTACCTTGTTACAGCATACTGCTTCCGTAACAGTACACAATTTCCTAGCTGCGATCCTCTTTATAGTTCTATGAAATAGGTCGATGATTTCGTTTACAGAGGGGTCATGCGCATAGAAGAATCGAAGCCCGATTCACCACTTACCTATGAAGGTTTCAATCGAGCTGCTTCGAAAATTATTGTCATTGTCCGTCAGAATCTCTCATCGAGGAGAAAGTTTGATCGCCAACCGAATGGCGTCGAAATATATCAATGTAAAAAAAAAATAAGCCCCATTGTAATTGGAAAAATCAATTACTTCTGAAACACCCTCTTATTAGTGTATCGGAAATGAATCTATAGACTAGTCCTCTACAAATTCTCTTCAAACTGATGTCACAACTAGCTTTGAAAGCCAGAGCCAACCTGTGTGCAAAGTAGGATGTCCACCACTAACCAGGCCGACTGATTTTTCGGTGAGCAATCTGGAACTGGTCAAGCCCTAACTGAGTTCAGGGATGCAGAAAAAGCAGTGGCACATGCTTAACGTTTCTCTTAATTGTATCAAGCAACCGCTGAATCACTCTCGATAGTTGATCCGCTTTTTGGCTAGATTTGCACAAGGACTCATTTATCGACTGCGCGTTGTCCTTCATCAATTTTATTGTCAACCCGCCGTCAAATTCACATTTCCTTCTTCGCTTTACACTACAGCTTTTGAGACGGACAAATACCGACTAGAAATTTTTTTTGTCTTTCTTTGAATTGAACTTTAAAATCTAAACTAAAAATAGTACAATTTGTATTTTGTACATGAACAGACAACTATAGTGTGCAGGTTCAAATCCAATTCGTATCACATAAACACATTCACTTAGATATATTAGCAACATTCCAGTGATGCTGTGCCCGATGACGTTCTAGAAAAAAAACATTCTCACTAAATATATAGTCTGAAAACGAATGACGAAATTTAGTCACTGAAATAAATACATGAACGATGGTCAAACGCAAGAGACTAAACTATATTAACCTGCAAGAAGATGCAGATGGTCAAAAAACAAAATGGTGTTCAAACAAATATTGTAAAATATCCCAAGGCCTGGCTGTTCTAAATTATAGTCTCGATTTAAAAATTCTCAGCGCTGGCATTTCGAATAACTGGAATTTTATTAAAATCCCATAAATAATAATTTTTTTTTGGGGGGGGGAATGGCTCAATAATAGGTCAATATATTACGTTTTTGTCTCACCATTTTGTGTATGGAAGTATGATTTCATGCGCTACTATCATCATCTTTAGTGTTGTTTTAGAACATGTCGTTATAGAATACCTAAGACTGTGGAACTATATCTTATTGCCACGTTTGCTAACAAACTATTCATCATGGCCGGGTGGTGATTTGGCTTATAGCCAAATCACCACCAGGTGATACAGTCTAGAATTTCCAGAAACGCAGCCTAGAATTCCCTTTCCTCTATCGACCTCTTATTCGTCCGGACAACATGGGGTAAGCACGCATATTTCTGTTTCTCCGGAAGCACGCATATTTCTGTTTCTTCTCTCATTATTAGTTAGGTTAGTTAGTTTAATTTTTAAGGTTATCAAGTGTAAATTTTATTTGTAATATACATTGTATACATTTGTAGAATAAATAGTTAATTATATTTCATATATGTTACGATTGTGATGGGTTGTGTGTTTTCTTGTGTTTACCACAAATGGTTCTATTAAACAACGATGCGGTCCGGAGGACGTAGAAAGAAGATTCCAACCAGAATGCCACTAGGGTGAAGAGGTCATCTTGGGAGAATGAAGGAGAACTACACCGCCACACCCAACATCTCAGGTATGATTTTCTTCTTGATACACAGAATTGGTCAATCTCCACATCTTCATGTGACTGTTTCCAAGAGATTTAGTATAACACGTAAGGCCTGACATAGGCCAGTGACCGACTGATCGTGTTATAATAATAATAATAATAATAATAATAATAATAATAATAATAATAATAATAATAATAATAATAATAATGTGTAAACGGCTGCATTTTGAGCGTACGAGAACTACAAAATCCTATGGGACATACAGACGGACAAACCCACCCAAGCAAGAAGACCAGATGTCGTAATAATTAACAAGAAAGAAAAACCCTGGCAAATCGTAGACTTTGCAGTCCCAGCTGACCACAGGGTGAGTATGAAAGAAAAGAAGAAACGAAGCAAATACACAGAGCTAGCCAGAGAGTTAAAAGGGATTTGAATGATGAAGAAAATCAAAATAGTACCAATAATAGTGGGAGCACTAGGAATAATTCCGAAAAACTTCGAAAAAAAGAATGTCAGAAATTGGAATCAGGGGAATAACTGCAAAAGTACAACAACTAACGATAATGAAAAAGACTGAAATATTAAGGAACCCCCTTGAATGCGGAGAATAATACAAGAAAATATAAGGAATAAGCGTTACAGGGAATGAAGAACACCGAAACTGCATATCTACACAGACGCTAATGACTGGCCTATATTAACATCATCATGCGACCGTTTCTAAAACATTTAGTGTAACACGTGAAGCCAGTCGCACGCCAGTGACCGGCTGATCGTGTTATAAGACTTTCTTCAGATGTATTTCGTGGAAGTCGAGAATCTTTATTTTGCACTTCGGAATTTACACAGAATTGCGAATGGAACACTTTTTTTATCTTTGAGTGTTGTATGCACTTGTTTCGTCAGATGTGATTGAATATAACTCCAAAAATTTGCAACTGTATTTTGAATGTCGCTTACATTGATGATTGAGCCATTAATCCCCAAAATATTTCTGTTCGAAATTTTCTGACAGTTTCCAAGTTCGACGGAAAAATCATGGATGTTTGATAGAAAGAGTCCAGTGTACTACTTGATATACACACGGCACCTCACAGGATCTGTCGAATTAAACGTCCTGAAAATAATAGTAAATTTAGTATTCCAAAGAATCAGAAAGAATACAAAGTGAAGAATCGTTGCGAGCCTGTCTCTGCTTTATCGTTATTTTTATGGCAAGTTATCAACTGAGCTTCAATCTATGCCCCCACACTCGTCTAGCCAAAAATACTATCAATAATTTCCCACACTCTTTATCTGTGACTAAACTTAAATATAGATTTCATGAACAAAGAACTTTTTCTTAGAACTGCACGCCCGTGGATTTCTTTTCTGATTGCATGCTTTTCAGCTGACTACAACTTGTCTTCAAGTCCAATGTAAACAAATTCTTGATGAACCGTCCCTTTAAATACTCCCATTTACAAAATATCCACTACTTAAGTTTTTCTACGCTATAATCACATTAACTATTATGTACCCATTAACCATCATCCTCAAGTTGTCGGCAAGCCTTGATAAGTAGTGATTCCTATGTAAAAAAAAAGAAAATAAAAAATGAAAAATAAGCAATTCTCATCTTCAAACTTCAGAAACGAAAATTATTTTATGTTAACATTCACATGCACTTTATAAGAAAGATTGGATACGAAAATTTACGGAGTGTTCATAGGAGAGATAAAAGCTAATCCTTACATAGCTGGAGGCAGCACTCGACCTGAAAAACAGCGCTGAACTTACATTCATCAAATCTCCTCCAAAAAAGAAAGAGACAATACCTAAATTTGCTATGAGTAAAATCTTCCTAAAAGTATTTTCTAGTTATGGATTTCATTTGGAAGAACGCAGAGTATATACTTCAGGCAACTATTAATGGATTAACACTGCCTAATAGATACCGTCTTCATGTCTTTTAGGTTTTTTTTTTGTTTTTTTTTTGTGAAGAGATATGCCAGTTTGTCCTGACACGGGGTTATATTTCTGTTTAAACATTTGAACTAGCATTGTAGAAAAATGTGAAATAAGATGGCTCGATATGAGTAATCATCTCTGTGTTGTACGAGGGGTACTGCAGCTAAACCAATCGAAGTATCCTTTAGCAAGAGCAGCAATCTGAATAGGTCACCGAACTAGATGAATTCTTGCTTTTAACCAAGGAATTAACAGAAATACTTTTACATATTTAATTGATTCATGCGCTTGAATAAAAATTAATATTCCAAACTTGTTTACTTGTCAACGTTTCAGAGAAAAAGAGGAAATGTTATAGAACATGTGAATATTATACATCTAATAATATGTGTCATATTTATGTATGATATAGATATATTACCTCGCGAATTGAGCAATACTGTAAGAGGAAGTAAATATAAAAATCGTTTCCTACTTTTGCTAAAACTTCTATAAATATCAAAGGCAACGTGGATTAGAGCATATAAATTGCCTATAATTGCTAAACTTGCTACAAAGAAAGTCGGCTTTCTCTACATTTCTAAAATGGTTACTCACACCAGATCGTATCCTATGGAAAGCAACAATTCGTTTGTGCATAAGGTATTGGTTTGCTGGAATAGGTAGGTGCGACAAGATATAACTTCAACAAAATACGTCCCACAATATCAATCAAGTTCCAGTTCCTCTTCAATCTCCGCAATGTGACATAGATGTGCCAGCTTACATGTATTTGATTGAATGTGTTATTACGAGCACATGGATATATTGTCCATCCCCAACAAACCCTAGCTAAGTGTCTTTGTTTGATTGTATCTGGTGTAGCTAAGTTATATTATTGTTATTATGTTTGAAATACCTCCTGTATGTTAGGTACATTATAGACTCAAAGATAATTGGGAATAAGGTATATTATAATCCATGGGAAATGTACAGAGATTAATATACATGCAAATATATATTTATATCTATATATATATATATATATATATATATATATATATATATATATACTAAAGAAGAACAAAGGATCAGTCGAAATTATGTGCTTTTCAACGCAACATTGTTGTTTGTTCGAGAGAATGTTTATATTTCTACACGCCAAAAAGCATGAAATAAATACAGAAGAAGTATTATCTATATATATCTATAAAAGTGAATGTGTCTGTCTGTCTGTGTGTCTGTGTGTCTGTCTACATTTCCCTACGCAATAACTCTGTCAATTTTTAGTCTATAGACTCGAAATTTGAAATACCGGGTACTGAGATTTGGGAAAATCGATGTGACGGGTGTCAGCCAAAAATTTGGCTGTTAAAGGGGTCAAATTTCAACGATTTGACTTTTAAGAACTCTACCAAACTCCTCCGACAATTTTGGGTCTAGACACTTGAAATTTTAGATATAGGTTCCTTGAACATGGATCTAACTTAATAAAGTGATTTGAGCCCGAACCACTAAATTTTAAGGGGTCATAATAGGGAGCAAAGTTTTAAAAAATTAACTATTTTTTTGTTTTTTTTGCTTTTTTTGCACAGCGTACACCTCCAAACACCCGAGCAAGGGGCCAAAGTTCAACGATTTGACCTTTGAGAATTATACCAAACTCCTCCGCCAATTGTGGGTCTAAACACTTGAAATTTTAGATATAGGTTCCTTGGACATGGATATAACTTAATAACTTGATTTGAGTCCAAAACAATAAATGTTAAGGGGACATAATAGGGGTCAAAGTTTTAAAAAAATGACCGCTTTTTCTTTTTCTTTTTTTTTTCTCAACATACACCTCCAAACACCCGGGCAACGCCGGGCTGAAATGCTAGTAATTTATATATGTATTTTTCGTATTGATATTTCATCCATGAATAAATAAATAAATATATATATATATTTCTTTCTTATATAATGTACACACCCACGTATATATATATATATATATATATATATATATATATATATATATATATATATATATATATATATATATATATATATATATATGAATTTGATAAACGCCAAGGCTTCTTTAAACTGACCCATCTGTGTATAAAACATCCCTTTAACAACTGTGGATCGGTAAGAATTCTTTACATAAATGGTAGTTTCAATTCCATACCCAGCGGGTGACGAGTATCTCAGATAGTGACTAACATTGAACGCTGTACAGACAGATGAGATTTGCAGGGCGGGAAAGCGTTGTCTGGAATCTGCAATAAATGTCAGTTTGTGATTAATTACGGGCTAAAATCGGTAGTTACAAAACAGAGGCCACCGTTTTCTTTATACACACTGACCGAGACTTCGAGAGGGTGGAGCATTGGTCAAATCAAAACTTAGCGGAGGCAGGGTCGGAGAAAAGAGTGTAGACATTAGTGTGCGTCGGAAAGGCAGTCGATACTCGTAGCCGATTGGTTTAATGCAGTCCGTCCACTACTTCCCAGCCCACTTTTTTTTATTTTTGCTAACAAAGTGTCGATTTTTTTCTTAGTAGGGTAAACGCTGTCTGGGGACCTGTCTACTATATTTATATATATTTATCTGTGAATATATATATATATATATGTGTGTGTGTAAATATATATATATAAATATATATATGTGTGTGTGTAAATATATATATACATATATATGTGTGTGTGTAAATATATATATATATATACATATATATGTGTGTGTAAATATATATATATATATATATATATATGTATATATACATATATATATATGTGTGTGTGTAAATATATATATACATATATATATATGTGTGTGTAAATATATATATACACACACACACACATATATATATATATATATATATATATATATATATATGCGTGTATGTGTGTTTTATAGCGATGAATGATAATGTTAAATGTCCAATTGGTACTATGTATATACAGTTTTCTTTTCCTTTATTTGTAGTTTCTCTTTAGTTTTGTAGTTTTTTTTAAAATGTTTTATTCGTTATTTAAGAGGGGAAACGCTATAGTTAGTGGGCATCTACTTTTAGATTTGTTTGGCGATGTTTATATGAGCAGCTAAAATCGACTATTTTATCTTTTCTAGCCTTCACCTTTTTTCCTGGCAAAACGATGATTAAGATATTCTTAGAATTCATTCATTGGAGGTCATGAACTATTCATTTTTACGTCTATACAGAATCCTACACACGTATACAAACATACATAACATAGTATATATATATATATATATATATATATATATATATATATATATGTATATATATTATTTGTAGTATTGTTTAGTTATTTAAACAAAAGCAAAAAAAATTCAATGTGTCTACCAAAGAGTGCTCAATGTTTAGACAGAGGACTAGTGGCTACACATATGCAAATATGTTTCAGTTACCGCCCTGCTAGGGAAACACATTATCAGGGAGATATTCTTGGCCTGATGATGTGATTTTCCCTAGCAGGGTGGTCACTGAAACATATTTGCATATGTGTAACCACTAGTTTTCATATTCAACATATTCATATATATATATATATATATATATATATATATATATATATATATATATATATATATATATATATATATATATAATTATTTATATTTTCTGGAAAAAAAAAGGATTTCAACATTATTATACGGATCCCAATTATACGGATATACGAATCAGTTTCCATTTTATTATTTTCAGAAAAGTTTCAAGCATTACAATGGAAGCCTTTTTTATATTGATGCTCATATCAAACCTTTTTTGCCGCTATTCATCTGTTTCATAACCGGAATCGGAAACATTCACATAGATCACGAGATCTCGTGCAAATCTCGTTTTTTCAACAACCTTAAAAATTCAAATAATAACATTTTAAAAAAGATATTCATTTAATATTTTGGGCAGTAAATAAATAAAAAAAACAAAGAAAAGGAAAAGGAAGAAGAAAAAAGCAAAAGAGGAATAGTATATGCTTGAATTGTATCTTATTGATCCAGTATATAATATTTTGATCGCAGAAATGCCCCTCTTAAAGAGTCCTGCTAGTTATATTCTTA
>NC_136512.1:24232100-24252100 GCF_053919585.1 Euprymna scolopes | reverse complement strand
AGAAGGTATAACATGGGTTTTACCAAGCAAGCTGGGTCTAAAAAACATTCATATCATTTTTCTACAAATCCTCCTGATACAGGACTTCTGATAACTGCATTATTTTGACTTTGACTTTCCATGTCTCACTGACTTTAGCAAATAAAGTATTTGCTAATATTTTCTCTCTTCTGATGAGATGGTAGACATCGAAACCCTATAGGTTAAGGAGATTAATTTTCTAATAAGTTGTTGTATTGTCTTGGTCTTGCGGGGGTGACGAATAATGTGTCATCCCTGTATAGCCCACCTTGCATGTTGTTGAATTCTATACTAATTTCTTTTTATAAATAAAGACCAACTAAGTCGGTTAATTGTGCACTATCGGAAGATCCCATTATTATGTCGAAGTCATTAGGGGTAGCTTTTCTTGTCCAATATTTACCTTCAAAATTAATTAGGGATCGTCTGGCTAATAATATTTTTTTTTTTTTTTTTTTTTTTTATTACATTTTCACCCCAAACAAGGCAAATTGCCACTTTGGTGTAGGGGGCTACTATCAGGGGCAACAACTACTGGGGTACTATGTAGGGATTTGGGCAGCAAGGTGTCGGTTCACGTTACACTTGAACTTCTGCACGTCAGTACTGTTGGGGAAGCAGGGACCTGGAATGGAATTCCAGAGTCTTGCGGTTCTGGGGAAGAAACTATTGGAGTAAAAAGATCTTTTACATCTAGGGACCTCTACAGTGTGGGGGTGGGATCTAGTAGCCTGTCGGGTTTGTCGAGGGTGCTCGCGTCGTGGGGGCACAAGTGATTGCAGTTCATCAGAGCATTCACCACTAAAATACTTGTAGAACAGGCAGAGGGATGCAACATTTCGTCGATGGGACAGAGGCTGAAGCTTAGATGCCAGTTCAGGGCCTATCAGATTTGCGACTCTCTTTTGAACCTTGTCAAGGAGCGAGAGACTAGTAGCAGATGCACCAGCCCAGATGTGGCAGCAATACTCCATACATGGGCGAATGGTGGCCTTATAGAGGTACAGGATAATTTCGGGTGTTAGTAGTTTTCTAGCACGGTAGAGAAAGCCTACCTTTCTTGCAGCGGCCCTGGCAATGCCTTCAATGTAATTGTTCCAACTCATGTTTCCTGTGAACGTTAGGCCAAGGAGTTTGAAAGATGGACTCTCAGATAAAGGGTCGTTGGCCATTGCTATTGGTGGTAGAGAGGGTTTCTTGTAATTATTGAATGAACTAGTTTAGTCTTGGCAGCATTGAACGCGACCAACCACTTTTGTCCCCATTCCACTACAGATTGGAGGTCTTCCTCTAGTGTTTCTGCCATTTCTTTAGAAATGTGTTCATTCGTCTTCCTGTCGTGTCTGCCATAGAGTGTAGTGTCATCAGCATATATACCCATCTCAGAGGCAATGTTGTCGGGGAGGTCATTTATGAATATCAGGAACAATAGAGGTCCAAGGATAGAACCCTGGGGCACTCCCGCATTTATATCATATTGTTTAGATGTGCGACCGTCGAGGACTACCTGGATTTTTCTCTTATCTAAGAAGGATTTAATTATGTTAAGTATTCTACCAGTGATACCGTAAGATCTAATCTTCCTGAGGAGACCCTCATGCCATACCCTGTCAAAAGCCTTAGATATATCTAGAGCTACCGCTCTGCCTTCCCCCGCTTTGTCCAGTGATTGGTATATACGTTCAGAGATCACGGTGAGGATGTCTGCTGTGGAACGGGCTTGTCTAAATCCATATTGTTTGTCAGTCAGTAGTTTAGCATCTGTAAGATGATGGACTAGAGCATGGTTAATTATGGTCTCAAATATTAATTTAATTTCTAAATCCGTTATGTCCGAATGCTTTTTTGCAAATATTAGTGCCTGATTTAATAGTATTGGGGAGATTGAGTGATAGTAATTATTTATATCGAAAGTGATACAGCTTAGTTGTAGCTTATCCTTAAGTTTTAAGAACCATTAATTTTACTGTTTAAAAATTTCATTTCTATTCCATTATACATATGGAAATCAATTGCGTCTCATTTTTGCCGTTTGAATTAAACGCTTTTACGTTGCAACATTAAAAAAAAATACTAAAAAACACAATCTTCTTCTACAAACCGGTAAAATAATTCACGCGAGATTTTTCGAACATGATTGCTTGGAATAAACGCTGTCCACACTACAGATTGGAGGTCATCCTCTAGTGTTTCTGCCAGTTCTTTAGAAATGTGTTCATTTGTTTTCCCCTCATATCTGTTATAGAGAGTGGTGTCATCGGCAAATATACCCATCTCCGAAACAATTTTATCAGGGCGGTCATTTATGAATATCAGGAACAAAAGAGGTCCAAGGATAAAACCCTGGGGCACCCCCGCATTTATATCATATTGTTTAGATTTACGACCGTCGATGACAACTTATCTTAGAAGGATTTAATTATGTTAAGTATTCTACCAGTGATACCGTATGATCTAATTTTCCTGAGGAGACCCTCATGCCATACCCTGTCAAAAGCTTTGGATATATCTAGAGTTACCTCTCTCCCCTCCCCCGCTTTGTCCAGTGAATGGTATATACGTTCAGAGATTACAGTTAGGATGTCTGCTGTGGAACGGGCTTGTCTAAATCCATATTGTCTGTCAGTCAGAAGTTTAGCATCTGTAAGGTGATGGACTAGAGCATGATTAATTAAGGTCTCAAATATTTTGGCAAAAAGTGCGAGGAGGCCAACGGGGCGATAATTTGATGGGTCAGTCGTTTCGCCAGAATTCTTGAATACTGCTACAACGGAAGCAGTTTTCCAACGGCCCGGAAAGCAAGCTTCATTAACGCATTTGTGGAAGAGTTTGGAGAGAACTAAGCACTTTTTTAATAGCACAGCTGGGATGAGATCGGGTCCACATGCTTTTGAAGTGTCAAGATTTTTTATGATAGCATGCACCTGAGCAGGGGTGGTTTTCAGATCGTCTAGCGTGGCGTCTGTCCGCATAGGAAAGTCAGGTAGGGGGTTGTTGGAAGGGTCCAGTGTGGAGTTTGAGGCAAACCAACTGGCAAGCATGTTAGCCTTGTCGGTTGCTGAGGAGACAACCTCGTGATTGTTGGTTAGTGGGGGAATTGTTGATTGTCCATTATTTACTACACTGTTGTAGATTTTCCAGAATCTCGAGTTCCTAGTTTTTGTGCTTCGATGCGCTTTTTAGATGTTTCCGTAAAATCTCTCTTAGCTTTCGCTATTTTTTTAACGTTATTCCTAGATTCTATATACTTCAGTCTGTTTGAACTGGACTTATGTCGGTTAAACCTACGGTATGCATGCTGCTTTTGAGCAATGGTAATTGCGCAAGTCGACGTAAACCATTGGGGAGAGTGGGGCTTACTATAAAATTTCCGCATGGGAACATGCTCTTCGATTGCAGTTTTGAACCAGTCAGTGGTCTTGTTTGCACACTGTTCGGCAGGGAGAGGAAAATATTTCTCCACGGGACATCTGATTAGTTTCCTGATGGCCTCCCAGTCAGCCTTTTTATAATATCTCGTTGTTTTGAGCACTGGCTCTTCAGTTTTGACTCTAGTGTTTAGGGCGATTTCAACCATTATCACTGCATGAACAGCGTTCCCGAGTGGGCTGTGGGCCTTCGTTATGCAGTCATCGGGTTCTGTGGTCAAAAACAGATCTAGAAGTGATGTGTGTTGTTCTTCCTGGTCAGGGAAACGGGTTGGAAACGTAACAATTTGTGATAGGTAGTGAGATATAGTGAAGCTATGAGTTGTGCTGCCCGCTGCATCTGTGTAAGTAGAGAATCCAAGCCAGTTTTTGTGGTGGACATTAAAGTCACCAAATACATGTATTTGTGCGCTAGTGTCGAGGTATAGTGCCGCGTCTATGCTGTCAGAGACTTTGTTTATTATGATGCAGTCCTGAGTCGATGGAGAGCGGTAGAGAAAATAACAGTAGCTAATATTGTGTTGCATGTTTAGTCTAAAGCACATAAAGGCTTGATAATCTGTTTCTAGGTGTGTTTCTCTAGTCAGGGTAGGGTCTTACGAATGTAAACTCCAAGTCCGTGAATGTATCTTTCAGAGTTCTTACGGCAGAGTGGGAGATATCCAGACATGGTAAAGTAGTTAGAGGGGATGGGGGAGTGTAGTTTAGTCTCACTTAGTGCTAAGATATCCGGGGTATTTGTTAAGAGAAATGCTTGAATATCAGCTAAATTAGTTCTAAACCCACGGATATTTGTGAATGCAAGCCTCTAGGGAGGAGGCAAGTTGAATTTGTTTGTCACTAAGCCTGGTTTTAGCACATTTTCAGATTGTACTGTCGTCATATTTTTTAAAGAGTTTCGGTTTAGGTAAGGGGGTGCTTAACAAGAGGTTATGCAGAGCATCAGCCATGCATCACAAGTAGACCATCAGCTGACATTTATCCAATTATTGCAGCTATGACATTTCTCCAATTATTGCAGCTAATTAGTTTGAACAATGTTATCAATATAACTGAAAAAAAGCATCACTTTTACAATATAGATTATTTTATTTTGTTCAACCGAACAACATCACAGTTCTTACATTTAATATTCAAATGTTTTAATTAATAACTTGACAAGTTTTATGCCTCTAAATTGCTAACAATCTACTGATGATCGATCAATTTTGTTAAAAAACATTGTGATTACTAAATACCTTCTATATCCTCCAATATACTAACCGTCTCGATGCATTAAGAGAAATACTAAGCATCGATTAATTAGCATAAAAAAAGAGAATTAAAACAAATTCCAGAACGATGTCGGTGTAGAACAGATATCAACTGATAAATTCAATAATTATCTTTACAAAATGGACTGGCAAAAACTGATTTCAAAACCACATGACAAAAAAAAAAGAGCTACTATGAATCCGAATTGATTTGTCATTTTGCTGTCTGAAAAAATTGACAATGTTATGTCTGTGAGAATATTAATATGATTGCAATTAAGATACGCCAAATTATATTTGCTTTACGTGATTGAGAAACGAGTACAGGGTAAATGTAACATTGCATTCCAAATATTAGAGAGAGAGTAGCGAGAAAGTAAGCCTGGTCACATTTTCAGCTCCGGCTTCCAGATAGAACATAAGTGTTTTCGGCTGATATCTTTTACGCTGTACTTTGAGAACAATCTGAAAGAACTGTAATAGAAATCCATTTCCAAACTAAAAAAAAAAAATATTCACAGATATTTTATTGAAACCATGTCTCAAATAATCAACGGTGGCGCTCGGGCTTGCCCTGTCTTCAAGTACGCTTAAATATATTTTACTTTATGGTGATTTCAAAACCACATTATTACTAAAATATTATATTGTGCCTAATATAAATTCCTGATTTCAAAATAAAATTGAATGCATGCCATCAGCTAGAACCGAAAAAAAAACGCTAACGCACTAGCCGTGTTATTTGTTCATCCAAATTTAAATTTAAGTGTTATGTAGCCAGTAGTTTTTTAAAAAATTAATTTAACTATTGCATGTTTGGACACAGACAGACAGACTTACATGCATTTACTATTTTACTTATATAGATTGATAGATATTATATTTCATTTTTAGTTTTGATGCCTACTTCACACGCACGCGCACCCTTATACACTGCTATAACTATATATTAGAGGACTGGTTTCATTTGTGGAAAGCGACCATCCAATAAGTTGCCTGACGGGGATTTCTAAGATTTAACAAACAGTTTATTCGAAACATTAGAATTTCTAGTGTCGCGAATATGTTAATGGGCTTACATTCATAAAAAATACATGTTGCTCTCCTATTATTGAACACTCTTAACCACCTCGTTAAATTCATTTGTTATCACCCTTGATTATCCTTTACCTAGTATATATATATATATATATATATATATATATATATATATATATATATATATATATATATAAGCAAATAGTTAATAAAACATGTTAAAAACCTTTTGAAAAGGAGTTAAAAAGATATTTAATTTGAAGAGGAAACACTAAATAAGTAGATAGTCCTTAATCCTCTTTCCCCGCTCCCGCCATATCCCATCCCCCTAAACTGGACACAGTGGGGTGCTTCAGTGTCATATATGTCGGTGCAATTGGACTGGGCTGGCTATGCCTAATGGATTGAGGGTACCGGATTGACAATTCCTGGCTGCTGTTTCCGACTGATAGTAGAGGAGCCCTAACTCTTTGGTAGCGCTTAGAGCGGCTGTTCCATCGACAGTTGTAAACTATTGGGATGTTAGTAGTGCTATGTCGCGCATGGAAAGAGACCCTGCAATCATCCCCGGTGGGCTTTCCTGAGACCAAAATCCTGTGGGTGAGGACAGCTGATGATGTACTTGTATTGCATGTCTGGTATTCTGCACAACTACTTGTCCAGCACCCCCTCATTAACTCCCCCTAACTGAAACTTTTAAATGAAATGAAATGACAGCTCAAGCAAAAGTTACGTTTAAACCAGGACCAAACTCAAAGAAAACCAACCTGCCTCCTCCCTTGAGGCTTGCATTTACTAATATCCGCGGGCTTAGAACTAACTTAGATGGTGTAGAGTCATCCCTTGTAAACACCCCGGATATCTTAGTATTAAGTGAAACTAACCTTCACTCCTCCATTCCATCTAACCACTTTAACATGCCTGGTTATCTCCCACTCTACCGTAAGGACTCGGACAGGCATATGCATGGGCTTAACACCCTCCCCCTGACTAGAGAAATAAAACTAGAATCAGACCACCAGGCCTTTGTGTGCTTCAGACTAAATATGCAACACAATATTAGCTACTTATATTTTCTCTATCGCTCTCCCTCAAACCAAGACTGTACCCTAGTAAACAAAGTCTCAGACATCATAGCTATAGCACTCTCCCTCGATACTAGCGCACAAATACATGTATTTGCTGACTTCAATGTCCACCACAGTAACTGGCTAGGATTCTTTAATCACACAGACGTAGCTGGTAGCACAACACATAGCTTCTCTATATCCCATTCCCTATCTCAGTTGGTTACATTTCCGACACGTTTCCCAGACTAGCAAGATCAACATGCCTTACTTCTAGATCTCTTTCTGACAACGTTCCCGATGACTGTACAACAAATGCTCACATCCTACTCGGGAATGCTGATAACGCTGTGATAATGGTAGAAATCAGCCTAAATTCTCGCCCTACAACTGAAGACACACTACCCAAAACAACGAGGTATTACAAAAAGGCTGATTGGGAAGCCATCAGGGAACTCATCGGAGATGCCCCATGGCAAAATATATTTACTCTTCCAGCGGAACAGTGTGCAAACGAGACCACTGAATGGTTCAAAACTGCAATTGAAGCACATGTTCCCGCACGGAAATTCAATAGCAAGCCCCACTCCCCCCAATGGTTTACTTATGCTTGTGCAGCTGCCATTTGTCAAAGGCAGCATGCGTTCCGCAGATTCAACCGACATAAGTCCAGCTCAAATAAACAGAAGTTTATAAAAGCTAGAAATAATTGTAAGATAATGATAGATACAGCTAAGACAGATTACTCTGAAACCACCAGAAAACGCATCGAAGCACTGAAATTAGGAACCCGGGATTTTTTGAAAATCTTCAAGTGTAGTAAATAATGGACATTCAACTATTCCCCCACTATCCAGCAATCATGAGGATGCTTGCACGGCAACTGACAAGGCTAATCTGCTTGTCAGTCAGTTTGCCTCAAACTCCACACTGAACCCGGTACACTGCTCCCTCCCTGATTTTCCTCTGCGAACAGACGCAACACTAGACAATTTGAAAATCACTCCTTCTCAGGTACATGCTATTATAAAAAACCTATACACCTCAAAAGCATGTGGACCAGATCTCATCCCGGCTGTGCTATTAAAAAAATGCTCTGCCGAAGTTGCTCCAGTTCTCTCCAAACTTTACAATAAATGCCTTAACGAATCTTGCTTTCCCGACTGCTGGAAAACCGCCTCTGTGGTACCAATCTTCAAGCATTTTGGTGAAAGAACTGACCCACTAAATTATCGCCCAATTAGCCTAAATAGTTGAGTTCTTAGTTAATCAAGCCCAAGTCCAGCACCTAACACCTGCTAAACTCCTGACTGACAAACAATATAGATTCAGGCAAGCCCGTTCAACAGCAGATATCTTAACTGTAGTTTCTGAACGTATATACCTCTCATTGGACAAAACAGGGAGGGTAGAGCGGTAGCCCTTGATATATCTAAGGCTTTTGACAGGGTATGGCATGAGGGTATCCTCAGGAAAATTAGATCATACGGTATCACTGGTAGAATACTTAACATAATTAAATCCTTCATAAGTAATAGAAAAATCAAAGTTGTCCTCGACGGTCGTACATCTAAACAATATGACATAAATGCGGGAGTACCTCAGGGGTCTATCCTTGACCTTTATTATTCCTGATATTCATAAATGACCTCCCTGATAAAATTGTTTCGGAGATGGGTATATTTGCCAATGACACCACTCTTTATAACAAATATGAGGGGAAAACAAATGAACACATATCCAAGGAAATGGCAGAAACACTAGAGGATGACCTCCAATATGTAGTGGAATGGGGACAAAAATGGATGGTCACATTCAATGCTGCTAAGACTACGCTTGTTTCCTTCAATAACTACAAGACACCTTCTCTAACACCAATAGCAATGGCCAAGAATACATTGCCTGAAAGTACTTCTTTTAAACAACTCGGCCTAACGTTTACATGGAATATGAACTGACAAGACGAGACGTTGCATCCCTCTGTCTGTTCTATAAATACTTTAATGGTGAATGTTCTGACGAACTACAAACACTTGTACCTCCCCGAGGTAATTACCCCCGACAAACTCGACAAGCTACTTAATCTCATCCCTTTACAGTAGAGATCCCTAGGTGCAAGAAAGCCTTTTACCCCAATAGTTTCTTCCTCAGAACTGCGGGTCTTTGGAACTCCCTTCCGGGATTTTGCTTTCCCAACTGCACTGATTTGGAGAAGTTCAAGTGTAACGTTAACAAACATCTTTCTACTCATCTCCCTTCATAATGACCCCGCTAATTAAGTCCCTGATAGTAGCCCCCTGCGTCAAAGTGTCACTGTTGCTTGCTTGGGGTGAAAATTGAAAAAAAAAAATCTGCGGAGTTTCAAAGAAATACTTTCCTTCTCACCTGAAGTAAGGATTTAGCAAAATGTGGGATCGGATTTTGCTTGCAAAGGTATTTGACGAAACTACAAGTAAGTCAAAGATCTTACTTGATCAAGAAAAAAGTGATTTTATTTTTTATTTTGTATGCATATATATATATATATATATATATATATATATATATACTTTTTATTTGTTTTTACATAAGCAGTAATATGTTGCTACACAGTCAAGACCATGTTTCGGTCAGCTCGTTATTTATAACTAGTAAGCGCTTCAAGCGATACAGCTTATACGACAGTAACATTTGCTTTCGTATAAACCGTAAGTTTCGTATACAATGAGAAACAATTTATCCAATTAATTTTAAGCGATGGTTAAATTTTTATAAAGATTATATAGAGATAACTGTAGTTCAATATATTTGACATATCTGGAGGTATTAAATATTTGACAGCAACCGTTGCTGTGAATAAATCTCAATTTTAAATAGTTTGTAAATATAATGAGAAAATAAAAAAAATATCTTCAACAAAAATAAATTGAAAAAAACTCTCGCATGAACTGTTTTCACATTTTCTTTTCCCTAGATTTGTCTTTACCTCACCTCCGCCTACATCGTTTTCTTTTGCGGTTTCTCCTGTGTTTAGTTTAATTTCATAACAACTGTTTGTTTACAGAGAATTATATATTCATGAGTTAATACTCAAATGACATCCCGCCTCGAAGAAGTTATTTTACTGAAAAGAAAACCCGCATGAAAATATATGCACATATGTAGCAAAAATCTTGTATAGAAGTAATATTTTAAGTTAAGAATTTATTATATTTTTTATTAGGATATCTTGCACTTTTCTTTTCCAGTTTTAACAACTTGTTCTTCACTTTTCTATGTTTAAGCTTATCCGTGTTCCTTTTCCTGCTCGCATTTTTCTATTATAATCCATGATTTTTCCAGAATTCTAATCAATTTACTTGTTCTTTTTTAATTTCATTTGTATTTTTTGCCCCCATAAACACATATGCAATAACAATGTACAGAACCCGTCTGCTTTCAATAAGATCCAAATAATTATCCTCTTTTCACGTTTTAATTATTGAATTCGTTGCAACAATATTTGCTGAAGCGACGAAGTTGCTATGGAAATCAGTCATAAAATACGTCGCTCACATTTTTATATATTTTTATGACCTTGAAAACCAGAAAATTTATGATAATTTTTGTTTAACGTTCTCTCTCTCTCTCTCTCTCTCTCTCTCTCTCTCTCTCTCTCTCTCTCTATCTATCTATCTATCTATCTAACTATCTATCTATCTATATATATGCATATATATACATATATATAGATATATATATATATATATATATATATATACATATATTTATATATATACACACACATATATACATATATATATATATATATATATATATATACATACATACACATAATACGATAGCGTGTGTGTCCTTTTGTGGGTCACACTTACATCCGGGCTGTTTAATCATGCACTTCCATTTCTTGTAATAAATAATTTTACCAAGAATTCTACAGAAGTTTCAGTTTCGGTTTCGATTATAGCTGATCGGACTTAAGTCAGACATGTAAGTTTTATTATTTTTAAATTGCAATTTTATAATATATAAAAATCGATCGGAAATTAACACTATAATAATATATACGAAATGTACAAGAATTAAAATATGATATTTAAGCTTACTTTACAACCGAGCTTTACCGGGCGTTCGTGCTAGCTAAGATAAATGCCCTTGTAGTTTGAACAAAAAAGCTACAATAATATCAGAGCGTCTCCATTTGCACTGAGCATCTACAGAATGCCAACATCAATATATTACATATGAATGAGTCCTCTGTGGAATTTCCACAGGTCCCGCTGTTATATATTATTCAAACACGGTATTAAATATAGGGTAAATTGGCAGTTTTAGTCATTTCGGACTATTTAAAGTGTCACCGTATATACCCTTTTTAACCAAATTTCAAATAAGTATTCCCGTTTATAGATAAGCTTCTCAGTTATATTGTGAAGAAATTTTCAATTTTCCTTGGTTAAACAAAAATTATCATAAATTTTCTGGTTTTCAAGTCATAAAAATATATAAAAAGGTGAGCGACGTATTTTATGACTGATTTCCATAGCAACTTCGTCGCTTCAGCAAATATTGTTGCAACGAATTCAATAATTAAAACGTGAAAAGAGGATAATTATTTGGATCTTATTGAAAGCAGACGGGTTCTGTACATTGTTATTGCATATGTGTTTATGGGGGCAAAAAATACAAATGAAATTAAAAAAGAACAAGTAAATTGATTAGAATTCTGGAAAAATCATGGATTATAATAGAAAAATGCGAGCAGGAAAAGGAACACGGATAAGCTTAAACATAGAAAAGTGAAGAACAAGTTGTTAAAACTGGAAAAGAAAAGTGCAAGATATCCTAATAAAAAATATAATAAATTCTTAACTTAAAATATTGCAGTATAAAGATTTTTTAAAAATTCAATTTATGACATTATATAACCAATTCTTAATGCTGCAATATTAATATATAAGTTGTAAATTTATTAGATTTTTATTAGGATATCTCGTTCTTTTTTTCAAGTTTTAACAAGTAGTCCTGTACTTTTCCATGTTTAAGCTTAACCATATTACTTTTCATGCTCGCTTTATTCTTTTGTAATATATATATGAATACCCAAACACACATACAGCACGTATATATATATATATATATATATATATATATATATATATATATATATATATATATATATATATATATATATATATAGTGGCGTGTCTATTTAAATAGACATTCCGACGAGTTATTTACGGGCGTCGATTCCATGGTCGATTGGGAGAACTGCCGAATGTCAACACGGTTCTATATAAGTTCAATCCTTGGCTTGGGAGAGATGCTAGTCTAGCGGCACTGATGAGTTGTGATACAACGAAACGGGACTGTATGTCGATGACTACAAATATATTTTAAGCCCCCTTATTTGGGTACAGCACTGTCGTAAATAATCGCACCAGCTACTTAATTGGCTGAAAATGCGAAGCTCGTTGTTTGTTTGTTTACGAACAGGCGATATAAAAGTGGTGGCGGGTCTATTTAAATATACATTCCGGCGAGTTATATACGGGCGTCGATTTCATGGTCGAGTGGGCGAACTGCCGACTGTCGAACACGACGGTTTTAGGTTCAATCCTTGACTTGGGAGAGACGCTAGTCTAGCGGCACTAATGACTTGTGATGCAACGAAACAGGACTGCATGTTGATCACTACAAATATATATGTATATATATATATATATATATATATATATATATATATATATATAGATATAATTCATGGTGACAAAAGTTTATATTCAAAAGTTCATGATGTTAACCATCTTAAAAATTATTCAGTTAATTCAGTTGGCATTTGCAAATCTTGATTGCATCTGTTTCGTAGCACAAAATCAATCACTTAATTATTGTATCATAACTGAATTTACTTGGCTTTTATGTCATAGGAAGAAATAGGAACACTCAATCCATCAATAGGAGATAAAATGCGTTTAGACATGATTAAAAATCCATAATTTATTTATTGTATTGTTCTGTAATTACATTTAGCTCCGTAAATAATGATTGTCATACATTATAAACAAGTAAAGTATATGTCCACAGAAATATATATATATATATATATATATATGTATATATATGTATATAATATATATATATGTATGTTTATATATATATGTGTATATATATATTATATATATGTATGTATAAATGTATATATATATATAATATATATATATATATAATATATATAATATATATAATATATATAATGTATGTATAATATATAATATAATATATATAATATATATATAATATATAATATATATAATATATATATAATATATATAATATATATATAATATATATAATATATGTATATAATATATATATATAACATATGTATAATATATATAATATATATATGTATATATATAATATACATATACACATATATATAATATATATACATATATACATATATATAATATACATATATACATATATATACATATGTATATAATATACATATATACAAATATATAATATATATGCATATATATATAATATATACATATATATAATATATATATACATATATATTTAATATAAATATAATATATATATATACTTATATATATACATATATATAATGTATGTGTATGCATACAACTAGTTTATCAAAGAGTATATTTTTAACCAAGAAAAACTTATCTAGAGAGAAAAGCTCAACAACGTTTAGTACAGTGGTTCTCAACTTTTTTTTTTTACTCATGAACCCCTGTTCCCTTCTTTTTATCTTGATGGACCCCTTCATAACTATTGGTCATAAGACAATCTTCTATTTTTCACCAATATAAATTTTGAGGTTATAATAATCAAAGTAGTATTATATAATAAAGCTTTATTTTTAAATGAAAACTAATTTAATGCCAATAAAGTATTCTACAACAACTATAATAATTGTGATTACAATAATAATAATAATAATAATAATAATAATAATAATAATAATAATAATAATAATCAAACTTAGAGTGATAATAATTCTTTACCAATATATTGTATTACAATATTACAATTTTTCTTCCATGGTCAAGCCCATGGAGATCAGAGCTCGTCAGGCAATTGAATTCACTGCAGCATTTATGTACACTTGTTAAAATATTTGATAAACATTTAAAGTGGAATGTGCAATTTAAAAAAAAAAAAACGAGATACGCATTTTTATTCAGTGAGGTCCCTGTGGTTGATGTTGGTCCGCGAGTTTTTTTTTTATATCTGATTCCATCGATGTTAATGATAGTCAAAAGTCTCCTCTTTTCACAATGTGAAGTCTATTGTGAGCTTTTGATAACAGTTGAGAAACACGACTAAATCCCGATTCGACAAGATAAGATGTTGGAAAAGCAATAACGTATAGATCTGCTTTATCCCAGAGCAAATGATACTTTGTAGCAAAATCATTTGTCTTTCATACATTGTACTTTCAATCTTTGAATTTTGCACGCATAATTTCATCACTTTGTAATTCAATGAAAGGCTCTTGCAAAGATATGTCTATATCTGCAACATTAACTTCGAAAGGAATTGTAACCCAAGTCGGTATAACCATCATGAGTAGGTCATTAAACCGAGTTTGCATATCAGCATGCATATTTTCCATATATTCAGCATATAAATCAAGATCTTCATCTTGCAAATCGCTGCTAACAGAATCCAAACAAGGAAACTGTTCAAATGCACGATGCCTGATATTATTCATATACAACTGTAGTTTCCCCAGAAAAGCAGCAATAGCACTTTTACTAGATATCAGATCAGAATCATTTCCTTGGAGATGTTTATTAGGTGAATTCAGTTTTTCAAATATATTTGATAAGAAAAACACATCACATTTATTATCAAGCAGCTGTTTTTCAAGTTGTGTGTTAGCAAGAAAGGAAACAATAGAATCCTAAAATGCAATGAAACGCTGGAGACAATTACCCTTTGATAGCCATCTCACCTCTGTATGTAATACAATCCGCTCGAACTCTTCTCTATTTTGCTTACATAATTCATGAAAAGGCGGTCTCTGAAAGAATTTGATTTAATATGGTTAACTACTTGCATTAGGACAGTAAGGGTATCATGAAGACGTGCACTCATTTTCTTTGCAAGTAAGTGTTGACGGTGTATCACGCAGTGAATACAAAATACTCGCGGGACAGTTTTTTTTTTTCAAATCTGCAATAAAACCTTTGTATCTGCCTGTCGTCGAAGGTGCACCATCAGTAGCACAAACGATTATAGTTTCGCTGTTACGACCACCGCCAAACTGAAAGCGACATTTTTTTTAAATTAAGGCTAGACAATCTAAAGGAGAGGATAAATTTAAAAAATATCGGCGAAAAAAGTGACCCCCCCATGTATGAAAGTGCCTAGTTGAAGGGGAAGATGTTAAGGTTTTTAGCCAATTTTTCGATGTTTGTCGTATGAAAGATCGAACTTTAAAACGATACTGATCTTGGTAAAATCCGTCGCCTCTATTGAAAGTTTAAGGCAGACATGCAAACATACATACATACATACATACATTTATATATTGATAACTAAAGATTTTCGACCCAAACTGATGAAACAGCTTGCCCTATCTCTTAATACCCTTTATGAAAAATTTGAAATTTTAAGACCATAAATTGTCTGAGTAATTTGGAAGAGACCGCAGAGGTCAATTTTTTTTAACTTTGACCCCTATGATGACGCCTTAAAATTTATTGTTTGGGGCTCAAATCAAGTCATTAAGTTATATCCTTGTCCAAGGAACTTATATGTAAAATTTCAAGTGCGTAGACCCAAAATTGGCAGAGGAGGTTGGTAGAGTTATCAAAGGTCAAATCGTTGAACTTTGAACCCTTAATCGCCAAATTTCTGGTCGAAACCCGATCACA
Organism: Euprymna scolopes; assembly: GCF_053919585.1. Classification (NCBI taxonomy): domain Eukaryota; kingdom Metazoa; phylum Mollusca; class Cephalopoda; order Sepiida; family Sepiolidae; genus Euprymna; species Euprymna scolopes. The sequence goes on along the minus strand of NC_136512.1, from coordinate 24,236,396 downwards.
TCGATTTTCCCAAATCTCAGTAACTTGTATATCAAATTTCGAGTCTGTAGACTAAAAATTGACAGTTATTGCGTAGGGAAATGTACACAGACACACAGATACACAGATACACAGGCACGCTCACTTTTATATATACATACATATATATATATATATATATATATATATATAGGTAGGTATGTAGACAGATAGATAGATAGATAGATAGATAGATAGATAGATAGATAGAAAAACAAACACATACACGTATAGATAAAAATATATGGAAAAAATGTTGTGTTTACTGTACACTTTTTACGCAATATCATGCAAGTATAAATCATGTAGAATATCTGCATGAATATAATTACACGTAATAGTTGACTAAAGATGATCATTCCATGAGAAAACCGAAAAAAACTAGCGAATTAATTAAAATGAATGTTTAAGATGATATGCAACTTAGCTAGATTTTGTGCTAGTGAATGCAATTCTACGACCAATGTATAACAACATTGTATTTTCTTTATAAATACATAGAAAAGAGGGGGTTTAATATGAATATCAATACACACGAAAGCGAAAGGAATTCATAGGAATGTTATGAATATATATTTATATAAATATACAAGATGACTTTAGTACATTACCAGTTAAAAAATGTAAGCGAAAAATGATTAAAGGGTATATATATATATATATATATATATATATATATATATATATATATATATATATATATACATATATATATATATATATATATAAACAAACTAGTGTGTATGCAAAAGAGAACAAAATTAACATATATATATATATATACATATATATATATATATATATATATATATATATATATGTCTGTGTTACACTTTCCCTTCTTGTTACGGCAGTCATGAACTAGTATATTTTATCTCCTCTAAAATAAAAACAAAATTCTCGTTAAGCCTTTTAAGTTTTATATTTACTTGTCTGATGAGATCTATTACGATGGAAACGGTCTGTGCATCGAAGCACGATATGACTGTATGTATATGAAGAATAATATAGACCGTAATTTGCTAGCTTTGATTGAGCCCTGTCAACGACCCTTTTTTGGAATTCAAGTATTCAAAATCTTATGATATCTTTCTACCTGGTATATATATATATATATCGAGAGAGAGATACATATATATATAAATAGTTATATAGATAGATAGATAGATAGATAGATATATAGTTATATAGATAGAGATATATACATATATATAGTTATATAGATAGATAGATAGATATATAGTTATATAGATAGATATATATAGTTATATAAATAGATAGATAGATATATAGTTATATAGATAGATAGATATATAAATTATATATATATATAGATAGATATATAAATTATATATATAAGTTATATAAATAGATAGATAGATATATAGTTATATAGATAGATAGATATATATATATAGTTATATAGATAGATAGATATATAGGTATATAGATAGAGATATATATATAGTTATATAGATAGATAGATATATATAGGTGTATAAATAGATAGATAGATATATAGTTATATAGATATATAGATATATATATAGTTATATATATACATATATATATATATACATATATATATATAGAGAAAGAGATATATAGATATATATACATATATATAGACATATATACATATATATATACATATATACATATATATACATATATATATATATATATATATATATATATATATTTACACTGAGGAAGATCGAAGGATCGGACCAAAAATATGTGCTTTTGAAAGAAACACTCTTGTTTTTTGTTTTCAAAAGTCTTTTCGTATTCCTACACGTCAACACATAGGAAATTAATACAGAAAAACGTGTAAACATTTATATTTTTTTCGTAGTGATTTTTTATTTATACATTTTAAATATATATATATATATATATATATATATATATATTTCTACCTGGAATGTATGTATATATATATATATATATATATATATATATATATATATATATATATATATATATATACACACGTGCATATTTGTGTGTGTATACGTGTATTGGGGTAGAGAGGGCTCCCGTAAGCCATGGTGAAGGCAACCTTTCTAAGAGAAGCAAATCTCTGATTTAAAAAACCATAAAGCGGAAGACCAGTACCCGCATTAAGCTGGTCTGCAGTTTAATTTGTTGCTGACTATCTTGCTCTTGCTTGTTTCTTGATCTCTTGCTTAATTTGTTGCTGACTATATTGCTCTTGCGTGTTGCTTGATCTCAACATTTTGAACTGAGAGAGAGACTTAGCTGTCGTAGAAAGCTAAGACTCTGTAACATCATCTTTGTATAGGTACTCCCTCAGGCATTTGGGCTCATGGACTTTAAGTGTCTGAGGGAGTGGCACTCGTCTGACAAGACGTTGCAATCATCATCATATATCTATATATCTATCTATATATATATATATTTTTCTACCTGGAATGTATATATATATATATATATATATATATATATATATATATATATTTCTACGTCGTGTGCATGTATATATATATATATATATATATATATATATATATATATTTATATATATATGTATACTAACTTAAAACGCACACTCGGAAATACTGTTGAACCCAATGAAATAGGCATGAAACTCGTTAATATTAATAACATAGAAACCCGAAAGCAAATATAACACGAACTAATATGTTCGAAAATTTCCAGCCACTTCTGTCATCAATTTTCTATGAAGTATCACCGAAATAATAAGACTTCAGATTATAAGAGGAAACATATATGTTTGTGCTAGAATTGGATTCTACTCATATATTTCTATCATCATTGCATTTAATCACACATATTTCTCACAAGGAATTGAAAACACTACCGGATGTTTTTCTCCTGATTATTTCATATTTCGTTCTAATTTAATAACTTTATCTCCGAATTAATGTATTTAGGTGTCATAAAATTAAAAAGGAAATCATTTGTTTTGCTTGTTATTTTAAAAAGAATAGTTAGAAAATTGTTCAAAACTTAACTCATTCCGCCATAATTACAACTGTTTATAGTATGCATGAATATAAGTAAAGACAACATATATATATATATATATATATATATATATATATATATATATATATATATATATATGGTTACTTAAAAAGTGCTTATATTATAAGTGAAAAGTAAAAAGTATATACGTGAACGAATTTTTTTCACTGTTCTTAATAGATAATATTTTAATAACAATTCGTATTATTTTTACTCTTTAGTTTATAGAAATTAGAAAACAGGATTAATCGGTTTAGAACGTTTTAGGTAAATGATTATCCAATGAATATAAAAACGTCATCTTTTAAAAAAAGTATTTGCGTATTGTCTTGTGTACACATTGCTGGTAAGTTTTACCACAATTCCTTGGTAAGTACTGTGAAATAAAGAAACTGTTTATTTTGTTGTTAGTCTATATATATTTCTAATGAATTTTGATGAATATATAAAAAATTAACTGAAAAATGGGAACTGGACGTTTGCAAAAAAACCTTAGTCAATGTTTATAATATTATGATTTTTAATCGGAAATAATGGCTTATACTTCTTGTAAAGAACCTCCTCAAGACGACACATGTCTTTTACTTGCTTTTAAATATTCAACATAATAGCTTAAACTTTGAAAACTTCGTTTTCAATTTGTGTGATTAAAATAGTATTATTATCATTTAGAAATAAATGACATATATAATTAAATATTGCGTATAATGCACAGACATTAAGGGGAATTTATTAATGCAAATTGTATTGAACAGTCAAGACGCCATTTTAAATAATTATTTTAATATTCTGAAGCATAAACAAAATTATTATTACAAGATGGTTATTTAAACAACGCATTCTTATATGCTTTGGAGATTTTCACGACGCTATTAAAGTAAAACACCAGCGTTTTGTTTTTGTTGTTATTTTTGCTCAAATCAAGTATTGTAAGTCACAATTACTACAGAGAAAAACAAAAACGTATATTGATTATACATAACTTGCCTATGGCGATATGAGCGTAGTGAGAGGATTTTATAGATAGAGAGCAAAACGTTTCGTTTATTTTGTCGAAGTGGAATTTTTATGTAAATGGATAACTAAAGAAACTATTTATATAAACAGGTTTTATAGGCGTTGTAATTGGTAGGTATGAAAGATTTGTTTAAGAAATTTTCGGCTATTTTTTGTTCGGAGCACGGAATAAATAAGATATTCGTATTAAATATATATATATACACGCAAACAGAAACAAAAACACACAACACACCCACCCACTTA
>NC_136512.1:24172100-24229600 GCF_053919585.1 Euprymna scolopes | reverse complement strand
CTAAAAAACACAACCAAAATCTGAAGCCAAGATATCGAAATGAATTTAATAATAAATAAGTGAGGCCTGGTTATTATAAGAAGCGGGTAACTGTAGACAACGGATGTTTTGAAGCTACCCAACGAAGGATTTATGAGGGGTTTAGCAGGAGTTCTGGAAGCAGAGACCAACAAGCAAACAGAAATTAAAAATATAAATTAAATTTAAAAATGCATGAACACTTTTAGAAATCAATATATATATATATATATATATATAAATATATATATATATATATATATATATATATATATATATATATACAAACAATACAACATAGAAAGCGTATTCAAATTAAGTCACTATCTCCGGTATTGTTCGTCGTAGCCATGATTCTGTCAAACAATGTACTAAATTTAAATTAATTAATACATGTTGCACCGTAATAAATCGAGAAATTTCAAAAAGATCGGACAAGTATTTACACTGATTAAAAATAAAAAAGATAAAAATAAACTAAGATAAATATACAAAAAGTACAAAGATTTTTCAATGTCAACCAATTTTACATACTATCAAAACTATTTTAACTAGCTGATGGCACCTAAAGAAATGTCCATAAAAAGTCCAATTATTAAGGCTCCTAGAACCGCTCTGCGATTTTCAGTTTCAGAAGAGAAAAAGTTTTAAAATATGGTGTCAGATAGACGTACTGACAGACATTAGACTTTGGTGTTTAATTCCCCATAATTATAAACGCACTTATAATACATATTATTAACATGTTTATCTAGAGAGATGGATTTCTTCCGAATACATAATAAAAAGGGGTGAATTCTATGACTTTTTTCCTTTTTTTCAAATGCATTTCCTGTAATGTTGATTATAATTTAACTACTAGAGAACTGATGTATTTCAAGTTTTAAAAACCACGCGTTCATTCTAATCTCCCGAGAACTAGTAACCGTTGCATTTTCTTGTCCTGCAAACAACTATCTGGAATTTTCTTGAGTTGCTAAGGTGGAAATCATTCAAAATGCCGACGATTTAAAAACATATTAATAAAATTTACTTGATTTCCGGCTATTCACAATTAAAAGGCTCCAGTTAAGCAATTTTGTTTTCTATTATGATAATACCCATCTTCTGCAAATTGCAAAGATCTTAAATCTATCGAATAGAAAAAAAGATACTCAGAAAGAGCAAGGTGAGCAATTTTCTTACAAAATTGATTGAATATCGTTTCTAAAAATTAAATGGGCATTATTCTAAGTTTATATGCATTTTGTTAAATGCTCTATGCGCACATATATAGGAGAACTTCTAAATACACTAAGGTTGAAATTTCTCAAGAGTTCCGTAAACGTGGCTGATGTATTATACTAGCTACATATTCTTATCTCTTAAGAATGTAATGCCTGCCCCCCAAAAAAAAATGGCGTCTCGAAGTCGCCATTCTTTTATTATCGGGACATTCGTTAAAATGTAAGTAAGAATAGGAGATGTAACCAAGTAAACTTTCTTCTTCATTCTTTTATTTTCAATAATTTATTGATTGCCCGAGAACTTGAATTATATTATTATACTAAAAGTTAATATTTTTAAAGACAAGACAAGTGTAAGATTTTTATATAAAGATAAAAAAGTAATATTGGTTTTTAGATTAAGCTTTTAAAATTCGATAGCGTATATACGCCGGAGGGAATGTACAAGCTATAAATATTTGGAGAAAATCAAATAGTGTATTACACATGTTCATTTATTATTATAATGCATATTATTAAGCATAAAGCCAACATTTCATCGAATAATAGCAAGCTGCCCGGCATTGACCGGTTGTCAGCTACGCTTAAATATTGACAATGCTCTATCGATTATTATAGTGAACTTAATATGTGGTGGTGAGATCAAATCTTGTATATATATACATATATATATATATATATATATATATATATATATATATGTGTGTGTGTGTGTGTGTGTGTGTGTGTGTGTGTGTGTACAACTATGTATGACTTGCAGGCTATGTGGTAGAAAAAAAACGATACATACAACTCTGAATTCTTACTTGCTTACATCTAAGCCACGCCCATATATATATATATATATATATATATATATATATATATATATAATATAATATAAAGCTGAATGTCTCTCTGTGTGTGTGTTTGTGTGTCCGGTAAGGAATAGGCTCCTATATGGTTGACTATTTTAAAAAAAAAACTGATTACATATAATGATAGAAGATGTATCGAGACACAGGAATGGCCATGTTTTATCCGGCAGAACAGTGGTTCATTAAAATTGTGGGGTCTGCGGTCGCACCTGGTCCAAAAAGTATGGAAATAAAAAATAGAAAATGTAAAAAAAAAAAAAAAAAGTTTACAAGGGTTGTTTGATATAGATGTGCATAAGAAGATTTTGATAAGTATGTTTTAACTTAAATAGGGATGGTATAATAAATTTGTGGGTTCTGAATTTGCGCTTGGCCTCCATAGAAATAGGCACAAACTTTAATAAAGACTTTTCATATATATCTACGTTAGCATACTTTGGTAATTGTGCTTCAGTTTTAAGAAATATGGTATAATAAAATTATGAGGTGTTTGCTCGCGCCTGACTTCATTGGAATGGAAATATGTCACAAAGTTTAACAAGGTGTTTTTAATATAGATCCACAGAATATTGTGATAGGTGTTTCACTGAGAAAAGGTGTGGTATAATAAATGTTGGGGTTTATTTTAAAATGTCTTTTACATATTTTATCATATTGTTATATATAATCATCTATATTTATATATTATATATAATCACATCATTAAATATGGAGAATACATTCAATTGATTTAAGAATCCGAAATCGAGGTTCAATGTTTTTTTTAATTTTTCCATATTAGCGCAAGAGGTGTTAAAAGAAAAATACGTTTTCAGATAAATTATTCCCATATATGTTTGCATTTCGTTCCATGTTCAGTACTCCGTTCCTCTCTATATTTTGGCTAAATTAAGATAAATTCCGGCATCTTAATTATGTGTAATAGATTTTTTTGGACATAACTGAATTTGTTTACGTTTGACTTGTAATAGCCACCTTGGAAGCAATTGCGCGGTATTGGTTGGACAGGCGGGCAGTTTTATGAGAGAACATATTTTCGTGACGATTCCGTGTGTTTGTTTTGTTGCTTTATCATTTTTTATTTTCACAGAGAAAGTCAAAAAATACCATAAATACTACAGAAGCATTAATGTCAACAGTATGCATTTCTACTCTGATTGGTGTGTGCGTTCCTTGTGCGAATTACAGTGTTATACTTTTGGCCGGGGTATTGCCCCTTGCAAATACGTTGTTACACAATCTGAAAAGAAATTTAAGACAAGGATCGATGGAAGACAGTACATAACGGGTGGAACGATTAAATTATCGCCTTATGTGAGACGATATGATTCTGTTGCCGTTTCATAGGAAACCGGTTTTCTTTTTTTTGTTGCAGACTATCTATTAGTTAGCCAAGTGTACAAATCTCGAAAGCGAGAGGAGTGTTCTATCATCTCTGAAATCGACACAATGTTGGCCATGCAAGGTAGGATATTCGCCGCTGTACAACTCATTCTATAGACCGTCACATTTTTACACAATAAGTGTATTGCGAGTAATCTCAAAATGCAAAGACGTGCTCATAGAGATAAAAACAAAGTTTCCGGCCACGTTTATTTTATTAAGTGTGGTTTCAAATGAAGCCGAACTATGCCACGAAGTCGGCTTTAAACGAAACAGCACAGTATTCTTGGATGCGCTGAAGGGTCTGATGATCGCAATCAGGTTGCCGCTGGCAGACCCTGGGTGTAGAAGAACAACTCGGCACCGACCCACAAATCTAAAGAGACCTAAGCTTGGCTTCCGAAGGAGTACTACAGTTGTGTAACCTCTCACTGGCTCCGATTTTTCCCTGACCTTAACCCGTTGAACTACTTCGTTTGGTCATACGTTGAGAACATCACCAACATAAACTCCTACAACACGAAAGCCAGCCTGATCGCCTAATAATCGGCGAGCTCCCATCGGCGCTTGTGGAAAAGGTATGCTCCCAGTTCAAGGCCCGTATCGAGGGGAGAATCGAGGCTTAAGTCAGCTACATTAAATAGATATCACCTCTACTACATAATCGGGTAACTAGAATTGACATTTTTAGCAAACGTTTTAAAATAAAACGCAGTCTTTTTTTTTCTCATATGCAACAGTTGTATCGTTTCACTTTATATTATGGCACTATATTTTTTTTTCGAATCAATGCCAATTAGTTGGGTAAAATAGAAAGATCAGCGAGAGAGACAACACATACTCACTTACCTTTATATAAATATACACCCGTTTAATTGCACGACATTTAACGAGAAACAAACGTGCTCCTGCTTATCTACGAAGAGGAAAAATATGTGACGAAAAGAACAGATAAAGGAAAGAGCAAATCATTAAAAAAGGGCGCCGTCTGAAATTAAATTGAAAACTAATCACACACTCTAGCAAGATTAACAGAAAACTGTACGAATGTGATGAAAAACGGTATGACTGACTGTGCAAAAGCACCAAAAACACCGGAAGTGTTCTGGTCATTCTAGAGTAGTCTCATACAGAATACAATGCTATCCAGATCCGCATCCTCAGGAACACACTTGAAACGGCTTCCCAAATAAAACAACAGTATACTCTTCTTAAAATTGCTCTCTTTCTACAGTTAAGGGCAGATTGAAGGAATTTAATTAGCAAGGCTGTGTTACAAGACACCAACAAATAATTTCAGTAATGAACAGAAGGCGGCGTCTGAACTTTGTTGGATGCAGTGAAGATCCTGACTATTAATATTGGCTGAAAATGATTTTTCGCGACGAAAGCAAGTTCAATAGGTTAGGCAGTGATTATAGGCAGTAAGTTTGTTGAAGGAAGGAGGAAGAGTTTGAACCATAGGTGCAGAGTTTCAACGCTCCAAAGTAGTGAAGGTTAAGTTTTATTGTAGGCGTTGCTAGTGTCAATTGGCCACTCCTATTTTAAGAAGGCGTGGGCGAACAAAATCAAAAGTAACCGTATTATAGCTAATAAGCGAAAAAGTTAGCAACAGCCGCCGTTATAGCAATATGCAAATTAAAAAATTGTGTATGCACAGACGTCAGGAAGGAGAGAAAGATATCACATCTTAATGCACAACATAAGACCATAAAATATTACTTGTATCTATATACCATTCAAAACTTTCTGCAACAGTGCTTTCTATCTTGTACAGGCATTGCTGATTTAATGAAATGCTTGAACAAAAAAAAATCTCATTTTAATTGTTACCCCGAATAGCTATTACTGAGCCCCATATCCTTTCACTAGCAACTCTTTGACATCGATATATTTGATCGTTTGCATATGAATCGCGTGCATATGAATGTGGCTCGTTATCCTCTAGTAATTGCTTAAAGAGGACTTATTACAATTATAAAATTAAGATACATATTACAGCCTTCTATGGTGTACATCTGCCAATGAAAATATGCCTGCTCCATCTTTGTTTTATCTTGATTTGACGATTCCTCGGAAAAGTTGCAAACAAAGATTCGTACACCTCGAACTCTTGGTGGTATGTACAGCAGATTTATTCCTTTATTTCCTCCATAGAAATCTGCAACACTTGTCCTAGATTTTACTATCAACGTTTTGCCCTACTCGGAGCCATTGCGGTGCACGACCGTCTTTCTTCCTCTGACTACCGACTGGATCAGCGCTCTCTGATCCCAACTTTTGATTAACTACTACGTGTATTTTTAAGCTAAGTCCTTACGTCATTGTTTTTATGTTCTAACATTCGGTTTCACTAAGTTAATATTATTGTTTGTACTAGTTATGAAAACAAACACTCGTTTTTATTATAACATAATTTTATCTCTAAATATTTATTTAGGATAACATTCTCTTTGACATGCTTTTTTTACGAATATTAATAACGATTATGATAATATTTGTCGAACGCACATCGTTCGACATTGCTCGGCCAATATATATATATATATATATATATATATATATATATATATATATATTTCGAGCAATAAATATTATAATCGTTAAGCCTGGGCGACTATTGCAAATTCGAGGCGCCGCATGTGCTCTCCGCTTATCTCGGAATTTGTTTCTAGTCCTTCCGTACATACACTTAACTTGCCACTGCTATTTAACAATGCCAACTCAGGAGAGGTGTGGTTAGAGATTGTGCACCTCCTGCCAAAAAAATTAACGTGCAGGCACACCTTCAGGGGTATTAATAGTTTGTCAACGGCTAAATGAACCTGTTTCTTATGTATATATTTATATGGAGAGGTATATATGTATGTTTCTTTCTATGTGTGTGTATGGGTGAAATTGAAAGACAACTAAATAGCGGACATGCTGAAATAGAATTATCTTTTCTTATTCTTTCCATTCGTCGTCGGGTTTTATTTATATGTTTCCCAAAATATGACGCTAGGTCGTTATTAATGTTGGGTAAATAGTTCATATGAAAAAGTCAGTCTGTGAAGAAATCAAATATAATTGTTTACATAAGATAAAAGGAGGGTTCTCCTCCAAAGACCAAAGATAAAATTAATTTACGCAGCATTCCTTTGTTGGCTTCGTTGCACCATTTTAACTTGGTTTTCAATAATTGTTTACATCAGAGTTCTTTGAAGATTACCACAAAGTGTATTTATAAAGTCGCGAAACAATTCTCACCTCACCTCATTTCTTTTATTGGTCTGCAGTTGTGATTATTATAACGATTTTCCTGGTTCGATGTTTTCTAAAGATACCTAATAAGCTACCCCGGGAGCAATGAATAAAAAGAAAATGCATTTTATAGAAGAAAATCACGGCGAAATACCGTAAAGCTAATGGAAAATCTGTGAGAATGTGAAAAAATAAGAATGAAAAACAGTCATAAAGAACAAGTTGTTAAGATGGACGAAAAGGGGAGGTAATCGTGTATCATATAATGGCAGCTGGTATTTGTTAAGAAAAGATGGACACGAAGCAATGACCTTGCCTGAATTAAAGAAGAATAAAAGCAAATGAGTCTCACGAATTAGCTTCTTTCATGTGAATGATAGGAGGAAATATTTGAAAAAAAAAAATGAAGGTCACAATAAAAAAGAGTTATATTTCTGAATCCTTAGAAACTAGAATTGATTACTTGAATAATTGCGATTCTCTGTATTACTATGCTCAAAATCAAGAGATCTTATAAGTGTGTATGCTCGCAAGCTCACTAGATAGGAGAAAAATATAATGCTCCGAACAGGTCGGTTAACCGAATAACCTACTGACATCTCTTGAGGATTTCAATTCAACAAGTAACAACAAAATCTGGGAAATATTCTCAGAAAACAATAAATCCGCAAGGCCAATTCCAATAGACAGTTGCTCTACGGCTACTGTGACGGGTAATACATGCTGGATTATATTCAGTTTCATAAATGTTAACAGCAAAACAAAATAAACCGTCATCGAATTAATTGCCAGGTGGCCGTGGCTAAATTGGCAATGAAGCCTTACAGTTGATATCTGCAGGTGTTCACACATTGTTATTCAAGAAAAATCTGAAATTGATATCACCGATATTTTGCTAATGTAACTCAAGAAAAATCAACCCTCATATTCCAGTACCTTCGTTTCCTTTAAATAGTAGCCTCCACCGACAATATACATATAAAATTATATTTTGATATATTAGCGTGTTGTCGTTCATTAATATACAGTAGCTGTACTACAGAAGCGAAGGAGAAATATTCTAAAATGATTGTATGTATGTGTAGACATTTATTAATCTTATATACTAATGGGATCTGCGGAAATTCCACAGCAGCATCTTTGATGCGTAATATGATGCTGGACATTCTATGGACGGTTAGCGTAAATAGAGACTCCGCGATCTTCTTGTAGCCTTTTCCTTAAAACTGTAAAAATAATTATCTAACTAATTCGGTTTATGTAGTCTTAAGATATATCTGGTAATTATTGTTTATCTTCAATATCCTTATAAGAGTATTTTACATATTTCCATTGTATAGATACCCGGTGCAAACGAGAACTCCTCGATATCATTATACTATCTTTAGATAGAAGTACACTAAATAAGATAATCGTTTTTAAGTCGAAAATAAGGCTAAAATCTTTCCGATTCCGATACTAGTTCTGATACATAAAAACGTTCCGATTTTTCCAATTCCCGATTCTGATTCCGATTAGTCACCCAAAAACTAATATATCTTTATAGTGTATATTATATGTACGTATATAACAAAAGTGAGTATAGCCCTCATTTAAATATACCGCTCCATGAGAGAACACTGTAACAATACCTTTTGAGACAAGAAAAAGCTGTCTCTGTGTTATTATATAACATAGTTAATTAATTTTCTCCTTAGAATAAGTACAAATATAACCATTAAAAGTTAAACACTTGACGACATCAGTGAGTTCACCCCTTAGGGACTGTTGTCAATACACTATGACAACGGTTTATATTTTATATGGACACCGTCATTATCCAAATCTGCCTTTACTCACCTGAACATGACGTTTATCAGAGCTTTTCAGTTAACAACCGAAATGCTCTTCAACTACTCAATGACGACGTAAACAGACATCTTGCTGCTCAACTCCCTACATAATATCTCTGCAAATTATATCCCAGATAGTAGCCCCATATATTAAAGTGCCACTGTGCCTTGTTTGGCGCGAAAAAAAAAAGTGCGACGGATCAACAAGACATATATTTCAAACTTTAGCATTGCATACCAACGAACACGTTATATAAATTTTAAACGGCGAGACCAACGAAAATTCTATTCCAAACTTAAATATTGCAGAATAAAGAAAATGCTATTTCAAACATAAGCGTGACAGATCAAAGTAAATTCTATTTAAAATTTAAGTGTAACAGACCAACATACAGCGCTTTTTATATACATGCTTGAATGGATCTAACCCCAAATTGAAAAAAAAAAAGTGTCCGCTTCAAACTTAAGCATAATAGACCGACAGAATGCTATTTTAGACTAAAGCGTGACGAGCCAAAGCTTTTTAAATACATGCTGAATATATTTAACCCAAAATAAAAAAAAATGTCTCGGCTTTTAAACAAGAACTTAATAGTCCATATTCGAAGAGGTGACGCATATTCAAGAATTGGCGCCTCTTCATCTTCCGCTTAACGTTCTTCCAAAGATGTTCTACTGTATTCAAGGTTTCCTCTTGCGGTGACATCTATGCAAACTAATTTTATGTAGAATATGGTATATGAATAACCTAGTTTCATTTTATTCTTATTTATTTATTTAATCAATCACGGTTATATTTCCTGCCGCAATCGTTTAAATCTCTACGATATTTTATACCCAATTAATTTTCTCACCTCATTTTATTAATTTATTTGTTTTATGACTTTTTTTTAATTTTTGGACGCAACCTTTCAAATCTCTACGCTACTTTGCTCCAATTTATTATTATTATTTTCTCTAATCATAAAATGTATGTATGTATATAGTCATCTATTTTACATAAGAAAACATGCTGTTCTTCCGCCATCATTATATATAGCTCCAAATCCTCCGATTCCCGCATCAATGGCCATCCCTCTTGAAGAAGCAAGCATAAATCGAGCGAAACGTTGAGCGTTCAGGTCCTTCCACCTCTATTTCTCATATCGTCGTACTTCATCCATCTTTACAATAATAATATATATATATATATATATATATATATATATATATATACGTTTTATTTTTATTACCGTATCTTTCTGTTAAGATACATTATTGTTTCGGCTCTACTATACACACACACACACACACACACACACACACACATATATATATATATATATATATATATATATATATATATATATATATATGATGAAAATAATGGAAATAGTATTCCGACAAAATAGAGAAATAAAAAGGAACAAACCGTATTATGTGTTCATCAACGTTTCGTCTTTATTTCGAACAGGGGAGGTAATCGTGTATCATATAATGGCAGCTGGCATTTGTTAATAAAAGATGGACACGAAGCAATGACCTTGCCTGAATTAAAGAAGAATAAAAGAAAATGAGTCTCACGAATTAGCTTCTTTCATGTGAATGATAGGAGGAAGTCTCGAAATAAAGACGAAACGTTGATGAACACATAATACGGTTTGTTCCTTTTTATTCCTCTCTCTCTCTTTCTCTCTCTCTCTCTCTCTCTCTCTCTATATATATATATATATATATATATATATATATTTGTAGTCATCGACATACAGTCCTGTTTCAACTCATCAGTGCCGCTAGAATAGCATCTCCCCCAAGCCAAGTATTGAACCTAGAACCGTCGTGTTGAGAGTCGGCAGTTCTCCCGATATATATATATATATATATATATATATATATATATATATATATATATATATATATATATATATACTAGCAAAGATACCCGTGCTTCGCACGGAGCTTTGTTGCGCACTCGGGTACCAAAATCTGTGGGCACCTTTCCAGTAAGTTGATGTTGTAAGAGCAACGATTGCATAAGGTGATTAACATTTTAACTACCTCTTGTAGTGACTGAAATTCAATCAGGAACTTCACAAAACATTTTCATCAAAAAGGAAGGTTACTTGATGTTACATAGTAAATTTTTCATTGAAGTAATTTTCAACTCTTGCTTAAATTTTATCTTGCACATTCAATACTAAAAACTTACCACAATCAGATCATGTCAGTTTTTCCTCATATCCATTTCTCGAACTTTTCACTGAAGAGCCTCAGGGTAAACTACATTTCTGCTGCTTTGATTTGGAGCCAGAATGTAGAGTTTTTCTGAACTTCCTGTCCAGCTGATGGAGACGTAGAACATACCGTGACTGAAGCAGTCTGATGTCAAGTCTACGCTAATGGTGTTAAATGTCTGACCTTGACTTTTGTTTATGCTCATTGCAAAACACACCTTCACAGGAAATTGGAGTCTCCGGAATTTAAATGGAAGTTCTGAGTCCGATGGAACTAAGGGGATCCTTGGCAGTAGAACGGTTTCGCCTTTCTAGGGACCACAGGAAATGGTGGCCTCAAGTACATTGGTGTGCAATCTGGTGATAACACATCTGGTTCCGTTTGTTGTTTTTGGCGGTTCCAAGGATCGAAGAATCATGATTGGCGATCCAATTTTGAGATTTAAAATGTGTGGAGGCATTCCAGATATCTCCAAAGAGTTTAAAAACTCCACAGGGTAGTGAACAGCTTCATATTCATTAGTAGCCGAATCAACTGACTTGTATTGCTTTGTGTCTCCTGGAAATTCATCCATTATTGAAGTGTTCAAATGATTCACATTGCTGTTTAATGGCGAAATAATAGCCCTCTCAGCAAGCCAATCCGGTGATTTTCCATTGTTTTGCAGGTCTGGGTACACTTTGTCTTTCAGTTGCTTCTGATTACCGACACATTTACCAAGCGCAGTTGGAATCTTAATTGTGTCAGGTGAAGAAGTGATAGGAAACTGACCATTACCGATTTGGAGAAGCAATTTTGAGAAGTCTGCTGCAGCTGTGTTATCAGAGATATAGGCTCTCATATTAGTAGTCAGTCTCTTCACTATAACGTGCCTCCAGAGATAGGATTGTTTCAAACTTGCATTGACAATGTTAGCCCTTGTGCCATTTTTAACCACTGGGAGGATTTGACGGAAATCACCGCAAAATAAGGTTGGAATGCCACCCATGGGATTCTTGTTTCCTGTGATGTCTTGCAGTGTTCGGTCAATTGCTTCATAAGCACTCTTGTGCGTCATTGGGGCTTCGTCTACAATGATTGCAGAGGTATCTCTAATTACATTTGCCAAGGCTGAGTTACCAGTAATTTTGCAAACTGGCTGATCCATTCGATGAGTATCCAAGGGTACTTTAAAAGTGCTGTGAAGAGTGCGGCCACCTTGTAGTAGAGTAGCAGCAATGCCACTGAATGCTGTTGCAAGCACAATCTTTCTCATGGATCTAATCTTTGCAAGGATCAAATTGATTACAAAAGTCTTGCCCGTACCACCTGGAGCATCAAGAAACATCATGTTTTTGTTCATTTCACCTTGTGCTTCCAACATTGCCATGAATGAATTGTAAACTTCTTTGAGAATCGGTCAGTTTTTCTTGCATATTTTCTGCTTGTAGGGAAAGTTCTTCAAGATTATAAGTAACTTCACGTTGATACTCTCTCGCGAGTCTTTCATCTCTCCCTTGCATTAGTGCAGGTAATCCATAGCTTGCCAATGGTTGGCCACACATAAGGAGAACTTTTTCTTCAATTAGACAAAGAGTTTTATTGTAGATGTCCTCATTAAAATCTGCTTCTGGATTGTTAACTTCTTGCCTGTATCTGTGAAGAATGTCTTCAGATATTACATCACGAAAAGCCATCCAGATCTCAAGAGGATTTCTTGGCTCACAGGCTGTTAAAATTATCACAAATAGGCTTCGCAAATTTGAAGGTGATTGAGTGGCACTTGCCTCTTCTACTGCTTGATGCAAGTGATGGTCATTTTCTAGAAGGCCTCGAGCAAGACACGCTGCTCTGTATGTTTCAAACACCTGACCATTGTATGCTCGCAAATTTTGAAATGAAGTTGGACCAGCAACCTCATTGAGCAACAGGCGTAAGAAATAACACTCCCCTGCTTTTGAACTAATCGTGTAGATTCTCCCAATGCATGGTGCCTTCCATACATCATCATTTTCAGTACCTTCAACTTGTACCCCACGCATTCTTCTCATCCATTTCTTTGTCGATTTGTTCCAAGTGTAAAACTCAGGGACTTCTGCGTATTTGAGACCCCTTGCAAAGTCATCCTCATGGCAGAGTTGAAAAAATGCTGTCAAAGTTGTGGCAGGCGGTGGACCTTGGGCTCGTTCCAGAGCAGTATCAGCTGAGAACATGACACGCTGCCCATTTTCAAGATGAACAGAAAGTTGTACAATTGGGGGGAAATGTTCATAGATGGGATGTTCCAATATCCTCCAGGCCGCCTCTGAACTGCCGACATACCTTGCATTCTGGAACTGCTGGATCTCATCCACAATGTGACTTTGTACTTGGCCTTGTTGGTTAGCTGCTCCATCAGTTCTTTGTAGTTCAAACACTGCTTGATCACATCCTTTATTCACGTATTTGAGGACATATTTGATGCTTTGGATCGAGCTGCAAATTTCTACGTTAATGTGAGCGTTGAACTGCTGAAGGAGGACCTTGTTGTACAGAACAATCCACTGGTTTGTTATTTCTTGATTAACATACCGACCATTTCTCTTCATCCTTATTGTACCAGTCTGGCCTCCATCTTCTGGTTTTCTTCGCCTGTACTTGGGGTAAGAGTCTTGGCCTTGCTCGGTACACTGAAGAAATTCTTTTGGGTATTTTTTGGAACATTTGTTGTCAATCATACATGGACAATTTGGATTAAATGGTCCACAAGGTCCATGCACCATATGTGCCATCACTTTAGCATGAAGATCAGGATCTTCCTCTTTGTCAGGGATCTCTGCAGATATGCAGAGATCCATTTTTTCTGGTAGAAGTTTGTCCTCTGGGGCCTGCCAGGTGAGGATGTGTGCATGCGGCAGTCCTCTTTTTTGATATTCAATACTGTACAGGAAAGCCCTCAGCCTGCCAAATCCTCCCTTTTTAATAAATTCAAGTAACTTTTTTTAGCTTCTGCCTGAAAACCCTGGCAACAATATCTGGACGATCCTGAGGGTCTTGCCCTTGAAGACAATTTTCTGTAATTTCTGTCCACTTTGGATTTGTTGTGAACGTGATGAAGAGGTCGGCTCGGCCCATTCGCCGAACATATGCCATGGCATCACTTTGACGCTCAAACATGTATCGAGGGCCTCCTGTATAAGTTGCTGGAAGTACAACTTGTTGACCAAACTGTTCTGGATTCCCATCCTCCCTAAGAATTGAATCTCTCAAGTTGCTATAATTGTCAGCTCTCAGGGTCTGTTGCTCACGCCTCAGGAACTGTAAACGTTCTGTTTCAATCTTGCAGTACACATCCACCAGCCATTGTTGAAATAGCCTTCGGTACCAGAGAAAATAGTTTCCAGGCCGAGTCATTAAATGGTACGAATAAAATTGCTGTTGGGTAACTTTTCGCCCATTGGATGCCTTCATGTAGATGTTGTAAGATGGAGAACCATAGGGGTACATTAACGGGTACATTAAAGTATCGTAGAGGGGATTTAGTTCGGAGATCCATTTTAATGTATCATTTCTAAAACGCAAGACAATATCCCGGTTAGCTGTTGGTTCATTCTCCATTAATATTCCAATCTCATACGTTGTTGTTGGAGCATTGAATCGCCGTGGATGCTCTTCTTGCGGCCTTCGGTCTTCCCTTATGACAACTTTATGTTCTACCAAGTGTTCTTCTTCAATCCTCTCCTTTGTTGTTTTCAGCTGACAAATAAAGCTGTTGTTCTCATGTAAAAATTCAGTCAGACTTTGGAGAATGTCTCTATTGAGTCTACTGTCACGTCCCCGATTATGTAGTTCCTCTTCCAGACTATCCAAGAAGTAGACTTGAATAAACTTTGCTGTTTCATCTTCAGGTGGTAAAAGACTCCCAATCTGGTGGCAAACCTGGCCTCGAATTCTAAAAGAAGGATTCCACCCATGTACTGCCGCAATTTTGTGACCAAATGATGTCATTGCAAAACAATTGTTATAACAGCGTAGATTTTGCAGAAAATCTTTAGAGATGGGACCATTGCCGGAGAGCAAATCTTGAAGCAACTGAGGCAGTGGTGGAAAGCTATCAAGCACAACTTTGCCAGAAGAACAACAACAACCAGGGGTTTCTCCTTTAAATTTTACAGCTGAGCAATGTTGACATACTTTGTCCATTTTTCCTATATCAGCTGTAGTGAGAGAGTCATTTTTGTTGTAGAGCAATCCTTTTCTATTGCAGTGTTTTATTTCATGGTGTCTCAAAGCAGTCATTCGTTGTCTAGCTGCCTCGTTTTCTGTCAATTGCTGGGGCAAAGTCATACTCTCTCTCCATGCAGCCTCTCGTTGTTGCCCTTGGTATAGGCGAAAGCTTCGTTGGGTTTCCGATTCATTCTGATGTCGTTGAGCCACTCTCAACTGACCTTGTGTACGTCTACTTACCTCATATAATTCATTCGATCGTAATATTGCTTCTCTTTCCAGTGCATATCTTTGCCTTTCTTGAATTTCATCTTGTGATGAATTTAACCGCCTTACAGCATGTCTAGTTCTGTCAGCTTCACGTTGGGTTTCTCTTTCCAAATCTGACAGTCTTGCTCTCCTTTCTCTTTGACGTATCCTGTTAAGTTCTAGACGTCTTTCTCTATCTGAATTGTTTTCATTGGAGCGAATTGCAGCAACTCTTAGTCTATTAGCTTCCAATCTTTCCATTCTTTCTTCCTCACTTTCGTTTCTACTTCGTTTGGGTGGCATAATTTCGGTTTTAAACGGAATTGTTTAACGATATTAATGATTGTAAATTAATTAAGCGTAAAGGAAATGTATACTAACTGAAATGGACGAACTATAAATAATATTTCTGAATAGTACAATTATAAACAATTATATTGTACCTATTTACTATGCCTCCCCACGGGACAGAGTTAGACACCAGGGTCGTTTTTTAACGTGGAGAAAAGGTACAAAAATAAAAATTGTCTCAGTCGTGAAGGATTTCTCCTCCACCGAAAGAGAACAAGAAAATGAAGTGCAGCATCTGAAGAACAGATACTACACTTTGATCTTGACCAAAAGGAATGAATAAAAGCGACCTACGTGTGACTCATTACTTCCGGGTGTAAACGTCACACTCTAAAAGTAATAATTAAAAAAAAAAAGTAAATGTAAAATAAATGTAATACCAACTTAGGTTAACTAAGTAAACAGTACAATTAAAACAGTTCTATTAAAACAAATAATTACTAAGATCTAGGTAATTGTTAGTCTCATTGTTATGGTTTTAAAGAAAAAAAATGTGTAAAAAAAGTTCTGCTTTTGTGAGTACGTGTATTTCTTTTAAATTACATAACCTTTTTATTTTATTAATTATATCTCTTTTAAATTTATATATTTTGTTAGTAAACTGGAAGAAATTCAGTTGAATAAAACCTTGTTCGTGTTCTTTACGTTAAACTCATATTTTTATAAAAGGTTCATCCGGTTTAAAGAAAGCGCTAAGTTTAAATAAGACTGGAAATAACTAATTCAATATATAAATAGAAAAATGAAATAAATATAAGCTTTAAGTCTTAAGATAGTAATAATCAAAATGTAATAAATTATTTGTAGTTCAAATCTATGATAAGACAGGCTTTCGAAATAGGCTCGACCAGAAAGATTAAATTGGAACGAAATTATAATCTCCGTGCCATTTTCAAAACAACCCCACAAAAGTAACGATATCCTGCAGTTGGTTAAATGACAATGGTTGTAAGAAAAATATAAAAGAAAATGCGCTTATCTGTTTATTTTGACCTGTTTTATTTAATTAAAAAAACATTGGCTATAACTGGAAGAGAGCGTTATGTTTTGGGGGTTGTTTAAAAAATAGAATGGAAATAAAGTTAGTTCCGTTTTAATTGTGTTTAATTGCGGCAAGCGCTAACAAAATCGAAAAATCACTGTTTACATTCGAAATGTTAACTTTTATAGGTTTACAGGTTTGCTGACAAGGCTGGGGGTGTTTAATACAATTATTTTACTAAATTGATTTTTTTCATTTAAAAATAAAATTATTTATTTTTTAATAAAGTTTTATTTTAAAATATTTGTTTTTGTTTATTTATATAAAATTACGATAGTTGAATTGTATTCTTTCAATTATATTGGCAAGTAAAATATAAAAGATTAAAACGGAACGAAATTGAAATTTCCATTACATTTTCAATACAATCCCAAAACATAAAGCTTTGCGCGCCAATGAATTGTTTTGATAATATACGTAAAGTGAAATAAATCGAATATAAAATTAAATGAAAATATATTAAATAATTAAATGTTAAATAGATTTTGTAAATAGTACAGTTGAAATGATTAGAATATTTACAATATGTAATAAGGTGGAGGTAATTAGTTAAAGAGATTTAATATAATGTGATATGCAAATGAGCATAAGTCATTCGATATGGGGGTGGTTTGTAGACTAGTATATAAAGAAATTAGGCATAGATTCTTATGTCTCCTTTAACAGAAACATCCTAAAATGGGTTCTAATGTTTCTCTACCAGGAGAGATCTACCCTCTTACCTCCTTTATATTTCGTTGATGATGGAGAGCTGTACACACAGACAGAAACACACGAACCCTATTACTTTATAAAAATATATATATATATATATATATATATATATATATATATATATATACAAGGTAGAAAAGCATTTAATCCAAATCGTTAAAAAAAATCGATAAACTTACAGGATACAATTTGAAAGTTATTTATCATCAAAGTGCACTTTTATAAATTTTACAAAGTAAGGTATAAAAATTTAATTTAAATTGAATCAAAAAATTACCTTGGATCTATTTTATGTAATATACATTCTGTTACACATTTTAAAAAAGAATCATTGAAAATGTTATATCAGTATCATTAATTGCTAGATTAATGATGATATTATTAAATTGCAACAAAATGTACATTACAAAAAATAAATCCAAGGTAATTTTTTGATTCAATTTAAATTACATTTTTGATACCTTACTTTGTAAAATTTATAAAAGTGCTCTTTGGAGGAAAATAAATTTCAAATAAAATCTTGTAACTTTATTTTTAAGGCCTTTAGTAAAACATTTCGTATAATCAATTTTCATGCTTTGGATGAAATCTTTGTCTAACTTGTATCTTATCTTTTTTTAAGATTATATTTTAAAACTCTCCTTCTCTCTAGTTCAGTCTGTATTTCTCCTCACACCACAACTCATTTTTGAAACCCGATTTGTGTATTATTACAGGTCTGAATATACTCTGTTTCAGTTTGTATTTCTCCGCACATCACACCTCGCTTTTTTTTTTTTGCAACTCCCTCTTTGTAATACAGGTCTAAATAATGAGAAAATCTTTTTTTTTTTAACAAAAACTTTAAAATAACATTTTAGATTAATTTTTTTAAAACTTCTTTCGGAATAGACTTTTTTTAAATTTTAATAAGGAGCATGTTTCATACAGGTTTCATTAACAAATATTCAGTACATAACGAGAAAAATAGAGATGAGAATTTCAAAAGGACTGTATGACTGGTTACAGTCAATAGTAGTCTTCTCCCAGCGAAAATCTTTTTTATTGCTATTCTATTATTATTATTATTTAAAACATTTTGTGTCCTGTTCTTTCGCGCGACGACTAATTTATTTGTTTATATATATATATATATATATATATATATATATATACATACATATATATATACATATATATATACATATATATATATGACTATCCACTTATCTTGTGCTTCCTTTTTTAAAATTAAATATGTTTTTAACTCTTTTTCAAGATGTTTTTTAACATTTTTTATTAATACTTTGTTAATATATATATATATATATATATATATATATATATATATATATATATATATATATATATATAACTTTATAAATATAGCTATGTAAACCAATGGGTGTTTTTTCCTATACCTGAATATCAAGGACATTTCAGAAGGTCACAAACTATTTAGAGCCTAAGATTCATTTTGCTGTTTTGGCAAACGTTTCAAATTACCCCATTTAAATACAAAATCAATGCGATCTGATTCCCAATTACATCCTACATCCGACCAATTCCAGAATCCGCGGGGTGGATCGGTGCTAACATTTCTAATCACGCTACAATAGAAATAACCAGAAGAACCACCCCAGTGTCATTCTTTCGCTTCAATAGCATACAAATACTTCACCATTCCCCCATCGTTATATAGAAGCCGTTCAGTTTCGGACTATCGATCTTGACATAATAATATCAACTATTCCTTTCTCTCTCTCTCTCTCTCTCTCTCTCTCTCTCTCTCTCTTACTCTCTCTCTGTCTCTCTATCTTTCACTCTCTTTTCTTAATGTATCTTTGATTATACTCTACATGTCTCTCTCTTTTCTTTCGGTTTTTCTCTAACTATCGATGTTGGGTTATTGTTAACTGGTTAACACATTCGACATTGTTCTGAAATGAAAAACAATCTCGATTCACTGCTGCCCTGTAATAAACAACTCCATATTACTCATGCGATTTAATTTTTTTCTATATTTATTATTTCTTCCTTTTTGGTTGCGTATGTACAACGCACTCGATAATATTTTAATTGCAATAATTGGTAAGTCTGCGATGTAGTGTGAAAGGCACTAACATTATAGCAGTAAAGTTGCACGGTAGTGACATTTCATATTGTTTCCATGGTTTGGAAAACAGTTGGATCGGTTTTAACATAAATCCACTTTGATATTCAGGCTTATACAAAATCAAATCGCTATATGATTTACATCGCAAGCAGCACATAAACTAAGGAGTGTGTTGCTGTTTATACTTATGAATCATATATGCCTCCCGTCGTACATAGAAAACTTTCTAAACCTTTAAGTATACGAAAGTCGTTCAAAATATAAAGCATCCTGTTTTTAACTCTAAAAAAATAATAAAGACATACGAAGACGGGAGTACTACCATTAAAGGTGAATTTTTTTGTTTGTTTCTGTGTTTTCTAAATATTCATTACAATACTCGCACCACATTTGCCAGCCTCTTGTAAAGTCTTGGTCGTGAAAAAAATTGCTTTTCACTGACATCTCTATTACCAGTGTAAAACTTACGAACACATGCCTCAACTGTGCCGTCATTAACTGTATCGACTTCGTAAATGCTTTTTTTTTGTTTCTTTATGCAAGAAGTAAATGGCGCATCTTCGCTTCTGATTAACGTTCATTAAAGAATTAGTTATCCTATAGCTTCACACAGTAAATATCTACAACAGGGAGATAAAAGTTTCTGGTCACGAATGCATAAGTTCATACTGTAATGAAAATAGGATGATTAGTTTCCGTTTAGTCATCCTTTATTATTCAATTAAGAATTCGACTGCTTGTCTACTCGAAAGAGGAACTCCTCAGTTTTTATATTCTTTGATTATCAAGGGAGATAATCCATATTCACAACACCTACATCAAAAGAATGCAATTTGCAATCTTCTTTAATTGATTCGAGAGGAATAAAGAAATAAGAACGATTACTTTTAGGACGATTTCTGTATAATAAAGACATGACAAATATTTTCTATTGTTATTTTTCCTCTCAAAATAAGAAAAAAAATATTTTTTTCTATCACATTTACCCCCCAAACAAGGCACATTGCCACTTTGATGTAAGGGGCTACTATCAGAGTAATAATCTACAGGGTAACTATGTGGGGAGTTGGGCATCAAGATGTCGGTTCACTTTACGCTTGAACTTCTGCATGTCAGTACAGTTGCGCAAGCAGGAACCCGGAAGGAGATTCCAAAGTCTAGCAGTTCTGGGGAAGAGACTACTGAGGTAGAAGACTCTCTCACATTAATGGATCTCTATTGTTAAGAGGTGCGATTTAGCTACTTGTCGGGTTTGTCGGGGGTATTTACGTCGAGGGGGTACGGGTGCTTGCAGTTCGTCGGAGCATTCACCGTTATAGTAAGTAATGTTAATTACAAATTGTTTCTAGTGTTTCTCGTAAATATACCCAAAGCTGGATCAATTACTCCTAGTGAACAACCTTAGAAATTACTGATAGTTATAAAATAATAGCCTTACAGAGAATATATTTTCTATTTCAAATTAATAATTAAAAAGACTAACGTAATTTAAATTGAAAACCTAAGAGACCAATCAACGTAAGTATTTATGGAACAACAAATGTGCCTATGAATATGATTATTAAACGCGTGGTTTTCTTTACATATTAGGGCTATATTACTGTCACGCTACGACCAGACACTTATCTCAGACGTATCTGCATTTAAATTATACATTAAAACGCCTTTAGCGTGCGTTCTCCTTGCCAAACTTACATAATGTTTTGTTTAGATATTGCAGTTGTGGCAAGTTTTTAGAATAAGACAGGAAGGAGGT
Organism: Euprymna scolopes; assembly: GCF_053919585.1. Taxonomy (NCBI): domain Eukaryota; kingdom Metazoa; phylum Mollusca; class Cephalopoda; order Sepiida; family Sepiolidae; genus Euprymna; species Euprymna scolopes. Next base: position 24,208,435 of record NC_136512.1, on the reverse strand, counting down.
AAATTACTGTCGTTAATATATATCAAAAAGAAAATGCCAAATACAAAGTGGCCAACCTAAAAGTAGCCCTATTCCTCTAATATTTCACTAAACGACCAACTGACGCCATAAGATTAAATGCATGTTTCTTTTTCAAACAAGATGGTACTACATTCCAAAAAGAGAACAATGAATGATGATTCGAAACGAAAGTAGGATACTTCCACCGTGGATATTGTTGCATTGTTTACTTGCTCCGTGTATAGTTAAAAATACATTCTTGAATGCAGGGTATTTGCTCAGTTAGTAGACTGGTTGCCTCGCGTGATGGACGCTCGGGTTTCGAATCCTGGGTTCGGATGTGTCTTACTGATTAGGCAAAATGAGGTTACAATCTGACGTAGGCCAGAGGAGTAGTTGGCCGAAATGTAGTGAAAGAATAGTTAAGAAAGATGAGGATAATAGTCCGCAATAAATAAATTAATAAATAATACTCATCCCAATAATGTATTCCAATTAGATAATTAATTAAGAGTCTTGATCGGAGTCAACCCACAAACAACTGTTCGTAAACTTTCTCCTCAATTAGATGTAAAGTATACAACGATGTCTAATCTCTTCAGAGAAATTACAAAGACAAACAACTTTATAAATATATGCCTTAGGAATTAAACGATAAACAAAAATAAACGCTTATGCAGTGTCATTTTCCCTTATTTTACGCAACAAAAATGACCCGTTTGCCGTCCAGATTTAAACTTCCGATAAAAAGGGATAAAAAGGGATAAAAGGGGAGTCCTTTACGACTAACGGCATCGCTTAGGCTAGTGTTTAAACGCCGACGAAACACTACAACACTTTCCGAAATCAGAGTTGCACCTGAATGCTTAATGTTTTGTAGTCTGCGATCGGTCTCATCTATTTCAGTTGGTTTTAATGTAGGCGAAACCATTACGGCAGAAGATGTACTCTCAACAAGTAACTGAAATGCATCAGAAATTTCGATAACACCACTCAGCATTAGTCAACTGAATATCCCCAATTTTCTTTACAAGAATGCCCAACCGCACGTTGCTAACTCGACCATACAGAAGTTGAACACATTGTGCTACGAAACTTTGCCTAAACCGCTATACTTTTTGGACCTCTCATTATTGTACTCGAGTGACATTCGAGCCTTGATGATTGAAGTCTTACATCTGAGCTAAGTGTATCACGTACTAGAAAAATAGCCATGCAATAGAAATAAGCACGCGATTTTTTTAGCTATAGAGATAGTAAGAAAAAAAGACTAAACATCACTTACCAGACAATAAATTATAAATTACAATAGTAAAATGTGAGCATGAAAAGTACTGCAGATTGGTTGGCTGTTTTTGTTTTACGGCATATCAACCCTTTTTCAGGTTATTTAATGCCGAATCCGGTGATTTTGAAGACATTTTTTTTTAATAGAATATATTTGTTTTTTGCAAGTCAGTTTCTATTTAACCCATAGTTGGGACCCAAACAGGTACTACCACTCAGGGTCAGAGTGGACCTGGGAGCAATGGAAATTAAAGGGTGGCTCCACACTCCCCAGAGCCCGCAAGCTGGGGCCTCACCGTCGGATATAGTTTAAGGTCATATCCAGAACCAAAACTACTATAGAAAATCTTAAAGATGAAAAAGTAAATGACTAGTTATTGAACCTGGAAAAGACAAGAACAAGATATTTTAGTACAATAATATAATAAATTTATAACTTAATATATTGCAGCATTGATTATATGAGGTTAAATTGAATGTAAAAAAATATTGCTACAATATTTCAAATTATGAATTCATTATAATGTTAACAATAATATCTCACCCCCCCATTTTTAACAACTTTACTTTTCCATGTTTACGCTTAACTAACACTAACGGTAAATTCTCTGTTTCTTTGTTTATTTCAATCTGATTTTTTTTGGCCCCCATAAATATAACATACGCATATGTATAATAACAATGCGTGGTGCTCGTCTACTTCAATAAAATTCCCCAATCATCTCCCTTTCATTATTTAATTCTGTCCGTTGTACTTGTAACTTCTATTTTCGCGACAGCAGTGAATTAGTTGTAACACTGAAGCAACCTAGTTGCTATGGAAACCAGTCATAAAAAACATCGCTTACCTCCTTATGTTTTTATTTTTACGATTTTTAACAACACTAAATTCATAAGAACTTTTGTTTTATTGAAAGAAAAGTGAGCATTTGTTTCGCAGTATAGGCGAAAAGGGATCTATAAACTATCTTAATTATTTGAAATTTGATCGGAAAATGAGTGAGCAGTGAAGCTTTGAATCAGTTTTAAATGACTAAAACTGGGACTAACCCATATATTAAAAAAATACCGTTGATATTCAAACATTACGGTGTTTTAATCATAAATCATCAATAAATAAATGCCTGTTTCGTAGGTACATTGTTATTTCGAACTTAACGTATTGCCCCTAAAAGCACGGACTGATCGACCCATATAATTTATGGCATGTTATCACATCACTGGTATCATCATAGATCGTGTAAACCACGTGTAAAAAATGTTCTCAACTGAACGCAATAACCTTGCATGAAACAGTATAATCTAATACAATAATCGGTATTCAATTCAATGCCTATTCAAGATATCAAACATGTTTTTTTTATTAATATTCATAAATCAAATAAAGAAACACAATATTCTGTGCTAATCGATTATTTTTAAAAAATCGATTAGTATTATTTTTGTTTGAAATGCTGAATAATGAAACTACGGGCGGAAAGAAAAAAACAAATCCAATTTTTTTTTGTTATAAATTCTTTCTTGTTTTACCAATTACTTGCAGAATGAAATAATGAATTGTACATGACATATTTGAAAAATATTCTTCGTAGACACGTCATCACTAAGAATAAAAAAGCGGTGAAACCATTTTAATCAATAAATAATACACTGATGGATATATGTAAAATAATAAAAAATAAATAATACACTGATGAAGTACTGAAAAAAAAAACAAATAAAAAAAATAATACTCTGATGGAGTTCTGTAAAAGATATTCCAAAAATAAATAATACTTTGATAGAGTACTGTAAAAAAATCAAGAAATAAATAATACTCTGATGGAGTACTGTAAAAAAATAAATAAAAAATAAATAATACAGTGATGGGGTACTGTAGAAAATTATTTTAAAAATAAATAATACTCTGAGGGAGTACTGTAAAAAATCAAAAAAATAATACACTGATTGAGTACTGTAAAATATTTGTTAAAAATAATACACTGATGGAGTACTGTAAAAATAACAAAAATAAATAATACACGGATGGAGGACTGTAAAAAAATAAAAATAAAAATAATACTCTGATGAAGTACTGTAAGAAATATTTAAAAAAATAAATAATACTCTGATGAAGTACTGTAAGAAATATTAAAAAATAAATAATACTCTGATGGAGTACTGTAAAAAATATAAAAATAAATAAATCTCTGATGGAGTACTGTAAAATATATTAAAAAAAATAAATACTATACTGATGGAGTACTGTAAAATAGTAATACTACGACTACTACTACTACTACTGATAATAATAATAATAATAATAATAATAATAATGATAATAATAATAATAATAATAATAATACACCGATAGAGTACTGTAAAAAAATTTAAAAAATAAATACTACACTAGTGGAATACTGTAAAAAATAAATACATATATATTACACTGATGGAGTACTGTAAAACCATAAAAAATACTCTGATGGAGTACTGTACAAAAATTAATAAATAAATAATACATTGATGGAGAACAGTAAAAAAACTAATACTTTGATCGAATACTTTCAAAAAATTAAAATATCAATAATACATTGATATAGTACTGTACAAAAATAATACATTGATGGTGTACTGTAGAAAATTATAAATATAAATAATACTCGGATGGAGTACTGTAAAACATATTTAAAAAGTAAATACTACTCTTATTAAGTACTGTAAAAATATTGAAAAAAATAATACACTGATGGAGTACAGTAAAAATATTTTAAAAAATAATACACTGTAAAAAAAACAATAATACTCCGATCGATTACTGTAAAAAGTATTCAAAAAATAAATAATACAGTGATGGAGTATTGCAAAAAAAAAGTAATAATACACTGGTGGAGTACTGTAAAAAATTTTGTTTAAATAAATAATGTAGTGATGTGGTACTGTAAAAAATATTTAAAAAAATAAATAGTACATTGATTGATTACCGTAAAAATATTCAAACAAATAATACAGCGATGGAGTATTGTAAAAAATATAAAAAAATAAATATTACACTGATGGAGTACTGTAAAAATATTAAAACAATAATTAATACACTGATGGAGTACTGTAAAAATTTAAGAAAACAAATAACACTCTAATGAAGTACTGTAAGAAATATTAAAATAATAAATAATAATCTGAGTGAGTACTGTAAAAAAATAAAAATAAATAAATAAATCTCCGATGGAGTACTGTAAACTATATTCAAAAAATAAATACAACACTAATAGAGTATTGTATAATAATAATAATAATAATAATAATAATAATAATAATAATAATAATAATAATAATAATAATAATAATAATGATAATAATACACTGATGGAGTACTGTAAAAATATTCAAAAAATAAATAATACAGATATGGAGTACTGCAAAAAAATAAAATAAATAATACACTGATTGAGTACTGTAAAAAAATTTAAAGAAATAAATAATACAGTGATGGGGTACTATAAAAATATTCAAAAAATAAATAATACAGATATGGAGTACTGCAAAAAAATAAAATAAATAATACACTGATTGAGTACTGTAAAAGAATTTAAAGAAATAAATAATACAGTGATGGGGTACTATAAAAATATTCAAAAAATAAATAATACTGCGATGGAGTATTGCAAAAATATAAAAAAATAAATAATACACATCTGGAGTACTGTAAAAATATTAAAAATATAAATAATAAACTAATGTAGTACTGTAAAAAAATTAAGAAAATAAATAGTACTCTGATGAAGTACTGTAAGAAATATTTTAAAAAATAAATAATAATCTGAGTGAGTACTGTGAAAACTATAAAAAATAAATAAATCTCGGATGGAGTACTGTAAAATATATTAAAAAAATAAATACTACACTGATTGAGTACTGTAAAATAGTAATAATAATAAAAATAATAATAATATTTTTATAATAATAATAATAATAATAATAATAATAATAATAATACACTGATGAAATACTGTAAAAAAGTAAAAAGTAAATACTACACTGACAGAGTTCTGCAAAAAATAGAAAAAAGGAATATTACAGCGATGGGGTACTGTAAAAAATATTTTTAAAAAAATAAATAATACACTGACGGAGTACTGTACAAATTTAAAAAAAATAAATAATACACTGATGAAATACTGTAAAATATATTCAAAAACATATGATACAGTGATGGAGCAATGTAAAAAAATAATAAAAACATACTATGAATGAGTACTGTGAAATATATTTAAAAAATAAATAATACTCTGATGGAGTACTGTAAAATTATTTAACATAAATAATAAACTGATGGAGTACTGTAAAATTATTTAAGATAAATAATAAACTGATGGAGTACTGTAAAAAATAAGGCACTGATAGAGCAATGTAAAAAAATAAATAATTAATACACTGATGTGGTACTGTAAAAAAATAAATAATTAATACACTGATGTGGTACTGTAAAAAAATAAATAATACACTGATTGAATACTGTAAAAAATTAAAGAAAAATAATACTCTGATGGAGTAATTTAACAAACAAATTAATAGTACACTGATGGAGTAATGTAAACATTAAAAAAAGTAATACACTGATGGAGTACTGTAAGAAATAAATAATACACTGATGGAGTACTGTAAAAATCTATAAAAATAATACACCGATGGAGTACTGTAAAAATTTAAAAAATAAATAATACACTGATGGAGTACTATAAAAATCTATAAAAATAATACACCGATGGAGTACTGTAAAAATTTAAAAAATAAATAATACACTTATGGAGTACTGTAAAAAATAAAAAAAATAAATAATACTCTGATGGAGTACTGTAAAAAATTTAAAAAATAAATATTTAACTGATGGAGTACTGTAACAAATATTTAAAAAAAATAATAATCTTATTGAGTACTGTAAAATATATTACAAAATAAATAAAGCACTGATAGAGTACTGTAAAAATATAAAAATAAATAAATAATACACTGATAGAGTACAGTAAACAAATAAATAAATAAATAAATAATACTCTGCTGGAGTACTTTAAAACATGTTTTTAAAATAATACACTAATGGAGTACTGAAAAAAATTCAACAAAAATTAATACACTGATGGAGTACGTTAAAAATCAACAAAAAAATAAATAAATAATTCACTGATGGAATACTGTAAAAAAAAAAATTAAAATGAATAAAGCACGTACCCATGTGTGAACACATATTTAGGGAAATGGTAGAAACACTAGGATGTAGTGGAATGGGGCCAAATGGACGGTCACATTCAAGACTCAACTTGTTTTCTTCAATAATTACAAGAGAACTTATATCCTACCAATAGCAATGACCAAGAGCATATTACGTGAAAACCCTTCTTTGAACTCCTCGACCAAACGTTCACAGGAAACATGAGTTGGAACGGATACATTGGGAGCAGAGCAAACTCTGCTGCGAAGAAGGAGAACCCTCTTTCTTCCCTGCTAGATTGCTACTTACGCCTGAAAGTATAATTGTTATATTCCTAAATACTTAGGAAATAAAAACAAACGTGAGTTACACCGAGTGGTATGTGTAATGGGGTTTATTTATAATACAGAAACGTAAGGCTGCTCGCCTAAGGTAAATAGAAGTACATAGTAACAAGTATGGAGAAGAAAGTCTGATAATCAACACGTAAGACTATCCGTCTTACTGCGACTGCTTGTCTGCCGCTGTCTGCCAAACAGTCCAATATATATATACAGTTTGTAACCGGTGTATAGCCAGTTATGTTCCTTCACAACACCTCCCCCTGAAGCTGAAATCTTCCTGATTTTAGCTTAAATACCTCTTCCTTTTAGGGTCAGGGCTTAATCTCCTGGTAACTTTTCTCTTTCTTGCGCTTTTCCTTCTGGTCAGCGTTACCCGGGGTAAAGGTTTCTGTCCAGCCCGTATGGTCGGTTCAGGCGAAATATTCATTGTTTGCGGTACACACGCTGGTTTTGGTATATCAAAAATATCGCACAATGTTTCCATTGGTGTCTCTTCCACATTTGGAGACAGTCTGGGACGTATTTGATTTCTGTGTCTTTTGCAGACAAAACTTAATCCTTGGATGGTATAGACCATGCTCCCAATCCTTTTTTTTATAATACCTTCAACCCACTGATTTCGTCCATTTTGAAAATTTTTGAAATATACATTTTCACCTGGGGAGAAGCACTTGGTATTAAGGTTTTCTTTTTTGAAAACTTTCTTTTTCTCTGGTAGCAGCCTATCGAAGACAGATCTTATCTTTCTTGCAAACATTAGCTCAGCCGGGGAAGAATTGACATTATTATTAGGATTTGGTGTCACCCTGTAAATTGCTAAAAATGTTTGAATACATTGTTCGTCTGTGTCCGTAGTAAGATTTTTCTTAAGTGCCCTTTTAAACGTATCTACAAATTTTTCGGCCAACCCATTCGATCGTGGATGGTACACAGGTGTTGTCATATGTAGAATATTTAGTGAGTCACAGAATTCTTTGAATTCATGAGCAGTAAATGCTGTTCCATTATCGCTCACTAAGGTTTTTGGCACTCCAAAACGGCTAAAAATTTCATTAAGCGCACTCACAGTGTTTTTTGCTGTTGGATGTCTAAACTTAAATATTTCTGGCCATTTTGAAAAAGAATCTACAATAATCAAGTAAAAATAACCATTTATAGGTCCCGCATAATCAATATGCAGACGTGACCAGGGTAGGTCCGTCTTTGGCCATGGCGTCGTTTTTACTGGAGGATCTCGAGCTGCTAATTGACATCCTCTGCATGTCTTGACACATTTTTCAACTTCCTTGTCCATACCAGGCCAGTACACATATCCTCTCATAAGGGATTTCATTCTCGAAATGCCCGGATGACCTGTATGAAATTCCTTCAGAATTTTCCTCTGTAACGTTAGTGGAATTACGATCCTCTCACCATACATGAGCACATCTTCACAGATGGAAAAAGGCGTTGTTTGATCTACCTTTTTATTTTTTTTTATCCATCCCAATTGATTTTTCATTTTCTTAATGAAAATGTCATTTACTGCCTCTTTTTTTATTTTTTCGAAAGTTACCGGAAGTTCACGTATCATATTACACATTGAACTTGTACATTCACTTTCGTCTTTAAGCGCAGCAATTACCGTTTCTTCGAAACTTTCGCTTCTTTTAGGGATCAACCGTGATAATGCATCTGCGTGTCCTAACTTTTTTGAGGATACATGTTCCATCTTAAACTGATAGTTTAAGAGGGTTACAGCCCATCGCTGTAATCGATTCGCAGTATGTGTGGGAATGCCTTTCTTTGATCCAAATATGGTAAGTAGGGGTTTATGGTCGGTTTGCAAAATAAAAGATCGTCCATGGAGAAATCGATTGTACTTTGTAATTCCAAATATTATCGACAGCGCCTCTTTTTCAATTTGGCTGTAATTTTTCTCCGCTGCAACCAACGTTCTTGAAGCATGGGCGATAGCTTTTGTCCTACCATCCTCATACTTGTGAAGTAATACAGCGCCAACACCGTAATCACTGGCGTCCGTTGCTAGTATTAGTTCCTTTTCTGGATTGAAATGTGCCAATGCTAAGTCTGACAGTAGACATCTTTTGATATTTTGGAAAGCAGATTCACATTCCTTATTCCAGTTCCATTTAACACCCTTTTTCAGTAACTCGTTAAGAGGAGCTCTTAAATTATGTATGTTAGGGATGTAAATTGCATAGTATTGAACTAATCCCAAAAACGATTTTAATTTTGTCACTGAATCTGGAGCAGGCATCTTTTCAATTGCTTCAGTCCTTTGTGGATCCGGTCTTCGACCCTCTTTGTCGATTATTTGACCTAGATATTTAATTTTTTTCATAAAAAAATCGCATTTTTCTGGGCTCAATTTAAAACCAAATTCCTGTATTCTTTTGAATACTTCTTTTACATGCTTCTTATGATCTTGCAAATTTTCACTTTTAATTAGGATATCGTCAAGGTAGGCCATTGAAAATTCCAACCCTGCCAGCATCGTGTCCATAATTTGCTGGAAAATAGCAGGAGCAACCTTTAATCCAAAAGGAAGCATCTTTAGCTTAAAAATGCCCTTATGAGTATTTATGCCTAAGTATTTGGAGCATTCATCGCTGATCTTAATTTGCAAGTAAGCATCTGAGAGGTCTATCTTAGAAAAATTTTTTCCTCCGTTAAGCTTAGAGAACAGATCTTCTGCGGACGGAAGGGGATAATTATGGTCCAATAGACAGTCATTTAAACCCGTTGAAAAATCTCCACAGACCCTTATTCTGTTATTTTTTTTCTTTACATACACGGTTGGACTTGCCCAATCTGTGTGGTTAACTTTTTCAATGACTTCCAGTTGTTGAAGTCTATCCAACTCTTTTTCGATTGCGTCCATCGCTGAAAAAGGCACATTCCTTTTAGGTTTGAATACTGGAGTGGCATTTTTCTTTAATTCAAATTTTGCCTCTGTCTTAATACAGAGTCCTAGTCCTTCGGCAAAAAACATTGGGAAATTCAGTTTTCAAATCCTTCAGGAAGTCTTCCCTTTGGTTTGCTTTTTCTGCAGTTAAAACGTTACAAAACGAGTTTATGGGTTTCTCCCATAAATTAAACAGGACAATCCAATCTACCCCAAACAGGCATGTATTCTTTCCTGGTACGATGTACACTTTGGATTTATGAGTCTGGTTAGCGAATGTCACTTTGCATTTTAATTCTCCCTTGAACTCTAATCTTTTGCCGCACACACTTCTCGCCGTCTTTCTGGTTTTCGTTAATTCAGGTCGACCTATCCTTTTCCATATATCTTCATTTATAATACTAATATCTGCACCGCTATCCAGAAGCAATGTAACCAGATGTCCATTTATCCGAACATCAACATATTTCCGTCTTTCGCAGCTTTTTTCTTTATTCATGCGAAGCGTATTTACATTATCGGTCCCTTGTCTTTTCTTCTGGGCACAGTATGTTCCCTTGTGACCTCTGAGACCACATTCATAACATATTTTGTTCCTAAACCAGCAGGTCTTATTGTTGTGTCTTAAACTACCACAACATTTACACTTTAGCTTTGGGTCTTTGTATCCTTTAAGGATCCTGTGTTCTTGGAACCTGGACTTTCTTGTGGTCCCTTGCCTTTTTACTTGCTGCACCTTAAAAATATTTTTCTCTTCAATGCGAGTGTTGTCTTTCTTTATGTTAATCAGACGTTGACACTCTTCAGTGACTTTTTGCAATGTTATGTTAGGATCCGCCTCCATAATTGTTAGGATCCGTGAACGTATATCTTTGTCCCTTGGTGCTGTGAGACCTTGTACAAAGATTAAACATTTAAATTGGTCTGCGGAAATTTCATTCAATTTAAATGATTCGCATAAACAGTTCACAGTGCAAGCATATTCTAGATAGTCTTCAGCTTCTGCCTTCTGAATGTTCAAACATTTGTATCTAGAGTGAAATAGGCTATCCCTTTTATCAAATATTTTCGACAAGGTACTAATTGTTTCCTCGAACGAAACCTCCTCCGGTTTTTTTGGTAGAATTAGATTTGCATACTTGGTGTTTTCATCAGTACCCAGTTTTTGTAGTAGCAGGGTAACTTTTTCCTCATCGATCCAGTCTAAACATCTTTTCGTAAAAATTGTTTCGTATCTTCTGTAGTATGCAGGGAAAGTAACACCAGTATCCGGGGAGTAACGAAATTCCGTTAGTGAATTTGAAATACCCTCGGCAGAAAAATTAGTCTTCTTCCCGGTCGACGTTAGAATTAGCTTTTCTAAATTCTTTTGCTGTGTCGACATTTGTCGTTGTAGTATGTTTGTTTGTTCTTGTTGTGCCTCTAAAGTTTTTTGTGTTCTTTCTTGTTGTTGTTGCAGCTGTTGCTGTAGCTGTTGTTGTTGAATTTGTTGTTGTTGTTGTTGTTGTTGCGCTAAAAATTGTTGAGTCATTTTTGTCTGTTCCTGGATGCTAAGGGCTAGAGCCTTAGTTAACTCTGCTAATTGTTCCATGTTAGCTTCTAGTACAAAAATGTCTTTTCGAATTCTACACAATAATTCCAAAGAAAAATCGTAAATTTACGTATATCGTAAATTAGTAGCAATATGCAGACACAACACGTTTCAACAAAGTTCATCCATAGTAATTCAACAGGCTTTGTAAAATAATTCTTTCTTTTTTTTTTCAACAACGTAAGTTCATACACAAAATATTTCTTACTTCCCACGACAAATAGTTCCAATTATTTATATAAAGGCAATAACAAACAATTAATTTTCCAAAAAAAAAAATATATGGCTGCCGTTCCCACGTGGCATAAAATGGTACAATAGTCGTTGTATTTATATTTTTTTCTTTCGAAAATCGTAATCCTTTAGTGTAGTTTCGAATTCAACTTGCGACCATTTTTTTTTTTTTTTTTTTTTTTTTTTAACTTGTCAAAATAAATATAAATTCCACTTTACCTTGAACATGTTTCTATAATTTCTTGTGAGTTCTTTACGAAGAAAAATCCGTACTTTTCGCTACTTTAGGTAGGAAAAATTTTTAAATTCATTGACGCACGTGGTCAAAAATCCTTGTGTAGTTTGTTTTTTTCGTAAAACAAAAAATCCTTGCATTGTACACAGTCCTTGGTACGGTAATTTATCTCTGTTAAGAGAAAGAACATCCTTTCGTCGCCATTGTTATATTCCTAAATACTTAGGAAATAAAGACAAACGTGAGTTACACCGAGTGGTATGTGTAATGGGGTTTATTTATAATACAGAAACGTAAGGCTGCTCGCCTAAGGTAAATAGAAGTACATAGTAACAAGTATGGGGAAGAAAGTCTGATAATCAACACGTAAGACTATCCGTCTTACTGCGACTGCTTGTCTGCCGCTGTCTGCCAAACAGTCCAATATATATATATATACAGTTTGTAACCGGTGTATAGCCAGTTATGTTCCTTCACAACAATAATGCACCGCTATAAGACCACGATTCAACCATATATAGAGTACTTTTGACACATTTGGGCTGGTGCGTCTGCTACTAATCTCTCACTCCTGGACAGGGTTCAAAAGAGAGTCGCCAACCTGATATTCTCTGATCAATCATCTAAGCTTCAGCCTCTGTCCCATCGAAGAAATGTTGCATCTCTCTGCTTGTTCTACAAGTAGTTTAATGGTGAATATTCTGACGAACGACAAGCACCTGTACCCTTTCAATGTAAATACCCCCCGACAAACCCGACAAGCAGATTACTCCCACAACGGCACAGTAGAGACTTCTAGATGTAAGAAAGCCTTCTACTCCAATAATTTCTTTCCTAGAACTGCTAGACTTTGGAACTCCCTTCGTGATCTGGCTTTCCCAACTGTACTGACGTGCAGAAGTTCAAGTGTAATGTGGACAGATATCTTGCTGCTCACCAATCTTCATAATATCTCTACAACTTATGTCGCATATAGTATTTTTATATTTCAAAGTGGCGCTGTGCCTTTTTTCGGGTGAAAATTGGGGGAAAAAACAAACAAAAACACTATTGATTCTGTACAGAACTCAGTGGAAACTTAATAAAGAGTCCATAATATCCTTAGCATTCTTTCCAGCATATTTTTTAACCAGACCTTTTATCATGAATAAATCCAAACAAACACATCGGACGCGGATTCAGTAAAAAAATACATAAACATTCGTACAAGGTGCCTTTAATAATTTTCCAGATTTTTGTACATACATTAAAACTTGTCAAAGACTTTATTAAATTCAGTATGTTATTTCTATATATCTTATTAGATATCAGATGAATTTGTATGATTTCAGGTTCAAATGAACAGTTCCAGCCGGAATGGGAATACACTCGAGTGAAACATGATTGTCACAGCTGGTGTATCACAAAAATGCGATTTGGAGCTGAGAATACGGTAGAAAAACGATACGCTATGAATTTATATTATTAACTTGAGAAAAGGGCACATAAACTTATAGAATGCTTCGGACTGCTTTTATGTCATGTTGCATAAAATGTCAGTTTATGAGTTGAAAAACAGATTTAAGGGAGTCAGGGAGTCTGGGAAGATGACGAGAAATGTTGGAGAAGTGAGGTAATCACAAAAACAGAGTAGATTGGTCAAATAAATAAGGCCCGTCCTGTACCTATACAGATAATAGGTGCATAGTTTGATTTCAGTGTTAGAAATGTCCAACAATTATCTGTGAGGAAGTGATGATACGGAAGATTTTCGCAAGGTTTGCCCCAACGGTTCTCAGAGAAAATCACAAACTATTTAACCAGGATAGGCACAAAGACATTTCCTCGCTCTCCCTTTAGTCCAGACGTTGCTCCCTGGCACTTCTGGTTATTCTCTAAGCTCAAGCAAAAACTCAGAGGTTGTCGTATTGAGATAATTAAGGAAATGAAAGATGCTTTGACGAGAATCGTTGACACACTCACATAAGAGAACTTTCATGCAGCCTTCTAGAAGTTGCTCGACCCGTACAACAACCCATTGCAGTATAAGGACTCGTATTTTTGATTAGAAATAGAGAGATTAGAAGAGGACTAGTATTTCATGTGTGTACTATCAATTAAAGTGCACATGCGAAAAAACCTGGCTAATTATTGAAGGCACTTCGTAATTGGTTTTGTAATGCACTTGGAATTATTTCAAACTTCTGAGATCATATTGAGATCATATTTACATACGTTCTGTTTTTTGGCTCAGGTAGACATGTGACTTACTTTTAAATCATATTTCAGCAATTAATGTTCATTTCCATCACGAAAACTTGTCATGAAAACTAGAATTACAACTTTCTAAATTATATATTTAATTTTCTACCAAGATCATTTACTTAATCCACTGGGATGGGTTCGTGTACGTTTCATCAGCCATGATCTAATAGATAAGCTAGGTCATTTTTAAGCATTTTTTAAATATTACCTCTAGTGAGAATTGGGAATTAAACATTCGTAATTTAGTTACTTAAAACCAGTTCCGACTTTACACTTATATCTGTAGCGCCAACCGTAATTGCGAATTAACTGCGGGATAGAAACAGTTAAAAAATGCAAATAATAAAATTATAAGGAAATCTATGATGTACGCTGACACTGTCTATTGAACAATTAATATTAGTTTTAAAGTTGTTAGTCGGTTGGTTGTTTTTGTTTTACGGCATATCAACCCTTTTCAGGTTATTTAATGCCGAATCTAGTGATTTGGAAGAAACATTTTTTTTTAATAGAGTATATTTGTTTTTTTGTTTTGTTTTGTTTTTTTTTAGTCGGGTTCTATTTAACCCATTCTTGGGACCCTAACAGTTACTACCAGTCCGGGTCACAGTGGACCTGGGATAAATGGAAATTTAAGATTGGTATCACACTCAACAAATCCCGCAAGCTGAGGCCTCACCATCGTATATATTTGAGGTCATATGCAGGACCGTTTTAAAGTTGCGAACGTCTTGAAAGTTAGGTTTACTTTTAAAATAATGAGCGGAGATAATATTACTTATAAAATTGTGTTTTTTATAGCCAACGGCAACAATAACATATGATGGAGGATGATCGAGTAGGCTCTAATTTATCTGGTAATTTAACTTTTAAGACATTATAGGATTTTTGTATTTTTTACAAAGGAATCACCACTTATAAAGGTCTGACAGCCACTCAATAATAAAGGGTGGTGAGTGTACGGTAGCCATTAGGATAATAGTGTAGTAATCGTTAGTTGTGGAAATTTGATATACTTTGATTTTTAAGGGGGCAGTTCAACAAGAACGCGTTCACATATAACTTGAATACGACTCTATTGTAGCCAGGGTGGGGCTGTTATAGGGAAAGGTGATTGTTCATGCAATCTTCGTTTAAGTTAAGGCAGGGATACAGAGATGGAGGAAATTATGATAATGTTTTTAACTAGAGGATTTTTTTAAAACAAGATTCAAAAAGAAAAACATGGAGTGGAGTCAGACAAGTACTTGTCATAAAATAACGATAAACCAGATACAGGCTACCAACGTCCCTTTTATGGGAAAGAAGTTGTATGGAAGAAAATTATTAGGGCATTATTTGTCAGGTTTCGAACACTGTTCAGAAGTTGGTCAATGCAGTACAGGGTGCTCCGAGCAGCTCCTGTCCAGATGTGACAACGGTACCTCACCCTATAACGATCTTGGCTCAAATACAGGTAGAAGATTGCACTAGCAGTGCGATATCTACTCGAGCCGTAGAATGATCAACCAGTTTTCAGCGATGCTGGGAACGTATTTGAGATCAAGGGTGCGGTCAGATCCAGAAGTTTGTCAAAACATTGAGTTTCATAGGCAGGAGAGCCATTAGTTCAGATTTTCCTGTGTATGAAAAATGCATTTTTAAAGTGTCATCTAGTATGCTATTTCCACAAAGTCTCGGTCTAATGATCAAGACTTCCTTAACGCCTTTCTTAACCTTTGCTGTCTAGAAACAACGTGTAGTATTTTTTTCTTTAGTGCTACACTTGGATTTTTTCTCACTCAGTGATGAACAGGCATTCTAATGTGGGGCAATCTTAATTTGTTTTACTATCCAAAAACCTCTTTTGGTAAGCCACATTTTCGCCACATTAAACACCTATCTTGTGTCTATTTTCTGACCTCAGGGAAGGCGGAAAAATTAGTAACGAAGGCTTGTATCGATTACTAGCGGAAAAAAGTGGTTGTTCTTTGTTTTTCAAATTGACTACATTGTCGTTATTCGCCAGTTTAAGGTGGATTTTATTTCAGATGATTTCCGCAAAATACATTTGTAGAATGTCAGATGTTACATCGCCTGAAACCTTTTGCAAAATAACAATCGGGAGAGAAACAATCGGCCGAAAAATCTTAATAACACGATAATTTGATCGCGTTTAAACAAGATACGGAAGGTACATTATGTTCATACTCATGAATTTTAAAATCACATCGGATTTGAATAAAATTGGATCGGAAGATACCAAACGCATTTTACTATAATCAGTACTTTTTGTTTGAAAATCCCTAATAGCTAGGAAAATCCTAATGCATGATTCAATTTAAAACAATCAACCACAAACTTTCAACTTTGTCAAACAAAATGTATAACTGGCCTTAGATGATATTTTTAAATAAATGGTCAGCGGAAAGTTGATATGCCCGTTTCAGAAAAATAGATTTATTCGGAAATTATTAATATACATACCGTCAACATGGTCTTAAGTAGAGATTCGTTACAGTTATGGTTCCAGAAATAATGACGTCTACTTCTGTAAGTATATTTAATAACACACAGTTTGTTAATTAAACCACTGCTTTTCGGTGTGATTATTATTTATCTGAAAGCTACAGTAATAAATCTATCTATCTATCTATTTATCTATCTATATATACATACATATATATATATAGATAGATAGATAGATAGATAGATAGATATAGGTTTTAATGCAAAGTATCAGCAATAAAGAAGCTATTTAATACATTATTTATTCACCGCTAGGCAAGTAAATATAATGGCCGAATATATAATATAACCTTTAGTTTTAATAAAAAGAACGTTGTAGTCTTATGCCATATTATTTATCATAATAGAAAGTCTACTGTGTAAAACAACCTTCTTGTATATTCGTTGATAATATTAATTTAAAGAAACGCGCCGCGAGCGAATTTATCGGGTCAGAACACGTGACTGCTCTCCTTTGCTATCAACAGGGGAAACCTAACACTTGCTTTGTACTCGGGAAACGCCACAACAGCATAAAAACCCTCTTTCGTTCGCCCTTATCGTCAGTACAAACTCTGTACATTTGCCGCCAGTAACTGCGCACGGACATATTGTCAATAAATAAGCTTCAAGCATTCTTAACGTGCTCAGCGGGCGGAACCAAATGCACAGCGCATGCGTCGAGTGTATTGCCCCCGATATCGATTTCCTCTTGGGGGAAAGTTCAGATCCGTGACCAGCATCGATTGCTACGTTTGTTTACGGAAGCGTGATGTAGGCGCCATCTTTGTTTTATGATATAAAGAAGGGTCAAACCGCACGCGTAAAACATCGGTCCCGAATAATGAAGTTATTTTAATCTTTCCCTAGAGACGTGTTGCATGGCTCTGAATTGTGCCATAAGTAAATTTATAGATTCAAGCGTACACATACACGTCCGAAAGTGCCCTTTTTCTGAGTACAAATATATCGATGTAGGCTGATAAAAGTATTAGTTTAGCAGTAGTGTCTGCTCCTTATTTTACGACTTACAGTCAACGTATGTTTTCGTGATAAATTTGTATGTCTCTTCAGACTATTTCTATTTCTAAATTTTTAGCTCTTGAAAAAGGGCAAATTTCTGAAACTACATGAAATGGTGTCTATTGTTCCTTGTTTTATGAGTAATAAATAAATGTGGAAGCTTATTTGACTGATTTCAACTCTCTGAGTATGTTGATGGTCTTGATTGAATATTGAGCATTCCTATAAAGGTAAGATCAATCTGTAAATTACGATAAAATTTCGAAGCATGAAACGTTATATGGCTAAGCTTAAACATGGAAAAGTAAGTGGCTATTTGTTAAAACTGGGGAAAAAAAGGACAAGAAATTCTAGTAGAAAATATAAGAAATTTATACCTTAAAATATTGCAGCATAAAGATTTGTTTATAGAATGTTATGAATTTATATTATTAAGTTGAGAAAAGGGCACACACACTTATAGATTACTTCCGACTGCTGTTAGGCCATGTTGCATGAAGAGAAATCAGTTTTTTAGTTGAAAAAGAGATTTAAGGATGTCAAGCAGTCTGGGAATGTTATTAATTGAATTTAAGAAAAAAATATATGCTGCGATAGTTTAAATTATACATTTAAAATATTTTAATAGAATAGCTTGTTTTTTTTCTTTCCAGTTTCAATTACTAGTCCTTAACTTTTCCTACAACTAGTCCTTTACTTTAAAATGATTTAGTAAAAATCAGCAATCATCTATTAGTTATTTTTCTTTATTGTCTACAACAAAGAATACCCGTAATAGATTATGACATCTAATATCAAATTAAGACGATATAATGCCTGATGACGTGTGTAAGGGTGACAAATAAAAGAAATCTGCATAAAAACATCGCAAAATTAAAAAATATAAGAAATAAATTTAAAACCAAATCGATGCTAAATCATTTTTAGTGAAAACATGAGAAGATTACGAATAAAAATTTCGACCTACTAAATTCGTTTTAGTGAGTTATAGACGTTCTTATTTTCTTGTTCCTTCCTTTTTGAGGTATATATATATATATATATATATATATATATATATATATATATATATATATATACATATATATATATATATAATGCGCCTTATATTGAGTTGAACATATCGGGAAGTGATACACGATATACTATTGACGTATTAACCGATGCTCCTTGTGTAAACAAATCGAGGTTAGGTATTAGGCGATGTCGCAACACCGTAACTCCTCTGCCCGCAGAGCGACTGCTGATTGGCGTAATGGTTGAAACCCTTAACAATCGTACGGGCGGTCGGGTATCGATCCTAGCTTCAGGTAGTTTCCTGTCTAGCTGCACTGATGAGCTGTGATACAGCAACACAGTACTGAATGTGGATGCCTATATGTGTATATATATGCGTATATATATGTATATATGTATACATTAACCCAGATATATACATATGCATATATGCATGCATATACGAGACCATACACACACACACACACACACACACACACACACACACACACACACACACACATATATATATATATATATATATATATATATATATATATATACCTTTGGGTGTAAAGAAAATACCCTCTTTTAAACACGCGATGATTTTAATAAACTTGCTTTTTTATTATTAAATAACTTGAATTTTTTGTCAAATTCTCGAATAATAATATATCCACGTTCAGAAAATTGAACAGGTGTTCGTTTGGGTTTTTTTCCTGCTTTTTTTTTTCGCTCATATGCCATTGCGATTATGAGTCCTGAGGTGTTTGAGATGAAGTCAGTTACTGATCATGAGTCCTGAGGTGTTTGAGATGAAGTCAAAATGATGTTTATATGTCCGATTATCTGTCAAACGCATGTTAATACAATGAAATTTACTGTTTGAAACCTTCGACAATAATTTAAGATTTAACACTTAGAGAGAAAAGACCAGTGTGCAATTGTTTAACTCAGTATAACTATTTATATCAAAATGAAATGCAATATAAATACAATTTTTTTTTTTAAATTTTAAAATAATAAAATATTCATCACAAGGTAATTTGAGAGATGCTCTTTTATTTCTTTGTTTTGTTCGTTTTCTTTCTTTTTCTTCCTATGGTTACTAAATCTAGCCTAAAGATGAGTGAAGTGAAGTTTTAAGCGTGTGGCAACCGCAAGCATGTCTAATAAAAAGTAATTCACAAAAAAACATTCCCTTCCCAATCAATTGACCTATTCTTGCAAAATCTAAACAATATACCCTAGGCTTAAAGTCTTTTGGCTTGTTCATTACTGAGAAAGTTATAAACACCACCCTTCAATGTAAAAATATGATTATTACGAAAAGCGAACTTATTTCTCTATGCAAACATAACACAAAATACAAACACAGGAACTTTTAATTTACTTAGGCAATATTAAATAACGTAAGCTACTTAATCACCTCTTTTAATAACTCCCATATCTCCAATAACATTGATAGGCTGACTTTATGAAACATTAACTCTTAATTCTTCATTTACTTTGATTACCCATAATGTGGAATTTCCTTTGATCTCCTTTAACATCTCTATACTTCTTTACTTTTTTATATTTTGAATAAGTTGTTAGACTTTCTTAGACTTTCCGAAACATTTGACATAGAATATAGATTGATGGATGGATGTGGGGTTAGAAAACTTACAGATATGCAGCGTCAATGTATTTGGTTCCATGTAACGTTTCATGTTTGGCGTTTGCAGCAGTTTATCTGGTCGGCACTTGTGGCTCATGTGTGTTAGTCTCCACATTCAAGGTGTTCCCTTAATATTCCAGCTGTTTCCATTATTGTTATGCGTTGTATTGTTCCAGTGATTACTCGGATTCCATTTACTCCCATTTTTTTCTTTATTTGAAATTCACCCCTTCTGTCTAGACTACATTCAGTAGGCCGATGTATCTGTTTAAATGTGAGCTTCTGGGCGGATGACTATTTCAAATGATTCCTTTTTCATATATAACGTAATATTTTCCCTTTTTTACTTCCGTATATCCTGTAATTAATGTTTGCTGTAGTGAAAATATATATTTTTGTTATTATTATGCCGTATAAAGAGGCATGGCATATGCGGTACGCAGCGTAAATTTCCGTAAGTGGATAAACATTTACGATGCGAAATAATCTTTATATCTCGATGATTTGCAAACAGCTTTAACTCTAGACATAATTACACAAATTTTGAATTATTACATGGATTTTGAATGTTTAATGGTCTGTTTGTATAAATCCGTCTTCTACTCACGGGTGCATGTACTCTTGTGATCATTTAGTCTTGTAAACACTTTACCACTCTATTTCGTTGCATCTGGATTTTTAAGCATTCAATTTATTTTGCATTTATGACTAATTTTATAGAGGGTGGTCGCTAGAAAAGCTGGGAATTTAAAGGCCAGCTTAGATCATGAATACAATGCGTGATTGCTAGTTTTTGGTTCGTTCTTTTGTTGTCGATTGGGTGCGCAGTCTGCATATTAATTTAATTACATTGCTTATTTATTTTTGGATTTAGATTTTGATACTCACATCATGGACGGGAGCAACAGGAAAAAGCTTTCAGATTTTCAAAGGCAGGTGATTATTCTTTTTCAAAAGTGAAAATCCGACTTGGAGACGGGCAAAATATCAGGGGTACTATGTGAGGAGTTGGGCAGCAATATGTCGGTCCACGTCACACATGAACTTCTGCATGTCAGAACAGTTGGGAAAGCAGGAACCCGGAAGGGAATTCCAAAGTCTAGCGGATCTGAGGAAGAAACTATTGAAGTAGAAGGCTCTCTTATGTCTAGAGACCTCTGTGTGAAAGGGTGGGATTTAGCTGCTTGTCGGGTTTGGCGGGGGTGTTCAGGTCGAGGAGAAAAGTTCTTGCAGTTCGTCCGAGCATTCTCCGTTAAATAATTGTAGAGCAGGCAAAGGGATGCTACATTTCTACATTTCGTCGATTGGAGAGGGCGGAAGCGTAGATGACAGTCCAGGACCTATCAGGTTGGCGACTCTCTTAAATGATTGCTATAAATAGAAGGTGAAGGACTATTGAATAATAAGCATATTTCCCCCCCCCACACACACACACACACATATATATATATATATATATATATATATATATATGTAATCGCACTAAAATATATTACATAAAAACATCTGTCCTCGATTGACCGTATTGCACCGCTGATTGTACCATTTGAAAAATGTGGTTAGTGATATCTGCAATTACTTTTAGCATTAAAGATAAGATTTGAAAGAAACAGAGCACAATCTGGTAATTGTAAATGCCCGTATATTTGGTAATTTGTATTACTACTCATTCAATACTAAAGTCAATACATGGGATTTATTGCTTCTCAGTAATACAGACGTTCGCTATGAGGAATCTCAACAAAAAATAAACCAAAAAAAAGTTCCTTACGCTAACGATTACATGGTTCCTATATATCTCAAACATTATATAAATACAACTTTGTCTGTGTGCGTGAGTGCTTTTGTTATAGACTCAAACACCGCTAAATAGATTGTCTTTAAAATTTACAGAACTTTATTTCATAATTCTGGGAGGGATTTTAGTTAAACTTTGTCTCGGAATACCCCCAATAATTACTAATAATAGATGATCGAAACCTTTATTTCAAGTTATCTATCAACGGCAAAGCCAGTACTTCTGTGTTGTCGGTTAGCAATAATAATAAACAACGGTCCGTTGAAATTTTACTGTGAGTAGGTGGATAGCGTTTTTTTTTTGTTTGTTTTTTTGCATGACGTGGTCTGTAGTTTCAACCGCCGCACGTAATTTTTTCGTTAACTAGAAAGAAGTTTATATGAAATAATTTTATAAAATAAATAGTTGGTTCTCTGGAATATAGAATAACATACATTTTTTGACCAAGTTAATGCATGGAGGCATTTAGGATCTCGATGATAATAAAAGTACAGGAGTGTGAAATATTCGTTGATCATCATCAGCATCAGGTATCCCTGCTAGTATTATATATATATATATATATATATATATATATGTATATATATATGTATATATAATAAAACATTACTTTAACCTTTCAGTTAGATATATAGTTATTCTTTAACTTTATCGTTTTTTACATATTTCTTAATACTTTATAACTTAATGATCCTTTATTTTACTTCTTTATTTCTTCTTTTTTTGGCTGGTTTTTTAACTGCAATTTTCGTCTTAGTCTTTAAATTTTCCTATCTACACACACATCTATATCCTGTATGTATATTTACTTATATTTTACTATATGCATTTACTTACATACTAACTATATCCTGAATTTGCAGATACCGGCCATCATCTCCTCTTTAAATGTTTTTAATTTTTTATTTTTATATTTTATTATTTATTCATTATTTATTTTTTATTTTTTAATTCATTTATTATTCCCCCATTTAGTGTCTTTTAACAATCTTGTTGGGATTTTCTTAAGTAATAACTTGTACATTTCAGTTGACATACATTTTTTGCCGTAAATTTATTTCGCGCCTTTTAACATCCTTTTTGTCTGGGTCATCTTGACATTTGCTTTTCTATCTTATATTAAATTCTATCACTATTTAATTTGTTTCCTTCCTCTTCTCCCCTATTATGTCTCGGCAGGCGTGTGAAAAGCATATCGTATTTTTATTTTATTAATGTTATTGGAATTTCCCCCTTTTCTTTTCTTTGTACATATTTGTGAATGGAGCATCTTCCAATTACGTGATTTCCTTGGATTTTACTTGTGTAAATGGAAACTCAATTAACTTTCTTAGAGTTATATTTTTGGATTATACCGTCATTGGATTATTTACCTTTCACCAGACTATCTATTCACGTGTAATCACCTTTTTCTTCACCATATTCCCTCTGCTTCACTTTTTTATCAAGTAAGATCTTTGACTTACTTGTAGTTTTATCAAATACTTTTGCATGCAAAATCCGATTTCGCATTTTGCTTATTCCTACCATCTGATGAGAAGGAAAATATTTCTTCGAAACTCCGCGGATTAAGGACTATCCCATTATCAAGTGTTTCCTTTTCAGACTAAATATGCTTTAACTCTTTTTCAAAGTGTTTTTTTAACATGCGTTATAAACTGTTTGCTCTTATATATATATATATATATATATATATATATATATATATATATATATATATATGTATATATTTATATTTATTTATATGTATATATTTATATGTATACATATACATATATAATTGGTATATATATAATTAGTCTATATATACATACATATATATATATATATATACACACACACACACACCAAGTCTATGACTTAAAGAAGCCGCTGTAAGTACAGATATAAAAGAATAACAAGTCTATAGTTCAAATGCCATCCATTTCTTTTAACGTTGTAAAAAGGATCAATTTTGATAGCACCTGCTTCGTCGCGAATAACTTTTCATATAATTATTGTGTAAATTTGTTATTCTTTTCCTCCTGACTCATCAGAAGTAAATAAACTCAATATCTTTAAAAGATAACCAAAAAGGGATATTACCAATTCCCTTCACGAATTCATAATTAAAGGATACTCTAACTTAACATCTGAATATGACCTCCTAGGTCGCCATGGACATGGAATATGTGCGTACATTAAAGATGGCTTTCCGTGTGGTAGGGATATCTCCGAAAAGACCCTAATTTACATTTTATGTTATTCTGCACTTACTTACACCGCTGCATATATATTTGCTCTCTATCGTCTCCACAATAGCGGGGTTACTATCTTTAAGAGAATATCTGAAAGATTGACCACATTCTGTCTGCTCACCCTTCAGCTAACACCCACATTTGTGGTGACTTCAATGTCCACAAGGATGAATGGCTGACCCATTCTAACAACATAGATTATGAGGGGAGGTCCTGTCATAATTTTGCCATTGCATATGATCTCACCCAGAGTGTTCACGAACCTACCCGAGTGGCCGATACTTCCGGTCAGTATGCTAATCTTCTAGTCCTTTTTCTCGAAACTTCCCCTGACCTATGTTCAAGTTCCGTTCCCTCTCCTCTGGGATCTTCCCACCACTCATTTGTATCATTTAAGATAAAAACGAAATGCAAAGGTATTCCAGATGTACCTCTCCACCGAAATGCAATAAGTCTTCAGATGTACCTTTCCACCGTACTGTATATCGATTATCTACCGCTGACTGGGATAGCTTCCGTGCATTTATATCCGATCTACCCTGCATTCCATGTTTAAAAAGGATGTGTCCTCCATAGTATCAGACCTGACCGAATGGCTAAGTGTAGTCATATACCGATTCATACTATCCAAAAATTCCAGAAAAAAACAAACAGCCTTCCATTGTTCTCCCCAGAATGTGCTGCTGCCATCGCGCACAGAAATCACTTTTTCCATAGCTACCAAAAGTAATAGATGTACTGAGAATAAAGCTGCCTTCGGGACTTCAAGCAAACACTGCAGAACAGTAATAAAAATTGCAAAACAGTTATATAATCAGTCCGTTAAATCCAAAGTAGCTGAGCAGCGGCTTGGTTTCCATCAGTTTTGGCAAATAGCAAACAGGATCCTGAACAGAAGCGTGCGTTCTATCCCAACTATCATCAATGGACCTGACGTCGTCTCTTCAGCATCAGATAAGGCCAAACTATTTGCCAAGAACTTTGCAGCTAATTCTACCCTATGCGACGAAGGTCATCAACTCCCCGTATTCTCTCCTATAACGGACAGCACGCTCTGCAGCATGCAAATATCTGTGCGTGAGGTTGCCAAGCTAATCAAGAACCTTGATTCCAGTAAACGAAAGGCATTCCAATCATTGTGCTGAAATATTTTTAACCAGAACTTGCCCCCCCCTACTTACAAAACTCTTTAACTGTTGTCATAAAGAGAAGTGCTTACTAACACTCTGGAAAAACCTCATCAGTATGCCCTGTATTAAAATCCAGGTGATAAGTCATCTCCCTCTCAGTACAGACCAATAAGTCTGCTGTGTTTCATGAGTAAGTTGCTGGAATCCATATTTAATAGAAAAATAGTAAACCACCTCAGCAGAAATAACCGTCTTAGTGACATGCAATATGGTTTCCGTTCTGCCAGGTCTACAGCAGATGTGCTAACTGTTATTGTTAAGGAATAAAGAGAGAGGGAGGGAGAGAGAGAGGGAGAGTGAAGTTATAGTGTAGACACGTTGACCGGAAGTAAAAGATCAGATGATTTGATTGCGTCTGAGTCATGTGATCAGGTTAGCTAAATAGTGGAGATTTGATTTGGACTCAGAAGACAACGGACGGCTTCCCGTTGTCTCCTCCTCTTCACTGGGGGGGACGAACGCTTACGTGTGTAGAAGAAGAACCCACACAGGCCGATTTCACTTTCCACCTTCTTCCGCAGGACATCTGGGAAAAGTAAAATAAACGATAGAACTAATTCCTTGTCTTGGAGTGATTGAATCTTCATCCAAAAACATGTATCAAGTCTCCCTCCAGGACGAGAAGTTCCAGATGGTCCAACATCGAAGAAGCAGAGGTAGGTTCTGAAAATACATGTCACTCACACACGATTCCCTTTATGATTCAACATAAATATATAATATAACACGTCATCTCTTCTAATCCATTATAAGAGATGACGCAACGAACACTCACCCCTTTATTATAGAGCAACAACGTAACATTATGTCTCATAGGAATAGCGAATCTCTTGACAAAGACTTCTTCTCTATGGCTATTGCTCTTGATATATCAAAGGCCTTCGATAAGGTATGGCATAAGGGACTACTTCAAAGGATTTCCAGCAAAGCTATAACTGGAAATGTTTTCTCGATAATTAAATCATTTCTCTCCGATAGGCTCATAAGAGAAGTGGTTGATGAACGCAGAGGATAATACACATGAATCACATGCGTGAGGCAGACAAACTGCTGCAGAGGCAAAACTGGAAAAGGGTTACAGGAAATCAAGAACACTGAAGCTACATATAAACAAGTTCTACATCCCCATCACGCATCCCGTACCATTGTCCAATCAACCCCCCCAAAAGTGTAATACCAAAGAAGGGGCAAGGAGGATGTAAAGACCGAGGAGAGAGGGCTGACCAGGTCTCCACTGGACAAGCGCAAAGAGAACTGTACCTTAGTGCTACTAAAATTCCAGTATAGGCCAATGGCCGCTGCCACCGAAAAATCTATGGCGAGAGGCTGTCGTGATAACGCAAATTTATTTGGATATGCGACCGAAGGAGGTGGAGAGTTCTGGACATTTGGGGAGATTTGTTGTCGCTCAACTTACAGGTTTTTCAATCAGATCTTGTGTGAAAGCTCCATATGAGCCAACAACATTAATAATAATAATAATAATAATAATAATAATAATAACAATAATAATAATAATAATAACAATAATAATAATAACAATAATAACAATAATAATAATAACAATAATAATAATAATAACAATAATAATAACAATAATAATAATAACAATAATAATAATAATAATAATAATAATAATAAACTTAATCCCGTATATCTTCTATAAGGGGTGCTATAGTATATAGGGTTGTGAGGGACAATGAGTAACGCACCCGTTATACACCTGTGCATTTGAATACATGCGTATGAGTGTTCGGAAAATTGAATTTAATATATGTTGAAAATTAAAATATGTGGAAACTGAAAAAAGGCATTGCGAAAACAAAAGACGCGCGCCTAGTGAGGAATGCTAAGTCGTTCTTCCACCGTGCGTAATCACTGTGCCCTGTGATCTCTAGTAAGATGTCTTTGATCGATTTAATTTTATACAAAGAATACTCATTGAGCGGCCCCAAAACATTATTGAGACCGGATATGGGTCTGTAAATCTCAGAATGAGTTGCCTTTCATATTGTTTTTGTTTTGTTGCATCAGAACGTTCGAGGTTATACGGATGCATTTTATGTTGTCTATGCTGTGTGCTCGTAAGGTATAATGCATTGCTATTATATGCTTTGAAGATTTGCCCCTAATTGTTTCCTTGTGGTTGTTAAGACGTAAGCGGATCTCTCGGCCTGTTTCCTCCACGTAGTAACCCTTTATGCATCTGCTGTAATATATAAGGTATCTACTTTTGGACTGTGCCAGGAAACCGGGGGGAGTTTAAGCTGAGTTTTCCCCCCTGGAGGTATGATTGTCTCGAAAATAATAATGTGTTTGCACCTGGGTTTGTTGCATGTTTTGTTTCTTTGAGGTGCAACGTGTTATGTATTTTTGTGGATGTTAGATGTGATCGTATATTCGAGGGCGATCTTATTGTTCCTCTTCTTCATTTTCTTCTTCGTCTTCTCTCTCTCCCTCTCTCTCTCTCTCTCTGCATATATATATATATATATATATATATATATATATATATATATATATATATATATATACATAACGCATTTCGTCTGTATCTGCGTGTGTATCGGTTTAATATAAACTGTTATACCCTCAGGCTGATTATCGCTGACGTTTTGCACAGATGTTATTTATGCGTTTCGAAGTACTCCTAACTAGGTTTTGTATCGGATTGACCCAATAAGCAACGTAAATGATAATCGAGAATATCGATCAAAGAGGATCAGTAGCATCGTACGAAAGATAACACAATTGTACAACCTAACATCACTATTGCAATTGAAAAGATTTATTCCCGCATAAGCAGTAAACCCCCGCGAATGAAACAGACATGGTATTTCATAATATAGGTTCACGTTGAATTTATTTTCTTTGTAGACCACAATTGGAAAATAATACTTGATTTTTACATTTCAAACTTTAATTTAAGTTATTATATAATATATTAAAAAAACACACTCAATTATTTAGTTTAAAATTCTAGATTACATTCCATAAAGAATCCTTGTGCAATGTGAAGCTTCCATCGGTTATCTCAATGGGTGACCGAACTAAGCAGCCAAACAATCAAGTTGATTAATAAATTTTGCTATACTACCGATTTCTTTAAAAATGAAATTATTGGACTGTAGAAAATATGTATCTAAAAGTTAGCTCCGACAAGGTTGGGTCTGCATGTTAGTATAGACAGATACACTTAATTATGAGTAGATAGGTAGTAAGATTTGGCTTAAAGTATGCAATTGCATACGGACTTAACACGTATTAAAAGACTGCAGTTAGTTTTGGGTTGATGCTTTCGGATTTTGATAGGGTAATGGTCCTGGGGTGAGAAATATATCACACGCTTCATTTAAGCAATGATCGCGGCGCTTATGACCATCACTTAGATCCTCATAGATGCTGCGCCAACAGTCAGTGGAGAGGTACGATTTGGGACGGACCTTAAGCGAGAATTGGCGCATAATTATACGGAGGCATGCGGTTGAGTGACCTCTGGGTGTTCATCGCCAATCTGCTGATTATAGGGCGGGGAATTAATGGGTCAGAATGAAACAAGGAAGACGATTAAAGTAAAATTGCACAAACACACACACACACACACATATATATATATTGACTGATAGAAAGTTAGATAGATAGATAGATAGATAGATAGATATAAAACAATTGCAACTGTTCTGTAGATTTATCGGATTTATGTAATTGTGTATTTTTACAAGGTAGTCACCACTTATCAAGGCCCGGAAGCCACTCGGGGTTGAGGGTTATTATGTGTACAGTACGTTAGTATTGGAAAATTGATAAGTGTCTAACGTAAGGATTCGGTTCATCAGGAATTTTTTTACATTGGACTTGAATGCATCCAGGTTGAAGTCAAGTGGGAAACAGGCAACCGGAACAGAGTTCCACAGACGTGCACTTGTAAGAAAGATACTTTGTTCATGTAATCTACGTTTTGAGTTTTGCACAGATAAGGAGTCTGGAAATTTTTTTACAGTGGTTTCAGCTAGGTGGATGTTTATCGTGAGAGATTAGGAAGGGGGGACCAGAGATTGGAGTTCAGACGAGCACCTGCCATCGTAGTGACGATAAAACAAAGACAGGCTCGAAACGTCTCTCCTGTGGATGTGCAGTTGATGCTAGATGGGGATTAGAGCGTTGATGATGTAAAGATAGGAGTTTGGTTTTAGATGCATTAAAAGTAACCAGACACCTCTTCCCCCACTGTACCACGTGTTCAAGATCAGAGGATAGAGAATTAGAGAGAACATTGTCATTTGTGGCCTTAGATATGTTGCCATAGATGGTCGTGCCATCGGAATAGGTGTCCACGAATGATTTAAGAATGGGTTTGGGAGATCATTGATGTATATCAGGAAGAGAGCTGGTCCTAGGATGGACCTCTGAGGGACTCCAGCATTAATACTGAGCGCCTCTGATTTCTGCCCATCAACCACTACTCTTATGAGCCTATCAGAGAGAAATGATTTAATTATCGAGAAAACATTTCCAGTTATACCGTAGCTGGAAATCTTGTGAAGTAGGCCCTTACGCCATACCTTATCGAAGGGTTTTGATATGGCAAGAGCAATAGCCCTAGAGAGGAAGGCTTTGTCGAGAGATTTATTAATCCTATGAGATATAACCGGTAGGACACCTGCTGTAGATCTAGCAGAACGGAAACCATGTTGTATATTATTAAGAAGGTTATTTCTGCTGAGGCGGTTGATTATTTCTCTATTAATATCGATTCCAGCAACTTACTCATGCCACACAGGAGACTTGTTTGTCTGTACTGAGAGGGGGACGACTTATCACCTGAATTCAATATATATATATATATATATATATATATATATATATATATATATATATATATATAATTATTTACTATAATAATTTAAAAAAAAACTAAAGACACTAGTGTCTAATCCTATATATATATATATATATATATATATATATATATATATATATATATATATATATATGTATATATTTGTATATATATACATATATATATGTGTGGGTATGTGCGTATAAGTCTGTCTGTCTGTCTTTCTGTTTGTACGTGGGTTTATGTGCGCTCATCCGCTTGTGCGCGTGTATATAATAAACATTGGATCAGCATGCACTTATTAACGTATGTTTCATTATTCGGGTTTGTATTACTGTACACATAGATTCGAAAAAGTTGTCAAAAAACAAATATATAACAAATAAATGTTATCACAGGCAAGATAAGTTACTTTTCTACCAAACTGGATATATTTTTTGTGTTTTTTTTTTAATGTAACATATTTATTCAGCTCGTAAAACATACAGTGTTTTCCGATGTATTGGAAAATTCAAGATGGCGTCTCACACCCTCTTTAACACCGTAAGTTTGGGAAAAGGTGTTATAAATAAAAAACTAAACAAAATACTATTAAAAACCCGCCGAATATATGTCAACCTATTTCACGGTAACATATACTGCGCAAGTTTTTAACAGTATTTAATCCGGTTTTGTATTTATAACACCTTTTCCCAAACTTACCGTGTTAAAGAGAGAATCAGACGCCATCTTGAATGTTCCAATGCATCAGTAAACACTGTATCGTTTTGGAGCTGAATGAACATGTTACATTGAATAAAAACACGAAAAAGATATCCAGTTTTGTAGAAAAGTAACTTATCTTGCCTTTGATAACATTTATTTGTTATATATTTGTTTTTGACAACTTTTTCGCATGTATGTGTACAGTAATACAAACGCCATTATTCTATTTTGCCTTTTCCACAGTTTTGATTATGATCATCATGTTTGTCATTACGAGGATTAGAAATTGTACGCAGTAATCTCTACTGTTAGATAAGACTACGTTTGTGTATATATGCTTTTGTTGCCCTATAGGTTCCGAAACTGCTGAGCCTATCTTTTGCAAATTCTACACTAAGCTTACTTATATGCCTGGCAGTGTTATTAGATATATCGTGCGCAGGAATTAATCCAGGAAGGATCGAAAATCGAAAAAAAAAAACTCTGCCTTAAATAATGCTTTTTTTTTTCTCTTTTAGATAAACATATTTTTTACAGGGGAATATCTATTTTACATAAGCGAAGGCGGATAATAAAAAATTATCAAATCATATCCGCTAAAAAAAACAACTATAATAATCTGGATACATAGCTTAGCTAGACATTCGACAGCAAAACGAACGACCCTTGTTCAAATCCGGTTGAAGCTCATATTTTGTTTTATAAATAATGAGTCCAATTTAATAGAATAGGTACAATTTAAAATCACCGCAAATCATATATTGGTTTGCATATTTTAATACTAAATACTAATCAGAAGGGATCATTTGAGGTCATTTATCTTCAAGCTTAAATATTAGCTGACGTGATTTTGTAAACAAACAAAGACGGAATTTTATGAACGACATGATCATCATAAACAAAATATTATCATTATATTTGCAACCGTATGGATCCGCAGCAAGTGCAAACAATGGATATATTTGATTAAAAAATGGTCAAGTTTACTTATTTCGATAACGATAAAATAGCGTATGTGTGTGAAATATTCGTTGATTCACATTCAATCTCAGACAACTTCGGGTCTCATTGCTCATAATATAATAATTTTGGACGAGGGACTGTTATATAATTTGACATGGTATATAACTGGTTATTTGAAAATAGTTTGAGTAATGTAGAAATGTGTACTGATTAATTAGTGGAAATGTTTTCTTATTTCTGGACCAATATTCAATAATGTCCTTTGTAACGCCTCCTCGATAATGGGGTTAAGGACTCTTATTTCTCTGGATTCTCGGCACGTGTAGTCTAGACTCCTCGGAGGTTTTTTCATGAATCTGGTATGCTGAAAGCGAATATCGAAGCGGCAGGCAAGAAGAAAGACAAACAATTCTAGTCTATCTAGAGAAGCTTAATTTTCACGAAATTATGTGCAATCTGCTTTTACAATTCTCATTCAGATTTTATTAGTTTTTTCAAAGTCTCAACTTTCTTCACATTTAGCGACCGACGGATGTATGAGGTGGGGAGGTGTCACGTCTCTTTCCGGATTCAACAAGCAATCTGCTTTGAAACTCTCCTCTCACTCTGCGACTCAACTCTATCTCTGCCTTCTCTATCTCTGTTCTGGCATATATTCGCACGACAGTCGTATATATATATAGTAAGGTATGTGGATGGGGTGGAAATTCTCCCCAGCCAATAAGATTTCGTCACGAAATCTCCACGAAATCCTAAGTCCCAGGTTCCTGGGTGGGCCCCATTCCCATACCTGAAATATTCTCACGATTTTCAAGGTCAGATGTCAATTCTGACATCCGATCTTGGGTTCATTTAAAGCCAGACAATTTTATAAGTGAAATTTTCTGTCATCAACTTTTAGCCGTAAAATATATATTTCTCTGGTTTAAAACAATATCTATTTTGACATGAAATAAAATATGTATATTTATCTTCTCTATCTTAAATCCTTGGGTTATCTGACGTCACCCGGGAATACAAAGCTATCTCAGAGTAGTTCTAACGCTCCTCAATGGGGGATTGCGTTACACTTTTATTAGATTCTTCATGATATTTAATATAATATTTAGTTTAAAAAGCTGAAGAAAAATAGGTTTTATTCAATGGTTCACGATAATAAATAAAAGGTTTTATTCATTGGTTCACGATAATAAATAAAACTTGATTGCTCAGAAGTCAGTTTATTTAGTAAGATAAATCGATTTAACTTTATAATTTGACCGACTTTAATTAGAAGAAAAAACGCAGTTTTAAACTTAGACTCCGACTAGACATTATCTTAAATATACTAATATACCTGTGTTACCTTACGCAAAACAAGTGCAATTTCGAAGAGCATGTATTTTTTCTCTCAATCTGTTTCGATTATTTCCTCTGCATGGAGGACTAAGAAGAAGTAGATAAAGATGATTTCGATCATTCAATTACAGAGAACATATCATTTTAAATGCATAGACCGGGAGGCTTGCAATTAGTTAGCAACCGGAACCAATAATTTGAGGCTAGTATTTAATGAACTCAAGGCAGAAGTTGAAACTTTTCCAGGGGCGACGATGTTGACCCTTAGAGTCAGAAAAATAACGTAGATTGGTCTATTCCAAGAGTAAATAAATGTATCTATTCTTGAGATACATCTATTAAATGAGTGCGGTTAGTGAGGAAATTCTTGAGATGCATCTATTAAATGAGTGCGGTTAGTGAGGAAATTGCGATGTGAATATTTTGTTAAAAACGAATATGGCAGATACCCGAACGTGTTTTTCGAAAACTGCCATGACAGACCAACGTACAAACTTGTTGAAATAAACAGGGTAGACCACCGAATAAGCTTGTTAAAAATAAATGTGACAGACTAAGAAACGTGATTGTAAAAAGTTAACATTACAGGAAACCGAACGTGCATGTTAAAATGAATATGACAGACCAATGAATATGCTTATTAAAAACATAACAGACCTAAGAACATATTTTTTTTAATAACGTGACATACGAAGACACGTGATTGTAAAAATAAACATGATAGGCCAATGAAAATGCTTGTTAGAACCATGACAGACCCAAGAACATACTTGTTAAAAAGAATAAACGTTACAGACGAAGAACCGTGATTGTAAAAATAAATATGACAGACCAATGAAAATGCTTGTTGGAAAAACATTACAGACCAAAATCATGTTTATTAAAAATAAGTGTGACAGGCCGACGAATATACTTGTTAAAAAACACGATGAACCCAGAAACGTGATTGTTAAAAAAAAAAACATGACAAACCAATGAAAATGCTTTTTACAAAAAACAAGGCAGACTAAAGAATAAGCTTGTAAAAATCAACGTAACAGACCGAGAAAAGTGATTGTTAAAATATAAACATGACAGTAAACCAAACGTGCGTGAAAAAATAAACATGGCAGACCAAAGAACACGCTTGTTCAAAAGAAACATGACATACAAATGGCAATGCTTGTTGGAAACATGACAGACCAAATGGCATACTTGTTAAAACTATGACGGACGAAGAAATGTGAGTGTTAAAATATGAACATGACAGACCAACGAAAATGCTTGTTAAAAACATGAGAGATCAAAGAACACGCTTGTTAAAAATAAACGTGACAGACCAACGAATATGCTTCTTCAAAATAAACATGGCAACTCAAGAAACGTAACTGTTAAAAAAAAATGAGAGACCAATGAAAATGCTTGCTATAAAACATGACAGACTAACGAAAATGCTTGTTAAAAATAAAGGAGACAGGAAAAGAAACATGATTGTTAAAAATAAGCATGACAGAAAACTGAACACACATGTTAAAAATATACATGACAGACCAACAGACAAACTTGTTAAAAACAAGGTCGATAGCCATTAGTCGCGTGGTATCGTGTAATTAATGAATGCGTGAATGTAGGATTTACATGAAATTCTTAGAGATAAATTAAAATGACCGAAAAATGAACTTAAATGACTTAAATAAATAGAAACTAAATGATTAGAAGTACTTTAAATGACCTTAAGAATGAATTAAATGACCTTAAGGATGACTTGAATGCTTAAAAATAACTGGAATCCTTCAGAAAACAACTTGGATTATCTGGAGAATGAATGTTACATTAAATTAATACAGAAAAGTGATCCCCCACTGGATATCACAAAGTTACAAACATAAGTACAGCATGAAGTAAGAACAGATCTTACACACTGAGCTTAAAAAGCTAAGAACAGCATCTATTAACAACATAATTTTCATCTTAACCAAAAAGCTCAAGCACAAAAGTGTTACTGGCAGACCGACAGACAGACCGTACGGCAGATCGAACGACCGACGGACCAACGGACCG
This sequence comes from Euprymna scolopes, assembly GCF_053919585.1. Classification (NCBI taxonomy): domain Eukaryota; kingdom Metazoa; phylum Mollusca; class Cephalopoda; order Sepiida; family Sepiolidae; genus Euprymna; species Euprymna scolopes. The sequence goes on along the minus strand of NC_136512.1, from coordinate 24,173,127 downwards.
ACAGAGTGACTTATAGAGTCGCTTGCACGCAACTAAAAATGACATATCAACGAAAATATCTGGTAAAAATAAAAAATTACCTTCCAAAAAATATCATATCATATTAACCGACCAAAGATATTGTTTTCTTCATATCTTTAAATATTTTTTAAAAATATCTATTTTAAAGAAAAGATGCACAATCACTTTGCCAACTTTTATTTTTCTTTTTCATTCCATGACTGTATGTAAAAATAACTGCCATGCAATTTTTGAGGATATCGTAACACGAGCCGCTTTGCCAGCACTTGAAAAGACTTACAAACTGTGTTTAATTTAACACTGTAACGGACTACTACCCACATACACGTCTACACGTCCAAGATGGGGAAAGTGTGTTGTTATAAACCTGAATGTTACAGACTTACGGGATTTCTGTTTCAAATATTTACAAAGGGACCGAAAGTAAATCAAAATATATATATAATTATTATAAATTATTTTAACATTAAAAATCAACAAATAATGTTTTTCAAACACAGAAGAATGGAAAAAAAGTATATATATATATATATATATATATATATAATTTAAAGGAGATTAGACTAATAGTCTAAAGAGCTAAGTGTATTTTAATGTAACAGTGAAATTACTAGTTTAATTAAAATACAGGAAATGCTCGTTGTAATTTAGATATATAATAAGCTCGATAGTTAAATGTCCTAGAGCTAATTCAATATTAAGTAATGTGGTTTACAATTTAAAAATTAAAAAAAAATTTTTTAAATTTAAAAATCAAATTTTAATTAAATTAAAAAATACCACAAATAAAAAGCACGGATTTCCGAAACGATCGTACAGATAATTGACTTTGTTGTTGTTCCTTCTTATGAAACTAATTTTTAATTTAATTAAAATTTGATTTTAAAATTTAAAAAATTTTTTTAAAATTTTTAAATTGTAAATCACATTACTTAATATATATATATATATATATATATATATATATATATATATATATATAATAGCCACATGAATAAATAGACTA
>NC_136512.1:24119600-24167100 GCF_053919585.1 Euprymna scolopes | reverse complement strand
TTTTCTCATGTAGTATATATATATATATATATATATATATATATATATATATATATATATATATATATATATATATTCATTATTGTTGGAAATAAACAGCTATATTTGGTCGCTACAAGCAACCAACTGCCCAGTCAATAAGAGCTCGTCAGGCGATCCTGGTGCTATAGAAAAAAACACTAACAATTTTTTTTTTCTATAGCGTCGAATGGTTCAAGGTCGCCTGACGAAGTACAGTAAACAGAGAAAATAAAAGTTATAAAACTATACATATATAGGCCTATCTATCTATCTATCTATATATATATATATATATATATATATATATATAGAGAGAGAGAGAGAGAGAGAGAAAGAGAGTATGGAGAGAGTCATTGATTCAATAAGGGTATACATTAATTAAGGGCGTTGAGTAAGTGAGAACTTTTTATACCATGGTATTCGAAGGCTAATGCTTCTCATCGGAAGAGTAGAGAAGATGCTATGTTACATATTAGAGATGCGACGTCTAGCGATATTTATAGAAATTATTGAGGCCGTTTGGAGGAACTATATTTATCTCTTTTATATAGGAGGAGTGAGTTGTTAATATAGAATGCATTATGTTATATAGCATACATGTCATAATGGGTTGACTGTATAGTGACAGTATGTGTGTTTAAAAGCTCAGGGATAATATAGGGTAAGTTAGTTGGAAGAGGTTACTTATTTAAACATATGCGTACATGTGCTGTATCTATAGTAAGGATTACATGACTAACGGGTTTATGCTACGTCGGTATATTTTTATATACCGCGGTACCTGGGACTCTAAAAGTACTTAAAATAGATATGATTATTAGTAGGAATAAAGGAAATGTAATGTGGGGGATGAATTATACGAGGTGCAGGGCACGGTGATTTTAATTGAGTAAGATAGAGGATAAACACATGGTCGAATAAAGAGGATACAAAAACCAAGGTGTATATATGAAATGGACATATGTAAAAATATAAAAAAAATATAAAAACATTATAGATAAGTTATACATATTCATAGGGAGAAAAATACAATTAGGCAGATATAAAAATATTATATTACATATTAAGCGACTGTAAACCAATAATATATACGCTCGCATGCTCAGAATTCATCAATTAACTTCTGTTACGTTCACCTGATTTAAACAAAAATTATCTCTTTGCACTGTTTTTTTTTTTTCAATTTTGACTCGCTTGCATCTATTTTATGAGCTGAAAACCAAATAAAATGTGTTCCCAATGCCAAAATATTAAGAGAGGAGTTTGGTAGAGGTTTGTCGCCTGTGTGTATATACAAGATGACCCCCCCCCCAAAAAAAACAGCTAAATGGAGGCCATCAATAACATATGCTGTAGAACGGAGAAAAAAGTCCAAATACCCTAATGTTTTGATAATATGTTTTGAATACAATAAACTAGTTATGACCAAAGTTTCATTTCATTCGGACAAAACACTAAAACATGAGGCTTATTAGAGAGGCCCGTTTTTATGGGTCACCACATATATATATGTATATTATATATATATATATATATATATATATATATATAATTTGTGGTTCCTATTTTCTTCAGGTAAGGTTCCCAATGAAATATCACGAAGTAAATACATGAGTGTCCAATACCGAAATAGGACCAATTTGTTTTACATGAGCAGTAAAGTGCTCCTACAGGTCTCTAAGAACTAAGTACTAGGTGACCAAAGCATGTTCAGGACTGTGTAGCAAAGCATTACTGCTTCGTAAATAAATTGAAATTGCATAAAAATATATATATATATATATATATATATATATATGTATGTATGTATGTATGTATGTATGTATGTATGTATGTACGTATGCGTGTATATAGTAAACCTTTTAACATAAATTCTAAGACTTATGCACGATGTAGGAACTATACATTAAAGGAATTAAGATAAATAGTTGACTGAAACGAATCATCTATAAAAAATAAAATGAATAATTAATTAATGAGCGCTCGTTTCTCAAAGAAATATACAAATTACGTAACCTTCATGAAATCGAAGACAAATATGGCTGGTTATAATAAAAAAAGGTTTTAATAATTTTTTTTTAAAGAGAAGTATGCTTTTAATATCAATATCAGTGCGATGAAAGTAAAACTGTATATAGTTATACAGGTACAGAAATAGATAGATAGATAGATAGATAGATATACCTTATAATCGATTTAAAATTGAACAGACGGTATGTTATCAAAACTGCGCATGGATCTTGAAGTCAAAGTCGTCATATCTTTGCAAACACTTCATTGAACGGGCATTTCCATATTCTGTTAACTTCTTGAGTCCTTTGCCATAACTTTATCCATATTCCATCGTTTACGTCGAGAAGATAACGTGCTCGTCGACCGCCCATACTTCAACTAGATAGCGTTTGGCTTATCGAGGTAAGTCGATATTCGAAACTAGCAGAGAATAATGCGGGGTTGGGAATTTTTAATCGAAGACCCTTTGACGATAAGCGACGTGGGTATTATTAGGACTAACATTTAGATCCTGCCCATCATAACTTGGGAGACTATTAATGACATAAATATTGATAAGAAGTCAAAGCTAGATTCAACGCTTCTTCACCACCGGCAAAACTAACTCTATAGGTGAGTGTACGGTACATTCGCAAACGTACAATCATTATCCATTTGGAAAATTACTTCTAATGTAAATATTCATGACGCTTTTTATCATTACTGTATTGTTTTACGGCATGTCAACAATCGAAAAGTTATTTTATGATCTATAAGCCCAGATCATATCACCGCCGTGCCAGGTTGGTTGTGGCACGCCATATATGCCGCATGCCTGATTCAAGGCTCGAAAAATAGTTCCTAAATGTGAACCTGTCCAAAAGAAAAAGACACGCACAAGGACAGCGGAAACGGTTCAAGGACAATCGCAAGGTCTTTCCACGACAGTTCTGTTTGTATTCGAACTAATGAGAAAAGCGAATCCAAGAAAGATGTTCCTAGTCTGCCGCTACCCACAACATTGTATACAGTTGCTGAATTTACGCACAATACTGAACGCAGAGCATTCAGTTACAGAATTATTTCACAAATATTAAACATACGGGAAGATTCGTAGATCAAATCGGTCTAACAAGCCAACTTTAACGCACAAAACAATTGCATGATCACGGTCATCTTCGTAAGCGATGGATAAACATAAATTTATGATAAATCCGATCGTGGTTTTCTGCACGATTTATTTATGGTTTTGTGATATATATATATATATATATATATATATATATATATATATATATATATATATATATATATATATATATAGTAATTTATAAAATATATATGGAGATTAAGCTACACTGAATATTCCGCGTTTCATCCACTCTAGGGCTCTTTAGGCTTATGCGCGAATTCTGTGGTTGTTTGTCGTTTTTATATGCGCATCTTCTTTTGAGATTTTAGTTAGCCAATCAGCTTTCTAGTATCCACCGCGTCCTTCCTATCAGCCAATGAGCATGCGTTTATTGAGCTAAAGCCTATTTGACCTCCGGTTGACCTGCTCCTTTGTGTGTGCTCTATTAAGCCTGGATATTTAGTTTCTTGATCTGTTTTGACACTAGGTTAGTGTTTTTTAATGTTAGTTTATATATAAATATATATACATATATGTACATACATATATACATATATGTGTGATCGATTATGTATATTCATGTTTATTTAATTTATTTATTTGTTTATTTTCTATTGTTTTTGTTAGTTTTAAAACTATTTTGTATTGCTATCCTAGAGTAAATTTTATCTTTTAGAGTTGTTTGCTATTTCTCTTCTACACTTTAATAGATGTTGGGGTTTTTTAAAGTACAGGATAGCAAATGATTTATGAAGGCATAATCTACATGGGCCGTGTAGGTCCGTACACGTGGTAGCTTGTCTTATTTATTTCTCTACTACCGTTCTTTTATTTGTCTTTAATCGGTTAAAATAGACTTAAAAGACTCAAAATTGGGTCAAGATTGAAAAATACAAATCGTTATAGATTAGTACATTCATCTTAGATTGTTTTTAATTTCTATTTTTATAAAAAAGCGGTTATGCTTGTCACGGTGATAAAGTGGTAACGTCACCATATGTAAATCCTATAGTTTTGCTTTTGATTTCGATTCTAGCTGATCACACGCAAATATTTTATTTTACTTTTGAAATCACAACTGTATAATAATATATACGAAATCTGGACAAATTAAAATATCATATTTAAGATTATTTTACGCCCACGCAATGCCGGCTCCAAGAACTCTAATATATGTATGTATATATATATATATATATATATATATATATATATATATATATATATATACACATATATATATATATATATGATGTGTGTGTATGTATGCGTATATGTGTCTAGGCATGTCTGTATATTATACGTATATATACATAGACAAAGAGAAAATAAAAAGGAACAAACCGTATTATGTATTATCATCAACATTTAGTCTTTATTTCGAGACTTTCTCTGGATTAAATAAAAAGGAAACGTTGATGAACACATATTTCGGGGTGTCTCTTTTCTTTTTCTATTTTTTCAGAATACTATTTCCATTATATATATATGTGTGTGTGTGTGTGTGTGTGTGTGTGTGTGTGTGTGTTTGCGCATGCATGCGTCTGTGTCTGCGCCCGTGCGTGTTTGTAAGGGTGTGTACATTTAGATTAGTTTGTAAGTATGCTTCTATCTATTTTGAATATTGTTTTCTATTTTCCTCATCTGATACATGTAAACATTTTATGTATGTTTAAGTAACTCATTTCGCTGTAAGTCTATGTGAGAGTGTTAAAATCGGAAATTCTCTGTGATGATGAGATGGTTAGAGAGAGAGAGAGAGAGAGAGAGAGGGAGAGAGAGAAAGAAAGAGAGAGAGAAAGGGTAAGAGAGAAAGAGAGAGATAAAGAGGTAGGCGTAGAGTGGATGTGTCCGTATATATTCGTAACATGTAATTGTCATTAACATATTTATGACATCCATCGCATCGCGTTGCAGTCATCAGCGAGTTCGCTGTTCGGCGTCTAAGCGACAGCAGTTACATTATATGAATATTACAAAAGGAAGGAAACCTTTGAATCGGATATTAATTGAACACTTATTTGGTGTCGCTTGTAAAACAGATCTAAACATAATGCATGCGCACGTTTCCTGGTAGCACATATTCTAACTGGACAGGAACAAAGAAGATATGTTAAAATATTAGGACAGCAAAAAATTTCAAATGAATAGGAAATACTAAATAAAAAAGAAAAGCGCCAACGAAATAAATGAATTTCATCGTTACTAAGTTAAAATAATTTAGTTAAAACTGTATTATTTACCCACGAGGTGTTCTGACTGGAATTATTAAACTAATCTGAGTGACGACAAAGTTTTCTACATTGTTTAACAACGGAGCCCCAACTTATAAAGGTCAAGAGGGCATTCGAGGATTAGAGTTAATGCGTGCACGGTTGTCAATGCGACAATATCGTAGTAATCGCTAATAGTAGAAATTTGGTAAATTGGATTACTTAATAGGGACGGCTTATAAGGAACTTTCTTTTTGTGTTAAAGTTGAAGATGATATTGTAGTCATCTAGAAAACAGTCAAAAAGAAGAGAGTTTCATACTCGTCTAGGTGTCGCATAGATAAAGAGTGGGGGAAATAATGGATAGTGGTTTCAGTTAGACGAGTATTTTTAGTGAAAGTCTGATGAAGGGGAACCATAGATTGAAACTCAGCCGACCACTTGCCATGAAAATTATGATAAAGCGGAGATAGGCTCGCAATAAAAGCGCATCTCCTAGGCTACGAACTCTATTCTGAACTCAGTCAAGGCAGGAAATGAGTGCTACACTCCCTTCATATTATCACTACAGCTTATGTCTCTGAGAGTAGACGCCTACCTCAAAAAGTGCCTCGTTTGATGTGAAAATGTAATGTTAACAAAGCACTACTGAACATAGATCTCCTAGACTAAATTCAGTTGGAAGTCTAGTTCCGCCTTGTAGATTCCGCGCACATAGTTCCCTTGGCATAAAACTGATTTCGAAGACTACAAAACAATTTAGTGTTACATAGGTTAACATCAAAGAGGAGATTCAACCTGGGATATAGTCATGGATTTAAGAGAAACCGTTGGATAATTTAAAAGACAGTCATATAAAAGCTCGTGGACAGATAGAATCAAATTACAAAGAACAAAACTTGCTACTGTTATAAATAAATATATTAACAAACAATCAGTATTGATGGTTACGATGCATGCTAAAACACACAACTGCTCCTATCTAATAATAAAGTGTAAATCGTTTGCTTTGTGTAAATATATTTTACTCGCAGAAAAGTTCGATTTTACCCCTGATTTCATAATAAAGGTACATATTCTCGGGTCGATACCATAATAAAGTAGTTTTGTCCATATCTGTTACATTTTTAATATATATATATATATATATATATATATATATATATATATATATATATATACGCACACACACATACACACACACACACACACACATATATATATATATATATATATATATATATATATATATATATATATATATAGTAAGTTATAAAATATATATGGTGATTAAGCTACACTGAATATTCCGCGTTTCATCCACTCTAGAACTCTTCAGGCTTATACGCGAATGTTGTGGTTGTCTTTCGTTTTTATATACGCACCTTCTGTTGAGATTTTAGTTAGCCAATCAGTTTTCTAGTATCCAGGAAGGGCGCGGTTGATACTAGAAAACTGATTGGCTAACTAAAATCTCAATAGAAGGAGCGTATATAAAAACGAAAGACAACCACACAATTCGTGCATAAGCCTAAAGAGCCCTAGAGTGGATAAAACACGGAATATTCAGTGTAGCGTAATCGCCATATATATTTTATAACTTACTAACTAGCTCTACCTATGTGTTGATCACTTTTGAAGTAAATACTTATAGTTTACGCATAAATTTATACTTTCGTATATTAATTTTATCTGAGTACATGAAGTAGTTTTGTATATATATATATATATATATATATATATATATATATATATATATATATATATATATATTGTTATCCACATACAGTACTGTTTGGTTGTATCACAACTCACCAGTGCAGCTGGACATACACCTTTCCTTAATACCGTCGCATTGACAGCCGGCAGCTTTCACTATCAGGCCACAAATAAGGCCAATGACTCTCGAGTGTGTATTAAATCCACACATGCCCGTCGAAACAGTGCTCCAACCATTAGCTTGTTTACAAACAAATTGATAGTGGGTTTCGTTTAACAGTTTAAATACTCCGCGGGTGAAAATATATGTTCAAAGTTCTCAACGCAAAGACATTGTTTAATTGTGATCCACATACAGTACTGTTCCGTTGTATCACAGTCATTGGTGACTTACACGTTTTCCCAGACAGAATGAACCTTAAACCGTTGCATTGACAGCCAGCAGCACTCACTATCAGTGCCGTTAATATTTCTCCTCAACTGAAGTTGAATTTAAAAACTTTAGCCAGATAGACACGGATTTCGAGTGTATGGAGAAGGGGGAGAGAGAGAGAGAGAGAAAGAGAGAGAGGAAGAGAGAGATGAAGGGTGTGGGAGAGAGAAGACGGGAGAAGTAATGTTGTCGTGGTGCCATATGGAATTTCACATATTAATGATTTACGCGGATTTGTTTACAGAGTAACTAATATTCGTCCTCTACGGTAAGCAAAAGTTACAAGAAATTTAAGTGAATTACATATTTAAATACATGTTTGGTCACGTCTTTAAAGCGCAGCACCGGGCGGCCGTGGCTTCTTGTTACATTTACCAGTTCGCTGTAGAAGATATGCTTAGGGAGACCGCTATCCGGCATTCTGCTCAGGTGTCCAAGCCAACTCGATCATAAGATCTTGAGTGCCTGGAACAAGGAGCGGCTGCCGGCACGCTTAGCACCTCTTTGTTGGTGATTCTATCCCACCAATTGATGCCCATGATATGTCGCAAGCTTCGGAGATGGTAGACGTTCAATCTTTATTCGTGACGAGCATGCGTGGTGCAAGTCTCTGCTCCATACAGTTGAGTACTCAGAACACATCATTCGTAGATGCGGCATTTTGTGCGAGAAGTTAGGTAGTTATTGAACCATGCTCTTTCATGTAGTCGGTTGAAAGTAGACGCCACTCTACCTATGCGCGTGTGTAGCTCCTGTTCATTTTAGATTAAACAAATAATAATCGTTCTTCAACCTTACATGATTGGTTACTATTTGTGAATACAAAACAGTGTATGGGTAGGATGCCGATTCCTTCCTGAAAAAGAAAATTGCGAAAACTAACGTCGTCACCATTGCTCAGCAGGATATACCTGCGTCTGAAGATTGATGGCGAATTTGATATACCCTAGATCCCCCCCGCCGAGCTCAGTAAAATTTGCTACGCTAGATGTAAGTAAAAAAAACAAAAACATATATATTATTTAATTGGAATTCATTATTGAGATGAGTATTATTTATTAATTTATTTATTGCGGACTATTATCCTCATATTTCTTAGTTGTTGTTTCACGACGTTTCGGCGAACTAATCCTCTGGCCTTCTTCAGGTGGTAACCTCGACTGATAGAAACTCCGAATCTCCTAACTGCATCCACAGCAATTAATATTACGTTTATTTATTATCTGAGCTTCCATGGTGCGGTCCATACCGAATGGTATATATATATATATATATATATATATATATATATATATATATATATATATATATATATATGTATGTATGTGTATTTATTTATAAATTATATATATTTATTCATAAATTTATTTATAAAATTATAAAAGACAAATGACATTGTAACGATATATGTAGCCCACTTTTCGGTTTCCGACACCCGAATGCGCATGCGCGCATGACCTGCGCACTGAAATATTAACGTTATAATTTCGAAATTATTATTCAACATGGGAAGAGTGGGGTTTAAAATAACTTAAACCTAATACAGAAATGAATGATGTAAAAAAAAAAGGCAGACCGTATTAATAATTGCTTATTTGGATAATTTAAACGCGAAAAAAAAACAATTTGGACGCTGAAATATTAACGTTATTATTCTGAAATTATTATTGAACATGGGAAGAGTGGGTTTTAAAATAACGTAAACGTAATACACAAATGAACGATGTAAAAAAAGCAGATATATCTATATAACTATAACAAGTATTATGGTATCTCTTCAGTGCATATTTACCTATAAGTATGGAAAACCATTTATATTTCAGTAACGGTAAATTTTATTTTTTTCAAAAATAATCAATTATAATAAACAGAATGACGCATAGAAATCTATCTATATTCTTTTTTCATTTTAATATACTTTCATAGAAATGTTTCTGTTAGGTCACAAAAACTATTTTCTTTACGTAACAAGTGTCACACTCATACAAAAATGTCATAGTTAATATAACATACTGACCCAACGGGTGACGGTTAGTCTGGTATATATATATATGTATATATATATATATATATATATATATATATATATATATACATATATATACACACACACACACACACACACACACATATATATATATATATATATATATATATATATATATAACCTAATTGGAATTCATTATTGAGATGAGTATTATTTATTAATTTATTTATTGTGGACTATTATCCTCATCTTTTTAGTTGTTGTTTTCACAACGTGTCGGTTAACTATTTCTCTGGCCTTCGTCAGGTGGTAGCAACAAATAAGAAAGATGAAAATATTAGTAAAATTAAAAAAAAAAAAACGTGTTTGACTATTGTTTAATATGTTTCTTAACAGGGTAAATCTGGAACAAGAGATTTTTTTATGCGGTCTCAACAACGCTTTATGTCCGGGTTACTCTTTAATCCTAGTTTATTATATCAGGCTTACACTGTACATGAACACAGGCTCGTATCTGAGATCAGAAAAATCATTTTTATATTACTTTTACTTATATTCTTGTCTCTTTTATCCGACTCATACTCTATCAGAAATAATTGCTTTATTTCTTGCAGATAAGTATTACAGTAATACAGCGGGATGACCTAACGTTGTTACATATATTTTTCGAACAAGAATAGTGGTACTTGTACAGTTTAATCAAGACATAAAAAAAATTAACACATCGAAAAAAGTATGGATCCGTTATGGAATGAAGTTCTCTGAAAAAAATTCAATTAATTTTATCAAGTATTTTTTTTATAGCGAAAGAGCAATTTGTGATGATACCGAACAAAAGGTAGTCATGCTTCGATTTTTAGGAAAAAAATCTATTATTAAATATGGGGATGGGGTGTCGGCCCTTTAAATTGAATTATCTCCCCTTGGTAGGTTCAAAAAATTCAAAGATAACTACCTTCATTGAGCTCTCATAATAATTTGTTGTTTTCCGCTGTACATACTAATCGATAACATTAAGTGAAATTTTATTCGGAGTTCTTCAGTCAAAAACGTATGGGTACAATATAACCTTTTTTTCTTTTTTTGACATTTTCATTGTTTAATGTCTTGATTAAACTATACAAGTACCAGCATAGTATGTTCCAGTCTCTTTTAATGATGCCAACCGATATCGGAGATCCGGCGATAATTCTGTACTCTCATTACTTTTAATGAAAATACTTATCGGTTATCTTGGCTAATTTGTTTCAGGATAGAAGACATGACAACCTTCACGTAGTTGTATGCGAACAAATAAATACACATACGAATAAATACCCCAACCAAACACAAAAAAATCATGAACTTATAGAAGTTGCATGGCTTAAGTGTATTTTCTTTTCTAATTACACGCAACATGTTGCGTGGTAATGTCTATATAGCTTCATATTTTATTTTATATATATATATATATATATATATATATATATATATATATATAACTACTTCATTTATTCGCATAAATTTAATATATGTAAGTATAGATTTATGCGTAAACTTTAAGTATTTACTTCAAAAGTGCTCAATACGTAGGTAGAGCTAATTAGTAATTTATAAAATATATATGGCGATTAAGCTACACTGAATATTCTGCGTTTCATCCAACTATAGGATTCGTCAGGCTTATGCGCTAAGCCTGACGAATCCTATAGTTGGATGAACCGCAGAATATTCAGTGTAGCTTAATCGCCATATATATTTTATAAATTACTATATATATATATATATATATATATATATATATATATATATAAGAATACACACGCATACACACACCCACACGTGTGTGTGTGTGTGTTATATATGTGTGTGTATATATATATATATATGTGTGTGTGAGTGTGTGTTGTGTTATGAAGTCCGTTTTAGAAATAAGAGTTGAACACTATTTATGAAATAAAAAATGCAGTCTTTTTTTCTTCAAATTTTAAAATATATGCACACTGAGATTACGTTCACATGTATTGGTTCCTTCTATTGTCGTGTTAGTTGTCAGTGACCTGGAGAAAAGAGAATAGCTTGTGTATAAAATCTGGCTTTGTGAACTTGGTTCAATTATCCCGACTAGTAATACGTTCCTGCACTGATAATCCACAGCATAGCAGTCTAATGTCTTTATATTGTATCTACTTTTGGAGATGCATTCTCCCAAGGGGCATTTAGCTTGGTAGATCTCATTGATTCTATCGACTAATTTTGTTGCCCGGAAGTGATGTTTTTTAATTATAATGTAAGCAGTTGTAAATTTCTTGTAGTAGATTATAAATCTGATCTTATTATTATTTACTGGGAATATATATCGGTGTATTATATCCTTAGTGCCTTATCATCTGGATTAAAGTTGTTGTGTAGCTGGTAGCGATAAAATAAATTAATGGAGAAATTACGAAAAGAGAGGATTAAGCAGAAACACTCAGTGAAGTTCATCAATGTATGTCTAACTGAAATGATTTATCTTAAATACACAATACCCACACACAGATATATATATATATATATATATATATATATATATATATATATATATATATATATATATATATATATATATATAAAGGAGATTAGAATAATGGTCTAAAGAGCTAAGTGTATTTTAATGTAATAGTGAAATTACTAGTTTAATTAAAATACAGGAAATGCTCGTTGTAATTTAGATATATAATAAGCTCGATAGTTAAATGTCCTAGAGCTAATTCAATATTAAGTAATGTGATTTATAATTTAAAAATTAAAAAAAAATTTTTTTAATTTAAAAATCAAATTTTAATTAAATTAAAAATCAGTTTCATAAGAAGGAACAACAACAAAGTCAATTATCTGTACGATCGTTTCGGAAATCCGTGCTTTTTATTTGTGGTATACATGAAGTCACGTAGAACAATTATACATAGTTTTTTTGGTAAGCACGGTCTCCTCATCAGCAAATTAAGGAGGATTTCTATTGAATTGAAAAGACACCAAAAATAATAGGTAATATATATTGGTTCCACATCTGGCCCAATAAAACATAGAATTTAAACGCACAAACATTCTTTTAAAAATAACTCTCTATCAAACCAAACTACTCTATCCAACTATATTTGGCAACTAAAAAATAGCAATATTTCTTTCAACTTAAAATGGCAAATAATTGAGACCTTCAAATCACATAAACCAGGAGATAAATTTTGTACATTATGTACAAAAGAAACCCTCAAAATTTTAAAATATGAAGATATAAAAAGCACAACCAAACTAGTAAATTCAAGACATGAGCTTCTATCATGTAATCATAAACGTTGGTTTAAATTTAATAAATATAAACGACCTTAAATCATTAAAAATTACTCATTAGTAAAAATAGATTACTTCTTTTTTTTTTTTTAATAAATTAAGTTAGACCAATTACCGCCCTTAGACTCGTAAATCAAATAATAAATAAAGCCAATAACACATGACAATTATCTCCCCTTAAAAACTTGCAAAATAAATATTCTCTCTCAGTAGATATAAACTGTAGCGTCTTTAAATCAAATTACGCTAACGGAAACAATTTACTGCACGAGCGTCGCCCTTTTAAAATTCATCATTCAATAAAATAAAAAGCTATAGCAAACATCTAAATGACTACTTTAAATACAGTTCCTGATTTCAAAAAAAGAAAAACTAAAAGGTAACTATATCTATATATTTTTAAATCAAATTTATTATGTAAATTCAAAAAAAAATATATTTTTCTACTCATTTCTCTCTCTAACCTATACTAATTTTCTTATAAATTTTAAATCCAAACCTTTTACTTCAATTTTTCAGATTCATCTGCCTTACTTTTAATGCTAGGTTTATTTTTGGTGCCTTTTCAATTCAATAGAAATCCTCCTAAATTTGCTGATGAGGAGACCGTGCTTACCAAAAAAACTATGTATAATTGTTCTACGTGACTTCATGTATACCACAAATAAAAAGCACGGATTTCCGAAACGATCGTACAGATAATTGACTTTGTTGTTGTTCCTTCTCATGAAACTGATTTTTAATTTAATTAAAATTTGATTTTTAAATTAAAAATGTTTTTTTTTAATTTTTAAATTATAAATCACATTACTTAATATATATATATATATATATATAATATATATATATATATATATATATATATATATATATATATATATATACTACCAAATGTGCCCGTCGTTGACCGGGTTCAAAAACAGCCTACAGAAAATAGACTCTAATTTATGAAAGTATGATAGGTTATGAAAAGGAAGGGTTGTGAAGAGATAGCTTCGAATTTGGGGGTATCAAAACCAAAGCAAAATAGGATGAAAGTAAAAAAAAAAAAAAATAGATAAACCCCATAATGTATTATGCCATAACTGTTCACACTGAAACACTTATCACAATATTTTGTGGATCTATATTAAAAAACCTTGTTAAAATTTGTGACATATTTCCATTCTATAGAGGTCAGGCGCGAACGAACCCCCCATAATTTAATTATACCATATTCCTCCAAACTGAAATTTAATTGTCAATGTATACTTACGCAGATAGATATGAAAAGTCTTTATTAATGCGTGTGCTTATTTCCATTCTATGGAGGTCAGACGTGAATGCAACACCCACAATTTTATTATACCACCCCTTATTAAGTTAAACATATTTGTCAAAGTATTATTATGTACATCTATATCAAAAACACTTGTAAATGTTTTTTTTTTTTTTATTTTTTATTTCCATACTTTGTGGACGAGGCGCGTACGCAGACCCACAATTTTAATGAATCATCCTTATGCCAGATCAAACATACCCATTCCTGTGTCTCAATACACCTTCTATCGTTATATGTGAACAGTTTTCTATAATAGTCAGCCATATATAAGAGCCTATTCGTGACCACACACACACGTACACGCGCGCACACACACACACACGTTCAGCTTTATGTTATAGATATAGGCATTAGGCTGTATTTTTATAAAGTTATGCGATGGAAAAAGGTATTTTTGAGATAAAAAGAAATCATACCTGCACACTTAATCTGATTTTTTTTCTTTGCGTTTAAACGACATTCTTAATGCTACAAATATTGTTATGAAATGTACAATTTCATTTTTCTCTTTTTTTTTCATTTTTCTTAAACTTTTTCTTCTAGGGGATGGGACATCCAACCAGATGTCTGACATTTACCCCTATTTTAGTGAGTCCAATCAACCAAGAGATCTTTTCAGGATTCTAGCCGTCCCTTTCAGTGCAATCGTTTGTATTTCACTTGCACTTGGTTCACCGGGTGTGCTTGATATGTACTTTTTAAAGTTTTTTTTCATAAGCCCAGTTGCTCCTATGATGACTGGTATAATTGAAACGTCTTTTAATTTCCAATTTCGTTTCATATCATACATCGAAGTATGCTTCCACAAAGTTGCTCGCCACATGCGCGCTGATCACGCCTCTTTCAACCGGAATCATTCGTTCTAATTAATCTCGCGTTCTATACCCTGCACCTCTGGTATGTTTATGACAGGCGCAGACAGAGTTTAAAAATAATAAATTCGATTCGTTCCATATTTAGAAATGCCAGAACAGGAAATGGCGGAAACGCAATGCGGGCAAGGTTTAACACTACCAAATAAAGCAAAAGATAAAATAAATTAAAAAAATAACGATTGTGTTCTAAAAATGGAATCCATTCAATTTTAGCAAAGCTTTACTTGTTTTGTAATTGTGTTACCAATTTTATTATAATTTTATTTGATTTCAATTTTAAATGAATTTATTTCATTTTTATTTTCATTTCCTAGAGTTAATTCAAAATATATTCAACATCGCATTTCGATTCATTTGTTGTTGGTTTTTTTTCACGACTTTGACTTATTAATCGGTTTATTTTCTCTTACCAATTGCTTTTCTTATTCGTTGTTTTTTTTTAAATATTATTTTTGTTTTCTTATTTTTCGTGCTATCATTTCAGTTGTCCATCTCGTCCTTTTAACTAATACAGATATTAGTTTATTTTCTAGGTATTACAGTCCCGCATATAATTTCTTTTCATCAGCCTTCTTATCTTTCCTGTTTTAATTTGATTTTTCTTGTTTTTGATTTTTATTTTATTTTGATTGTTCTTTCACTAAATTGATATTACGGCTTCTTTTCTTCTCCTTTTTCCTTTTCTTCTTCTTTTCAGTCTTTTATTGTTATTATTATTATTATTATTATTATTATCAGTAGTAGTAGTAGTAGTAGTAGTAGTATTCAATATCTAACTGTTAGTCTTGCCATCTTCTATAATTTCATTCATTCATTCTTTCGATTTTAAATGTTGTTTGAATAAATTTCGTCCTGTCACTATTCTCCTTTTTATTTTTCTTTCCCTTTTATATTTCTCTTTTATTATTATTATTATTATTATTATTATTATTATTATTATTATTATTATTATTATTGTTATTGTTATTATTATTATTATTATTGTTGTTATTATTATTATTATTATTATTATTATTATTAGTTGTAGTAGAAGTAGTAGTAATAATATATAGGTTCTAATTGTTCGTCCTTCTCATTTTTATAGCTTCTTTCATTCATTCCTTCTTCATTTTCGTTTTCTTTTTTCCATCTCCCTTTCGTCCTCTTCTTCTTCTTATTATTATTATTAATATTATTATTGTTATCATAATCATTATTGTTATTGTTGCTGTTTTTATAATGTTCGTCACCTTCACAGTGCTGTGATGTTTTACAACGTTGTTGTTTATTTTTCACTCAAAGGTGTGTTTTAACCAGATGCTAGTGAGCAAATCAAGGTGTCGATTAAATAGAAAGCACATAGCGTAGGATGTTTGCTGTGCAAAGCACAACTGACGTCTGGAGTACGGTGATATTGTACTTGGTCAACAAATATTTCAACCGTGTCTCAAGAAAAACGTGGAAAATAATATAGGGATTAGATTAGAATCAAAGGTGTAATCGATTCCTATGAAACCACTTTGATGAGGAAATCAAGATAAATAAGTGAAATACACCAGGTTGAAAAGAAAAATTTAGCGATTTTTAACTTTTAACTTCAGATGAACATATCTCGGCTCCAACAAAAGTTTAGTGATCAAAATAGAAAGCATCAAAATCAACAAACGCGTGTCAACACAAAACAAGTGTATTTATACCAATAACCTTGAAATCTTATGTTCTGGTGGCGATGAAGTTGCTGAAAGAGTTGTAATATCGCTTTTTAAAGCATGTCTCACGCAGAAAGTTGTCGAGATGATTGAACAATTTTAGTCGGCAGGTGAGACGTTTGGAGAGAATCGGGGACGAGGCAATATTCGTTCAATATCTGCAGGGTCGATTTAGTCACGTGCGGTCGGGCATTATCGTGGAGGACAATTGGCCTTTTTTCTGTTGATTAATGCTGAGTGGTGTTGTCGAAGTTCCTGATGCATTTCATCATTTTATTAACAGTACTTCTCCCCCGTAATGGCTTCCCCTACATTAAAAATATCTTGATGAGACCGGTCCGAAACCATCAAAGAGTCAGCTGGACCTTCTTTTGATGATTAGGGAAGTGTCGTGAAGTTTCCTCGGCGTCCACCCACCAAGCTGAATTTCGCCGACTGCTTAAAGAAACAATTTTTCACGCAAGACTAAACCCGGTCGAGAAATGGGTTACATTTGTTGCGTCAAAGAAGGGAAGATGACACTTCATAACAGCGTTAGTATTGGTTGTTGTTTTTGTTAAATTCATGAGGCCCTCATTAATCATGTTATCTTCCAAATCTCACTTAAGGAGTTGAAAATCGTCGTATACGCTTTCTCTGATTCAGAATCAAGTTCTCGAACAGATGTGAATGGATTGGCTTAAGTTAAGGCTCTTAATTGATTGTTGTCAACATCTGATAGCCGACCACTACACTCATAATCTTCAAGACTACCGCCTCCGCCACGGAATTTCTTAAACCACCATTGCGCTGTGGGTTAAGTAGTGGTTCTTGTGCAAAACTCGTTTTTGATATCACTAGCTGTTCCAGAAGCTTGTTCGCCTAGCTTAAATAGAAATAACAAAATTGTGGGGATCTATTTTTCCTCTTGTATTCAGCGTCCTGTCAATAATACATATTTGTTTTAAAACGATTATGGTTTAAACGATTTGATAGAGCGAAGATCACCCTTTAAAATTGTTTATGAAATGAACGTAATATAAAGAGGCCATTTGAAAATACCTCATTTTAAACTAAAATACAAACATTTGCAAGAACGTTTTCGTCAATATACTACTTGTACACGCTGAATAAAAGTAATTATCTGTATTTATTTATTTTTTTACTGAATTATAATTTTTACGAGAATGGATAGAAAGTAAAATTGTGACATCGTCGTTTTCTTTTCCTTTTTTAGTCTCTACGTGCAATAATCTATATTATTGACGATGGTAACACTTGTTTCTTTTACATCAGTAACTTTTCCTGATATGCTGAGATTTGTAATTGTCTAATAATATTTTACATTACACATTATTAAATGTATCCATTTCGTTAGTCTAATTTTCAAGTACATTTTATAGCTTTATTTTTGACATATTAGATAAAAAAAGAAAGAAGTAAAAATTGAATCCCTAGGAAAATCAATAAGTGATGTTATACTATGAGTACCAGCAAGGGGTCTGTTATTGGTGTACCTGAAAAGGAGGTCCGTCGTGTAATCTTGTATTCCAGCACCATATTTCAGTATGTGTACTTTGGGACGTAGGGTTCATCCTGATTTTTATACGTGTCACTAAATGGCTATGGTTGATTCTTCACTATTTTAACCCTAGGTAATGTTATTGCTGTCTATGATATATTCATATCTAATTGTTCATATGCGGTGTGGGTGTGTATGTGTGTGTGTGTGTGTGTGTGGCATACATGCATTTTGGACATACCTTAGTTTCATGCGTTGTTGATCTTGTCCACCTAGAATTCATCTTGTTCTTGGAGGAGAGGCTGGAACCTGTTTGGACGAATATTCATTCACTTCCAAGAAGACTGGTTAGTTTTATATAGTTTTTTTTTACTTTCCAGGTATCGATCGCAGAAGAATTGAAAGTGAATATCTTTTCTTGCGTGGTCAATTCTAGGTCCCCATTCCTAGGCACGTCAACACCCTCCCCAGTGAAGCGGGTACGAACTGTTAAACCGGCCGCCCCGCTCTACGTCTAAATTCCAACTCTTTATCATCGCCAGCTAAACTGATCAACATAACATACACGTAGATCCGATCATCTGACCAGACGTTTCGGTAAACTTGTCTATGATGTAGTTATGTTATATTTTGATAGTTATTTAATAAATATTCTTCATATTCATATTCCGTCCATCTCTCTTGTAAGATAGATTAAGATAGAGACAGGTAGATAAGAAATAGATAGATACATAGATAGGTCGACCTACTACATAATATTACGATTTCCAAATGTCTTAGAAGGTCGGTGTTGTAAGCTGGCTCAAATATTAGATTCTAAGTAAAACCCCACTATGCACACTTTCTTATCAAGTTCACTTCTTGTAAGGATTATATTTAATTTACAAATTACTTAATTATGAGTATGTAATAATATAGTGTTACTCTATCTCTGTATTTGCCACGCATTTATTCGACATTTTAATGAACTAATTATTCCATTGATTTTCCCGTTATCTATTCCGCTTTTTGATTTTTCTTTGTTTTTGTCGTATTTACTATTTTTTTTTTTTACAATTTTTCAGGTCATCTAAAACACTATCTTACAAAATGCATTTCTCCTCTATTGCCGTTTTGTAATCGATAGCGATATTTCTACCAAATTTCAAGCCCTAAAACAATAGAAATTAGCAGGCAAATGCAACGACGTCCTCGATAAACGTGTTCAAGATTCCCCGCTTCTTTTCCATCGCTTCTTTTCTGCACGCTTAATTCATTTTCTTTATTTTCTGTTTCCGTTGCCTGTTAAATGTGTCCCTTAATCTGGCTAATCACAGTTTTATATGCGTTTCACTATCGCATGTTGGGACATACATCATAGAACGAAGCGATAATGTTGTTTTAACCTTCAATATGACAACTGTTTTCGAGATTTTCCACGCTATCGATAATAAAACTCAACGCGTTTGTTTCCTTTTAGACTCGTAAATTCTTAATTCCATCCAACACACAAACTAGTGCTGCGTTGGATCTAATACACCGTTGTAAATGTAAGGAAGTAACAAAAAAAAAGAAGAAAAAAAGAAAATTATAACAAAAACGTAATACATTTATCACCTTAACAAATATATAAGCATTTGTTCACAAAGGAATTCAAAAGGAATCACAAATTAATCTGATAATCGCAGGTAACTCGAACAAGGGACCAAGGAATATATGTTATGCTTAGTTTAAGAAGTAGCCATCGTTTTGCAACTGTTTACAATAGATGCGACGTGTTTGCGACAGTTGATGATAATGTCCAACTTATGGCGCAGATAATGCCCACTAAGTGAGTGCAAATAAAGTCGTTTTATTATTTAGATTATTCCGACAACTGTTTAAATCTTATCTGTTATTTTCACACCATAACAGTTGATATAAGCTCAGACATTCTTCCTTGTTATGTATCTTGTCGCACTAAATAGTCTGAAAACAACTTCGAAATAGAATATTTAATTCACGGCTTACTAGGATAGCTTCCGTACATTCATATCTGATCTAACTCTGCATTCCATGTTTAAAATGATGTGTCCTCTATAGTATCATACCTGCCCGAATGGTAAATTGTAGGCATAGACCGCTTCATACCATCCAAAAAATTCCAACAAAAACCTATCAACCACTCATGGCTCTCCCTAGAATGTGCTGATGCCATCGCGCACAGAAATCACTTTTTCCATAGCTACCAACGTAATAGATGTACTGAGAAGAGTAATAAAAAATGCAATAGAGCTATATGCTCAGTCCGTTAAATCCAAAGTAGCTGATCAGCGGCTTGGTTCCCACCAGTTTTAGCAAATAGCAAACAGGATCCTGAACAGAAACGTGTGTTCTATCCCAACCATCATCAATGGAACTAAGGTCATCTCATCAGTATCAGACAACCCAGACTATTGGCCAAGAACTTTGTAGCTAATTCTATCCTATGCGACGAAGGCCAGAAACTCCTCGTATTTCCGCCTATAAGAGACAACACGCTATGTAACATACACATATCTGTGCGTGAGGTCGACAAACTAATCAAGAACCTTGATTCCAGTAAAGCAACTGGCCCAGACGGCATTCACGTTATGGTGCTAAAAAAGCTCCAACCAAAACTTGCCCCCATACTTACAAAACTGCTTAAGCATTGCCTTAAAAAGAAGTGATTTCCAATACTCTGGAAAACCTCATCAGTGTGCCCTGTACTTAAGAATTCAGGTGAAAAGTCTTCTCTTTCTCAGTACAGGCCAATAAGTCTCCTGTGTGTCATGAGTAAATTGCTGGAATCCAAATTGAATAAAGAAGTAGTCTATCACCTCAGAAGAAACCACCTTCTTAGTGACATGCAATATAATTTCCGCTACGCAAGATCGACAGCAGATTTATAACGGTTATATCTCATAGGATTCGTGAATCTCTTGACAAAGGTTTCCTTTCCAGGGCAATTGCTATTGACATATCGAAGGCCTTCAATAATGTATGAGATAAGGGCCTAATTCACAAGATTTCCAGCTACGGTGTCACTGGAAAGGTTTTCTTAATCATTAAATCATTTCACTCCGATAGGTTTATAAGAGTAGTGGTTGATGGGCAGAAATCAGAGACCCACAGAGTTAATGCTGGAGTCCCCCAGGGGTCCATCCTGGGGCCAACTCTCTTCCTGATCTACATAAATTATCTCCCAAAACACATATTTAAATCATACGTTGACATCTATGCTGATGCCACGACCATCTATGGCAACACATCAAAGGCGTTAAATGACAAAGTTCTCTCTAATGCTCTCTCCTCTGATCTTGAGCGCGTGGTACAGTGGAGAAAGAGGTGGTTGGTTACTTTTAATGCATCCCAAACCAAGCTTCTTTCTTTACATCATCAACGCTCTGACTCCCATCTGATATCAATTGAAATGGATGGCTCACGTCTTGGGGAGGCCTCATGTTTTGACAAGCTTTGACCTTTACTCCTGATCTGAAATGGAACACGTACATCAGGTCTGTTGCCAAGGAAGCTGGGAAAATGGTGGGATCCTTCTACCGCTCCAGAACATATCTCCCTACTGATGCAATTCTGTATCTGTATAAAAGTCAAGTACCTCCAAGATGGAGTACTGCCGCCATATCTGGACAGCAGCTGCTAAAACAGCTTATCCTGGCTTGACAGAGTACAAAATAGACTGCGTAACTTAGTGGGGGATGCCCTTATCTCTTCCCTGCAACCTCTCTCCCACAGAAGAGACGTTGCGACCCTGTCTTTGTTCTATCGTTATTTCCATGACAAGTACACATCTGAGCTCCAATCTCACGTCCCCGCTCGCCAATATTTCACGAAAAACACCCGTCTGGCTGAAACTAATTTTCCCCATTCTTTATCTGTGACTAAATCCAAAAGTAGATTCCATGAGTTATTTCTCAGAAGTGCACGATTGTGGGACTCTTCCGTTTTTCTCTTTCCCACCTGACTACAACTTAGATGTCTTCAAGTCCAACATAAAAAGATTGATGACAAAGCGCCCCCTAAAGTAAGACACTCTAGCAAATCTCCAATACTAATGATTGCTACAATACTATTTCATTGCTTACTGTACACGCAATAATCCTTATCCTGAGTTTCCGCCGGGTCTTGATAAGTGGTAACCTATATGTAAAAAAAGTAGCATGCTTTCGTCACATTAGACATTACTGAATTTCCCTCTTAAATAATTAATTATTTTATTTGGAGTGTGGAATGGAATGAGGATCAAGCTATATATATATATATATATATATATATATATATATATATATATATATATATATATATATATACTAGTAAAAGTGCCCGTCGTTGACTGGGTTCAAAAACAGCCTAAAGTAAATGAACTCTGAGTTAAGAAAGTGTGATAGGTTATGAAAAGGAAGAGATGTAAATAGATAACTTCGAATTAGAGGGTATCAAAACCAAAGCAAAATATGATGAAAGTAAAAATAAAATAGATAAACCCCATAATTTATTATACGATACCTGTTCACACTGGGACACTTATCACATATTTAAAAAGCCTTGTTAAACTTTGTGACATATTTCCATTCTGGAGAGGTCAGGCGCGAACGAACACGCCATAATTTTATTATACCACATTTCTTCAAACTGAAAGATAATTATCAAAGTATACTTACGCAGATAGATATAAAAAGTATTTATTAATATTTGTGCCTTTTTCCATTCTATGGAGGCCAGGCGCGAACGCAGAGCCCCCCCCCCAATTTTATTATACCATCCCTGTTTAAGTTAAAACATACTTATCAAATAGTCTTATGTACATCTATATCAAAACCACTTATAAACGTTTTTTTTTCTTAATTTTTAAATTTTTTATTTCCATGTTTGTGGACCAGGCACGAACGCAGACTCCACATCTTTTATAAACCACCGTTCTACCAGATAAAACATACCCATTCCTGTGTCTGGATACATCGTCTATCATTATATATAATCAGTTTTTTTTTAAAATAGTCAACAATGTAGGAGCCTATTCGTGACCAGACACACATACACCCCCAACCTCCACCACTCCACACACACAGACATTCAACTTTATATATTATATATACATATATATATATATATATATATATATATATATATATATATATATACAGAAACAAAGAGAGAGAGAGAGAGAGAGAGAGAGAGAGAGTCTGAAAAGACTTTAGTTTAACCTTGTAGCTGTTTTGGAGATTTAAAAACAGGACATCTGTTTAATAGTTTAATACATGACTTTCCATGGAAAATACGACTTCCCCAATAGGATATTGTACAATAATGCAGTTACTATTTATACATACACACACACACACACAAATATATATATATATATATATATATATATGAAACATATATATTTTTAAATATTAATAATATATATATATATATATATATATATATATATAAGTATATTTAACAAGATGCACGATCTATTTTGCGACATGTTAACTAGCATATAAATGCTATGACAATAAAATACATAAAAGCGTTAGTACCTTTGGTACCCGAAAGGTAAATAGAAAGAGGAAAAACACCTAGCCATACATATCTAAAACTCCAACATATTGTCTGAGGAAGCTTTGAGTACAACAGAAATAAAGAATACATTTTAAATTCCCAATAACAAACTAAGACATCGCATAAGTAGCAACTATAAGGAAAAGGAAAAAAATAGAGTAGTCTGTAATAATATAATGTGAACATTCGACTCGATTGTGTTGGTTTTGAAATAAAAATAGGTAGCAAAAGCATATATGCACCTTTGTCGCTAACATATAGATAAGTGTATTACTTAAAAAAAAATAATAGCGGGAAATAAGAGTAAGAGATAAATATTAGACAGAGTTACAAAATATAGCAACCTGTTTTTTTTAAGATTAATAATGATTACACGTACCAAACGAACATAAACGTTTATACAAAAGTAAAGGAACCACCTTCTAAATAGTTACTTGTAAAATAATATCAACAATACCAATTATTTGAAATACCTCACCTTATTCGCGATGACTTCTTTCGTCCTCATTCCCCTGATTTGATAACCTTCATAGCCACATATTTGTGAGTTTTTTTAGTTAAGTCTTCAATTAACTTTCAAATATTTTCATTTGTTGAGGTCATACGTGTGTCTCAATGAAACGGCAAGGAGAGGAGGTAAAAATGACATGAATATGTTGAAACAAAAACATATTCAAAGAGCAACCGTCGGAATAAGTACCGCCAGGAGTTGTAACTCAATTAATTTAAGGAGTTCACAAAAGTTCATAGTTATTTACTCGTAGAGGAATATTTATTTAGACCTATTCTTTCTTCTTCAAACAAACCCCTAATCCTCTTGACCTTTTGCAATGGGGCTATTTCAACTGGAAAATACGAGCTTCATAAATATTGTATTGTAATAGTAGTAGCACATGCGGCTGCAGCAGCTTCTTCTGAATCTCAATAATTTTATCATCATGTGTACGTACGATAGGGACTTCTCCAGTAGATGACGGCATTTCTAAAACACCGTCACCAATAGATTTTTTCTACGAATATTCTGAATACAAATTTTACTTATTTCAATGTATTTGAAGTACCTTACGTACGAAGTGCCTTCAATAATTTTCTAGAATGTTTTGCGTAGACACTTGAAAATTAACTATGTTATTTCTATATATCATATGAGATGACGGACGAATATTTATGATTTTAGATTTTAATGAAAATCTACAGCAGGAATTGAAATACTCCCTACTAAAGCTTGAGTTTTACAACTGGTGAATTAAAAACAGAACGCAATATAAACGTTAGGACATTTAAAAAAAACACATATGCAATAAAATTCCGTAATAAAATTTGGAAAACGCCACAGAGACGTATGCAATGTTTTAGACTGCTTTTGGGCAATCTTGCTTGTATCGAGCATCGGCTGTTGAATAATGTCAGAGATTCAAGGAAAGTTGGGAGTATATGAGGTTTGGTGGAGGGTATTAGGAAATCAGAACACCAAAATAGATAAGGGCCATTGTGTGCTTGAAACAATAAGTGCACAGTTTAATGTCAGTGTGGGACTAGTACACAAAATTGTGTTAGAAATAAGGATACAACGACTTAGGTCAAACATAGGAAAATGTGAATTAAGGAATGTTTTGTTTTGCCAAAAACGTGCTGAACATATGCGTGTGCAAATCGACGTAAGAATACATTCACCTGGTTGGACACGTTTCTGGCGTCACAAAGAAAGATATATTTGATATATTTGGTCAAGAGGTTTCGGTCGGAGTCGAATTCAGGAGTTTAGTTTGGAACAGTAAATTTAGTTAGCTGAACCCCTATTAGAAGCGAAGCAGAAAAGGGAGTCAAGACAATGTAAAGCTGCAAGGCATTCAAATACATCATCATCATCATCATCATCATCATCATCATCATCATCATCATCATCATCATCATCATCATCATCATCATCGTCATCGTCATCATCATCATCATCATCATCATCACCATCTTCATCATCATCATCATCATCATCGTCGTCATCATCATCGTCATCATCATCATCATCATCATCATCATCATCTGGAATAAATGTAGTCATGCAGTTTGTAAGTCTTCGTTTGCCGTCTTTAAAGTTTAACGGCTAATGTGTTTTGTGAAGATCTCGTAAAAAAAAAAAACATTTATATGAAACACCCTTCCAAAGGGTAAACTATCTATCCCCATCTAGAAAAGTGTAAACACTAACACATCATAAACATTGGTTCCCCTTCGCGTCAAAAAAAAGGTCTACGTCTCTATTTATATCAAACGCCTGTTATTAATTGAACTGTGTACTGTCTATTATAAATGCCGTTTTCGTTCCGCCGGTCCATGCACCCCGTTTTGTGCCGTCCCCGTAATAGACAGACCACTATACAAAATTATTATTATTACTGTTATTATTGTTATTATTATTATTATTATTATTATTATTATTATTATTATTATTATTATTATTAGCAGTGGTTGTTGTACATTAGTAGTATGTTTTGTTCTAGTTATTCTTTTTTATTTTTAATACTAGCAGTTCAATTCGGCTTTGCTCGGGCCCTATGTACGGTTTATAACTTGCCCTATGTGTGAATACACTTTATGTAACATTTCAAATGTTTAGACTAAAAAATGTGGGAGTAATTTGGTAGAGTCCGCAAAGGTAAATTTTGTTAAAAAGGTTGACCCCAATTTAAAATGCTTAACCTTTAGTGTTTTGGTATCACATCGAAATAAAATGTTAGACACATGACCCAGTTACCTACATCTAAAATTTCAAGTATTTAGACCCAAAATTAGCATATGAAGTTGATAGAATTGGCAAAGGTCAACGCTTTCAGCTTTTACTCCTTTGCAACAAAATTGTCGGTGGAAAACTGATTAAAAACTTGCTGCATTTCTGAATGCCCTTTATGTTAAATTTAAAATGCTTAGACTACAAAATTGACTGAATAATTTGCTAGAGACAACAATGGGCAAATCTTTTGAACGTAATCCCGTTTGTAGCGATATTATCAGCCAAAGACCAATTAAAAATCTTGCTCTGTCTGAATACACTTTTCATATGTTTAGAACAAATATTGGTTGAGTAATTGTGTACAGAGTGCAGAGGTCAATTCTTTAAAACTTTAACCCTTATTTTGATAAAATAACATTCATTTTTCGGGATCAAATTGAATATAAATGTTTGATCCATCTTCACGTTACTTACATCTAAAATTTCAAGTATTAAGAACCAAAATTGGCCGAGTATTTTGGTAGATTTTCAAAGGTCAAATCGTTGAATTTTGATTCATTGATTTCTTGCGGAAAACCGATTGAAAAGTTTTTCCCAAATCTCAATACCCATTATATCAAATCTTGAGCGTGTAGACTGATAAATGACAGAGTATTGTGGTAGGGAAATGTACACCCACAGACAGCCAAACACATACAGTTGAACTTTTATGCATATATAGATTGTCAGTATTGATAGAAAATCCATTCATAATGTGCTTTACTCTAATAATTATCAGTAGTATAATTATTATTTGTATTATATTTTCCCAGAATGACTATTATTATAAATCTTATATTTCTTTGATATAGTAATTTTCAATACTATTATTGCTATTAATAATATTCATAGAAAACCTTGAATTTCGTGTTAATATTGCTAACACCATTTTCCATGTACTATTATTTACCGTGAATTTCAGGTTTCGCTTCGGGCGGGTAATTGTGTTACTAAATCTTATTTCCCGGGCTAATCCGGCACACGAGTAAGCTAGATGTTTGCGTGTGTGTGTGTGTGTGTGTGTGTGTGTGTGTGTGTGTGTGTGTGTGTGTGTGCTAGGTCGTGTTTGTGCGTGTGTGTGTTATGTTATTAAGCCCAATTCATTTTTCTATTATATTGTCCACATGTCTTTTCTTCTATTTTTTTTCCCGCATTCTTTTTTTTTTTTCATCGAACTATCCGTACTTTTCTGTATTTTATTTTGACCAATTACTCCTTTCTCTGTCCTCTTTCCCCCATACTGAATTTACTTTTAGACTTGTATTTTCTGCGCCACATCCGCGGGCGTTCATTCTCTAACTTCAATCATTTATTTTTCGCTGACGTCCTAAAAGCCATATTCACGTTCACTGGAGCATAACGTGATCTCGTTCACATTCTCGTTCATCCTGTAATTCATTCTCGTCCACTTTTCATTTTTATTTTTTGCTTCTTCTTCCTCGTTTTTCCCTTTCCTGCCTTCTCATTTTATTCGACTCAATTCTTTTTAAAGATCCGCCATTTTGATTTTTTTTTCGGGTTTATTTTTTTTTTCTGTTTTCTATTCGTAATGTATTTTTTCGTTCACATTTCTAGACTTTCTATTTCATTTATTTATAGCTGCTCTATCTTCGTCGCTCGCTTTTAAGCGGGATATTCATTTCCAACGGAGCATGCGCACGTTTCATTCCTTTATTCGTTCGTTTTATAATTCATTGTTTCCCCATTTTTCTTCTCAAGTTGGGACGTCGCTTTATTTTCTGTTAATCTTCTTTGTTCCTATTCTTATTTCGGCCTTTGTTCAGGCGGTCCAACTTTTTTTAATGTTTATACTCAATTTCTGTCTTATTTATAATCGATTTCTCATCACTAAAACTAGTTAAGAAAAAAAATATACACAACGAAAAGTAGCACAAAGATTTTGTTTATCTAGGTTTACGTAACTTCTACTCATTTATTTTATATTTTCGATCTCCATAAATAATTGTATGTTAAGTAAGGACCAGTGGTTGAAACATCTGCGATTAACCCATATGTATTTGAGATAGTTGAAATGAATGTCAGAACAGGTTCAGCCTGAATAATTATCGACATTGGATATGTTTATTAATGATGTTACTGTGGGTTTTTTAACTATTAATATTCGAGACATGGTACGTGGTTGTTTGCAGGTGAAACTATACTATTAACATTAGTTATGTAGTGCATGTCGATCCTTAGTTAAATAACTATTGTTTAATGTTTAATTCAGCTAATAAGACTAGCGCGGGTCCCGGCCTTGCCAGATTGTAAAATGCACTTAAATATAATTTCTTCATTCAGATTTCGTATTTATTATTAACTAGCATTTAAGCCCGGCGTTGCCCGGGTGTTTGGGGGGGGGCGCATGTTGAGCAAAAAAAAAGCGGCCATTTTTTTTTTATTTGAGCCCTATTATGACCTCTTAACATTTATTGTTTTGGACTCAAATAAAGTTATTAAATGAAATTCATGTCCATATATATGAAATTTCAAGTGTTAATAGTTAAATCGCAGAACGTTGGCTCATTAACAGCCAAATTTCTGGCTGAAAAGCTATCACAAAGATTTTCCCAAATCTCAGTACCCAGCATATCAAATTTCGAGTCTGTGGATTTAAGTTGACAGAGTTATTGAGTACGGAAACCTACACACACAGACACGTTCACTTATATATATATATATATATATATATATATATATATATATATATATATATATATATATATATTAGACATAAACGATTGAATATATATATAAACAATTAGAAATTTATATATATATATTTATATATATATATATATATAGGCAGCATATCGTTATCAAGGCACGATACATTAGATACTACAAAATTCTCTTTTTTCTTATATATATATATATATATATATATATATATATATATATATATATATATACATCATGTTTATTTGCACCTGCCGACATATTTTTTTTAGTTTGATTCATGATTAAATTTCTTTATAACTTGAAGTATATAATGCTGCCTATCTTGGGTTAAACATATTGGGATGTGATATACAAATTACCATTAGAGTATGAGACGATGCACTTTGTGTAACCAAACTGAGCTTAGGTATTTGGACAATGTCAAAACATTGTTAATTCACAGCAGAATAGAGCAACGGTTTGCAGCTCCGGCTCTTGCTTGGAGTAGTTGGCTATCTATCCGCATTGATGAGCCGTGAAACAGCGAAACAGTACTGTATATGGATGACTATATATATATATATATGTATATATATATATATATATATATATATATATATATATGTGTGTGTGTGTGTGTGTGTGTGTATGTGTATAGTATTGGTTTTAAAATTAAATGCCATCTACAGGAATTGATACCATAACATGTCGCGCTACAGTCGCATTCCCAACCGTTTTAGCCATCAACAAATGCCTCAGCATATTTAAAATCTTAACCTACTTAAAGTTATGAAAAAATGTGCGCATGGTCAAAATTAAATGAAATATGTCGGCAAATTGAAATGAACATTTCTCATTTCAACTTGCAGGCATATTTCTGTGCGTGTTCTTCATCCTCATCATATTTTATTCGTTATTAACTGTAGCTGGTGTATGATTTCTACTTGGCTACAGTTTTGCTGCTTTGTAAATAAAAGTGTAAGTGTTTGGGGATATTTTCACACAGACACACATATCAACTCAGTCAAATTGGAAACCTTTCTCAACTGTTACAAACTGAGACTGTAGGTAAAATGTCGCAATATTAACTTTAAATAAACTGGCTTCCATATCCGATCTTCTATCGCAGTTACTGACTCAACTTATTTCATAGTTTAGTTTAGTTGCATTTTGTATCTCGGTGAAAAAAAAATCAAAAGATTGTCTTTACATTTAAAAAAATTGATGGATTAAAATTCACTTAGCATTTATCAAAGGATTTCTTATTCTTTAACAAAAGAAAAAAATGCATATTTATTCATAAAAAGAGCTGAAGACAATATTTGAAATACGTACTAGTTTTTTTCGGAAGAACGACATAAAATTGTGTATAGATGTTATTTTCTTTCTAAATTATAAAGTGAAGAACATGTTCGAATGAAAACCAAGAAATTTGTACAAAACCCATTTTTAAATATTACTGTTGTTTAAATATTACATGTTTGTTTACCTACATCTAAAATTTCAAGTATTTACACCCAAATTATGCTGAAAAGTGTTGATAGAATCTTCAAAGGTGAACGCTTTAAACTTTTACCCCTTTGCAGCCAAATTCTCCCCCCCCCCAAATTATAAAGCTTGCTGCATGTCTAAATGGCATTTAGGTAAAATTTAAAATGGTTAGACTACATAATTGTCTGAATAGTTTGCTACATTACGGCACATTAGCCTACAAGTGTATATTATTTGCGTTTTAATATGTAATGTTCAAATATATCAGCACGGTGTGATTAATTTTTTTTAAACAATATTTCGCGTTATTTTTATTCTCGGGGAAAGAAATAATCGTCCGCTTATGTAAAATTTTAATAACCCATAAAAGTAAATTAACGAATAAACCCTTTAATATAGAAATAATTACGCTAACATTCGGATCTACAAGGTTACAACTGGAATAAATACATAACAATTTTATTTCCGTTAATTTCTGCGCCACTTAAAAAAAGTGTCTCGCTTCCACGTGTCTATTTTATCTTGTGCGATACTCCTTATGCTGACTGCATGCCAGCAACTACCTGCCAGTTCTATTCTTCTCTTTTGCATGCTAATTTTCTTCTGTGCGCATTTTCCTTCTGCCCGAGCATGTAGTGTATTTCTCTCTCCGTTTTCCCCTCTTCTCGCGCACACTTTCTAATTTTTATGCCTGCCTGCTACATGCCCACACGTTTATATGCCCTTTGTTACACAAACAAGGGTTGCTATTCCGTATCTTTCTTTTAGCAGGTATGTAGGAACTCAACAAAGTAAAAAAAAAATTCACTACTTTAATATAACTTATCAATTTATTTAATGTGTTTATTATAGACTTTCCTAATGTTTTACCACTCCTACAATATTTTACTGCTATATTTGTAAATTAAAATTGTCTCTACATTTGATGAGTTTAAATATCCTTAGGGATAATGTAACTTAAATAATAATCATCAGCATTAGCCAGTGCTTTCTTGTCATCGTTTTTACACGTCCATATTTCCCCGATAGGCAGTTTTCTTCTCCTCTTGACCCCGTGGTGTATTTCCTTTCCTTTCTCCTTTTTTCTCATGACGTCAGCACCTGGACACTAGTCAATTTTTATAACGCAAAACGTCTACTGCTGCTGCTTATATCTTCGTTACTCAGCTATCGGAAGGCTACTGCTGCTTTTTTTAAATCTCTTACTATAAAAGGGCCCCACTTCGTTACACTCTTTAACAACAGCAAGTATAACAACAACAGCAAGAACAACAACAACAACAACAACAACAACAACAGAAATAATAATAATAATAATAATAATAATAATAATAATAATAATATAGATAAAAATCACATTGGATTTACCACCAATAACCTATCACGTCGCCTTACCATTCATCTTGTAAATCCTCACTCACATTTACATAATTTACCCATACATATCTTTCCTTTCCAAATGGAGTAAAACTCCAAGTTGATTACAATTAAATGCATTTTATAACTAATTAAAACTTTTAATAACTGTACTAATCTTTATGAAGAAAAACCGGCAATCTAAAATTGAAAAAAATACTCTACTTAAAACATGTTAAAAATGTTTAACGGAAGTTCAATTTTACCATATGACGTTTGTTCTCACTTAAAAATATTTAAATTGATAACATCCCGTTGCACTTTTACAGTATCGTTAAATTTTAACCACTCAAACCTTCGGTTGTCTGAGAATTCCCTAGAAAAAAACACACAAAAAAAAAACACAATTAAATGAGGAAATAAAATCAAGCTCGACATTTTTAAAATGCAAATAATATGCACTTATACGTTGTTCGTTCAAAATGTCAAATTTTATTATATTTCGAAAGTCTTTTCGCAAACGCATGTAATTTACAACGCTCTTTCGTATAATATGCGCTTTTTAAAAGTCGCTCTCCTCACCACCTTACATCAGCATTAGCCAGTGCTTTCTTGTCATCGTTTTTACACGTCCATATTTCCCCGATAGGCAGTTTTCTTCTCCTCTTGACCCCGTGGTGTATTTCCTTTCCTTTCTCCTTTTTCTCATGACGTCAGCACCTGGACACTAGCCAATTTTTATAACGCAAAACGTCTACTGCTGCTGCTTATATCTTCGTTACTCAGCTATCGGAAGGCTACTGCTGCTTTTTTAAATCCCTTACTATAAAAGGCCCCCACTTCGTTACACTCTTTCTTAAAAAACAGAAAGAAAAACATTTTCTCGCCATGTAATTGAATTCAAGCATCTCTTTCAGAGAGATCCTTTAAAAGAATCTGTTTTTTTCACAGCTTTCTTGTATTTGATTATTAACCGCACGAAATTTTAACAAAGAGCCATAAACGTAAGTTATAGTTGTGAAACATACAGCAGTTTTTTTTATTTGAATATAAATAGGCCATTAAAAAAAACACAATGCAAATTTTAAGATATGTAAATATTAAGCTATCTATTATTTCTACAATGTTTGCTTAAATGTAAAACGTCAGACTATATACACAATTTATACCACATCAGACAGCATTTACAAAATGGACATTTTAGGAAGCGTTAACTTGGTATTTAAATGTTAATAACAATATTTATAGTATACTACTTACAGTTCAGGTTTTAATAAGCAACACTACTTTCGGGATTTTGTTCTAGTTTAATTCTCTTTTAGTTTCATACAAGCTTTTTAAGTTGAATATCCTATAATACGGACTATCTTCAACTTACTTGTATTGGTCGAACTCTTCTTCTCATCTCGAGTGTTATGAGAACAAAGTTTTGGTCGGATTCTTCTTCGACCTTCCTCAGGCGGGCATTGCACTTATAAAACCCAATCTCTTCATTTCTCCATCTCTTCATTTCTCATGTGTAAAGCTCCATTTATTTTTATATTTGTTTCTTTTTTCCCTCACTGTAAATGTTTTTCAGTTTGTTTTCTTTCCATTGAATAAAAATAGGTTGGCGCAAAATAATGCCGTTTTTTATTTGAAGTAAAACGTCACAAAACGAAATAATTTTGGGGGGGACACCATAATATCTGCTCCATAAAGAAATAAAGCAATCCCACAGGTGTTTACCGCGAATATTTTGATCTTTAATTCAGTCCTGACTATAGACATAATCGTAGTCTTCCCCTGTATTCTTATCCTATTACTTACTACATTTTAGTTTTTATGATTGAACATAATTCCGCAATTCTTTAAGTATATATGTCTTCGCAAACATCATTGAACCACTGGTAAATCTCCATTGACCCTCGGGCCAAGATCAAAGTGTAGTATCTGTTTTTCAGATGCTGCACTTCAATTTCTTGTTCTCTGTCAGTGGAAGAAAAAGTCTTCACAATTGAGACAATTTTTATTTTTGTTCATTTTCTCCTGACTAGTGGCTAACTCTGCCCCGTGGGGAGGCATTGTAAATAGGAACATCTTTCATCATTTCCCTATTCAAGAGCATTACTTTTTCACTTTAAATAACGCTCGTTTTTATACTTTTAGGATTCCACACCTCCTCCTTTCAAATTCCAAACCAATATTATGACTTAACATTTATATCTCTCACACCATACGCAACTTTTATTTATAAATGGTTTGGAGATTTTATTTGCCCATACATGCTAATAGTTTGCTCGATACTCATTTTTTTCACTCTAAACACATATTCGCTTTTAGAAATATGGACGACAAACGGGCTGTATTAAAATCAAATAAAACAATGACGTCATCCTAAAATACTTAACTGGTCTTGGTTCGTTCTATAGAGTTTTAAATCGCCAGCTTGTCATTAATAATTAATTTACTCGTTACTCCCTCTTCTTCCGCTCACAACACATATTCTCCTTTCGCAATATAACACATAAAACGATCCAACAATAATGGCATACTGTCTCTCTAAAAAACCTGTCTCCTCACATGGATTTCTACAAGATCTTAAAAATTTTATATAAACAACACCTATTATTATTTTATAACTATTTACAGGATATCTCACACAGTCATCCTATTCCAAACAATTCTATACAAACCCTCGTTAATCTATGTGACATGAGATTTTTTTTTTGCGCTTACATATCTAAAGCATGGATACATATTTGAATCTTACTAATATAATCGCTAAGTAATACGCATACCAATAAGCAATTAACAATTCGCGCCATATCATTTTTTCCTCGGGTGATACTGTTTACTGTTTCAGATATTGATAAATCTCAAGGTAAAATACTTGTCAGAAGTTTTTACACCAATTGAAGACAAGTCATCGACTAATAGTTATTGACCACTATGCCTTTTGATCTATATTTCTATCCCAGCACGGTTCGATCATTCGTGCTCTTTTAAGAAGTTACAAATTTTTGTAAATTTCAGATTTAATCCTTTTGTAAGACCTTTCTTATGAAGTTCGCTAGGACCTCTTTGTCAGGAAACTTCTTCTCGGATCGTCTGGTTCTTCTCAAAGGGTCCTCACCTTGAATCCTGTATGCTGAAAGCGAATATCGAAGCCGCAGGGAGAAAGAAAACAAACACGTGGAATTATATTCTATGAGAATTAATTCACGAAATTATGTACAAATGTTTTTACAAATATCGTTCAGTTCTTAGTAAGTTTTTAAACGTCACATACAGCGTCAGACGGGTTTGAGGAGGTGGGTCACGTCTCAGGAAGCGGTTTGATTAGTTCGAGTTTCGCGCACAAACTCTCGCTGGAACTGCTTCGAAACTGACTAATTTCGCGCGACACTAGTATTAATATAAGTGTGGGTGGTCGGGGTGAAAATTTCCCCAGCCAATCAGAGAAGGCCAGGAAATTTGGGGAACACCCGAAATCTTCCGGG
The DNA here is from genome assembly GCF_053919585.1 of Euprymna scolopes. Taxonomy (NCBI): domain Eukaryota; kingdom Metazoa; phylum Mollusca; class Cephalopoda; order Sepiida; family Sepiolidae; genus Euprymna; species Euprymna scolopes. Next base: position 24,131,602 of record NC_136512.1, on the reverse strand, counting down.
TGTGCAATTCATCCTGCGATCTGAGATTCAAGTCAATATTAAATGTTCATTACCCCTAAGGTCACCACTGCTAGTCCAACATTTGCTCTTGAGGTCGTCAAGTCCAGACAACGTTATGTTATTGTTCTAAGTTTCCTGTCAGCAATTTTAAATGCAAAATATATCTCTCTTACTTCCAAACAATATCTATTTTGACAATGAAATAAAATATATTTTTATATCCATCACTTAAAGTCTTCGGGATATTTGCTGTTACTCGGGATCGATTTAAGCTATCTTAGCATACCCGGCTCCCAAATGAGGGCAATTCGCTCCCTCAGGTCGATTACGTTACACTGCCAAGCAAGTTCGTAAATGTTTTTATTCAATACCCTGTAACCCCATCTGGTCGACAAGCCTTCATATTTATAATGTTGCTACATTGTATTTTCTCTTTTGAAATTCCTCCTTGGCCACTGTCACCACATTTACTAAATTTGCTAAAACTTATTTTCTATTAAGTTTTTCAAATTTTAAGCCACGAAGAATTTCAGTTTGGAGCGTTTAGAAAAATCCCAATATCAACCCAAAGTTCTGTGCATCTTCTGCATTTGATAATTAATTTGATCATTTTGAGTTTTTGTAAAATTCCTTGAAGCACTTCTTCTCATTCAAAACAAACAACCTAAACTGTTCAACCTGTTATTCGTGTTTGTTCACTTTCGCACTTATTTTGCTAAAAGTCTTTATTTTCTTTTCAATAGAACAATTTTTATTCTCTTTCTTTCAATGCTATCATCATCATCATTATAATCATCATTATCATCATCATTATCATCATCATCGTCGTCCTTGTCGTCCTCGTCGTCCTCGTCGTCCTCGTCGTAGTCGTCGTTGTCACCGTCGTCGTTGTCGTCGTCGTCCTCATCGTCGACCTCATCATCATCGTCATTCTGGTCAACCTCGGCGTAGTCCTCATTGTCGTTGTCATCGTCATCATCGTCGTCAGAATCATCATCATCATCATCATCATCATCATCATCATCATCATCATCATCATCATCATCACAACCATCCTTGCAATAAACATTGTCGTATCATCTTCATCTTCACCATCGTCATCTTCGTCGTCGCCAGCATCATCGTCGTCATGATTATCATTGTCGTAATCACCATCCCCATCGTCATCATGGTCATCAGTGTCGTCGTCATTATTGTCATCATCATTGTCATAATTTAGTCAATGATGTAAATGAATAGTCTTAATAACTATTTTTGTGAAGTGTCTTAAAATATACAGATAGCGAAGTGGAAAAGGATATGTAGATAGATACAGCTATATCAGCCTTATATGTCTCTGCCACTGTCGCGTGCACGGCAAAGGCCATGTCTTGTAACGTGTCGACTTTTTATTATGTGTGAGATGTATTGAATTTATCAGAGAGTTCAGAAATCAACCGGAGTAGTTGTTCTGCATTTGTCGTGCCTTCATTTTTTTTTACATGAATAATAACACCACAATTGTGATAAACAATAACAATTATTAGGATCGCAATTGTGGTTTTGGAAAAGTTCAAGGTAGACTTGGGAGTTTCAGCTTTAATGACTTTGCGATAAACATAGTTTATTGTTAATTGCGCCCCAAAGAAGTCACATTAGCTGTACTAAAGAATCACTTTTTCGGGGATTAAATGGCGTTATTAGTGGGGCGATGCCTCAGAAAATCCTGTTTTTCACCATCGTCCGGCGATATGAGAGCTAGATCATCAGTCTCTGTAGCTAAAATTCTAAGCAACATACTTAGCAATGCCTAAGACTGGTACCAGGCTATTAGAAAGCATGCTACGTAGTTACCTTTGTAAACAAAATAAACTGTTCATTCAAACCTAGATATAGTTTAGCCATACAGAAAAAATATTCTTAAGAAACTGATGAAGGAGAAAGATTATATAGACCGAAGCATGGTAGAACCAAAATATAAAATAATAACAGTAGTTCGAATAATTCAATTCATACAATACATTTTCTTCTAGCCTGTTTAAAGTTTTTTTCTCGAAATACATCATGGCATGATTGACATCAAACTTAGTATGAGATACTGTATTTTTTTTTCGTTTATATTATTGGTCTCGCATTGTTGTCAGTTTGATTTCTTTTTTTTCGCAATGGCCATGTTAGATATTGTGTTCTGATTTTTTTCCGTTCGATTAACGTCTCCAATAATACGCGATAAAAAAGTGTATGAAAAAAATACGGAAGACGTGATATCTACGTAAAAATGGAAGAAAAATAAAAAGATATGAACATATATATATATATGTGTGTGTGTGTGTGTGTGTGTGTGTGTTTGCGTATATGTATGGATAAATGTGTGAGTATATATATATATATATATACATATATATGTGTGTTTGTGTGTGTGTGGATGTGCATGGTGTTCATATAGTATATATATACATAAGTACGTATTATATATATATATGCATGTGTACATATATATAAAACTTATATATGCATATATATATATATTTATATATAAATATATATATACATATATATGCACATATATATGAATGTACGTATATATATCTATCTATCAATATATATATATATATATATATATATATATATATATATATATATATAAAGAATACTATCGAAATCATGCGAGAATAGCCTAGAATATAACCGCTTTGTGTGTGGGTGGGTGTGTCTCTGCTGTGTACATATGTGTGTCTATATATATTTATATATGTGTGTGGGCATATTGCTCACACAGTATATACATACAAAAATGAGCATATATATGCGTGTGTATATATATATATATAAACATATATATGCATATAATATATACATAAATATATATATAAATATATATATTATATATGATAATACATATAATAATACATATGTATGTATATATATACATATAATTATATACATATATATATATATATATATATATATATATATATATATATTTATATATATCAAAAGATTACTATGGAAATCACGCGAGAATAACCTAGAATATAATCACTTTTTTAATAAAAACGGGGACGCTGTATAGCTACAGGTATCATTCATGATATTTGATATAAAGAGGAATTGTGTGTGGGTATCCATGTATAAATGGCGTTCTTCTCATCAAGTAGTGTTCATATTTATGTGGAAAATTGTAGCGTCATATGAATAAGCACTTACGTACATGCACAGAAATGCATCTGTGTTAACGCTCATGCATACACATAACGTTGCGTTTATATGTGAAATAGGTATCCATATGGATGTGATCCGTTAGATGTACGGCATTTCAGTCAGGCAGGAAGGCAGCGGTGAGGGTGGCACGATGGTTACATATCCAGGTTGCGGATTGTCTAGACTTCTCTATATTTTTAGTAAAAATTACATGAAGCCACTCGATATAAATAACTAAACGACTGACGTTGCTTGCGCTATACTTTTAACAGTGTCTCTGAAAAGCGTTGCACAGGCCTCCAGTTTCTTAAAAGAGCTAGTAAAATCTGAAGGTATATTATGATGAGCTACTTGATAGACAAATTGATGAAGGCAAACATATTAATGAATAAACATACCGAAGTATAATAAAGAAGGATAAAAATCAAGCAATTCTGAACAAAAATGTACGCGGTAATAGTGTGTGTAGATGAAACAGAGCCTATTTACAATAATTAGCATTTCAATAGTTTAAGGAACCGTGGAAAACAACGTCTCACGCATATATTTGGTTATTTTCCAAAACTGGTAAATAATTCGATATAAAAATTAAAGTTATTAAGCGAACCATCAATATTTAGCAGACAATCTTACAATAAAATATTTTTGAAGTCATCATCATCATCATCATCATCATCATCATCATCATCATCAGTACGAGCTCCATAAACATAATGATGTCCTCAATGTTTTTACTTTGTCTCCTTCAAATAGCCTTCTAACAGTGATATATATATATATATATATATATATATATACATATATACATACATATATATACATACATATATATATATATATATATATATATATATATATATATATATATATAGGACCAAACAGTCAATAAAACATGTTATAAACCACTTTGAAAAGGAGTTAAAAACATATTTAATCTGAAAAGGGAACACTTGATAAGTGGATAGCCCTTAATCCGCGGAGTTTCGAAGAAATACTTTCTCATCAAAGGTTAGGAATCGGATTTTGCATGCAAAAGTATTTGATGAAATTGCAAGTTAGTCAAAGATCTTACTTGATAACAAAAAATAAAGCAGAAGGGATATAGTGAAGAAAAAGGTGATTACTGGTGAAAGGTACATAATCCAATAACGGTAAAATCCAAAAATATAAATCCAAAAAAGTTATATATATATATATATATATATATATATATATATATATATATATATATATACTAGCTGAAAGCACGTCGTTGTTTAATAACAGTAACATGCAATATATATATATATATATATATATATATATATATATATATATTAGCTGACAGCCCGTCGTTGCTGAGTATGTTTAAAAAATAATATTTTAATTAATACAGATGCGTATCTATAATTATAGAACAATTTCTTTATTGATTATTGTATATTACGAGTAGTAATTTACACTTGGATTAATTCGCACGAAAATAACAAAATAAATAAATAATAATGATAATGTTGATCATTGAATTCTATATGTGTCTGTTTAAATATAATGCCCGCTAATATTAGGGCGTGACGATTACTGCTCTAAAAAAGTCACTTCTGATTAATGTTAGTTGTAAAATACGCAAATGAAATTATTGGTTACGATTTTTAATAGTACGTTTTCGTTTATCGTAAACTGAATACATTGATAATAAAAAAAAATAAAATAAAATGGCGCGGTAAAGCCGTCTTGAACGGTTATCATTCGATGTTTTTTTATATTTCTATCACCAAGCTATTTCTCTAGGTTATGATGAATCTGCTTTAAAGAAGAAATAATTTGCTGAAATTTATTATCTCCCTTTACATGAGTAACGTAAAAAAAAAATTCCCTGTAAAAATTAATAATTTAATCTATATAACACGACGAGAAACCGACCAACGTTTTATGTAAATGTATTTGAAATTGTACCAGAATAACACAATCGGCTAGTCAGTAGGATCTGTTGGTTTGACTTTTTTGTTGCCGACTGAAGGCTAAAGCTATGCCTTAGAATTTTGTGTGTGGTTGGTTCCTTTATTCTCTCAGAGACTGGTATTCGCTCTGGTTGCTCCTTTTAGCTGGAATCGTCTTGATGCTGGCACCGTCCCGATATTTAAGACGGACATAACACGACAGGCGACAGAAGTTATGATATAAAAAGTCTGAAGTATTTTGATTTATACAATTTATACAATATATAATCCAATATTACAGTGTAAAAAGAAAAAAAAAACAATTACATTTTTGGATCATAACAATTACATCCTTAAAGCTATGCTAACTATCCTTAACTAAATTGCTTGACGGAGTAGCGGAATTCCTTGTGTTTTACACTCCTCGAAGGGTTACTTTAGTAAATCCAAAAAAAGAAAAGAGAAATATAAAAAATACCGAAAGTCATGATTTTTTTTATCCATCAGGGTCTTTTGGGACACCCTATATATATATATATATATATATATATATATATATATATATATATATATATGTGTGTGTGTGTGTGTGTGTGTGTGTGTGTGTGTTTGTGGGGGTGTATTAAGTAAATACTTTAAATACAGAAATATCTGTTTAATTATAACTTGTTTTGTTTTATTGAATTTTTAATAACATTTTCTATTTATTGATTTACTTATGATGGATTATTATTCACATAATTAAGTTGTTGTTTCAGGACGTATCGACCAACTATTCCTCTTGCCTTTATCGGGTTATTAGTCCGATGCGATAGGAACTCCGAGCCTCCTAACTGCATCCTAAGCAGTTACTGCCAGAGGAATAGTTTGCCGAAACATCGTGAAACAGCAACTTAAAGATGAGGAGAATAATCCGTAATAATAAATGTATAAATAATACAAATTACTCTGCTCAATAAACATTTCCAATTAAGTCATTCATATTTAGTATGTTGAAATTTAATATTATATTAAAAGTTAGTCGAGTAACACACCTGACAGAAGCTCGCTTATTAAGAAAGAAAACACTAGACCTAAATATTATTTATGGGTGCATTACAGAACACCAGAAGAACACAGGTAACATTAGTTTATTATTCAAATACATCATAATAAAATTAATCTGTTAACGAGTAGTTTGATGTTTTATCTGTTCCGTCTGCCTGCTTCCCACCTGACTACAATCTGGATGTATTCAAGTCCAACATAAAATAATTCCTAATGAACCGCCACCTCAAGTAAACACTTCAATAAATCCATATATATTCATAATTCTTATCCCTGAGTGGCTTCCGGGCCTTTATAAGTGGTGATCACTGTGTTAAAAAAAAATAAATACATCTCCACACTAACGTACTGTACTTGCAATAATCCTCATCCCTGAGTGGCTTCCGGGCCTTGATAAGTGGTGATCACCGTGTAAAAATAAAAATTATATATGGTTTAATTAGATTCCTATGCAACTCAACTGACGGTGTAGATATTTGATTTAAAGAGTTTTTTTGCAATTATGCATACAACTTTTAAATTACTGTTTCCTTTTAAACTCACATTTATATAATTGCCATAATTATATTAGAATTTAGATATCGACTAATATATGTTATGCAATTTGTCTTTTATGATCTGGAAAAAAATAATTTATAACAGATTTTGAGGAGAGTTGTAGTAATTTGGTAGCAAGAGTTTACATAAATAAGAAGTCGGCTCAAAGTGTATAGCGATTGTGGAACCCCATATCTGGGAATTACCTTTATGGGGGTTTCTGTTTATCAATTTTACATATTACACCGCTATGCATTTTTCTCATGAAAAAAAAAAAGAAATGCAGGTTTATGATGAGCCAACCGAGTAAATATCAAGGTGGACCTCTTGATGAAAACAGATTTTTAAATGATCCGTATTTTTAATTTGAAAAATATATGATTGTAAAGATGAATAAAATATTTGAATCTGACAAATTTGTTATATATTTATATTTATACTTATGTTACATTTCCAAAACCGAAATTATGATTTTAATAACATCTTAATATACACAGAGAATGAAAAATATATGTAAAATGTTTCTTATATAATCTTACATTTTTATGTTTTTAAGGCTTTGACTTCATAATTAGAAATATTATAATTAGTTATTTTTTGGCAAATTGTTATCATCGTCTCTATAGTTCTTGTTGTCGACTTCCTCAGCATTCCAATGGTTAGAAATTCTGTGCCTTGTTAACTGTACATCCAGTAATTATGGAAAATAATCATTACAGGGAATACAATAAACATCATACGTATCCTGCTGCCGTTATCTACCTGGAGAAGGCCATAGGATAAGTTGACTGAACGTGTTGAAACAAAAAAACAACCAGGAAGTAAAGGAAAACAGTCCGAAAAAATTGAATACGTAAAATAATTCATTTTAACCAGTATATATATATATATATACATATATATATATATATGTATATATATATATATACATATATATATATATATATATATATATATATATATACATATACATATATATAGTTATATATCAATATATATATAGTTATATATTAATATATGTATATATGTATATATAGTTATATCTCAATATATATATATATATGTATGTATATATAGTTATATATCAATATATATATGCATATATATAGTTATATATCAATATCAATATATATATGTATATATAGTTATATATCAATATATATATATAGTTATATATCAATACATATATATATATGTACACACACACACACATACACACACACACACATATATATATATATATATATATATATATATATATATATATATATATATATATGATTGTTTCCGAAAGGATGAAGCACTAGTGAGTGTAGGCATTGAAAAATTATTATTGTAAATATATATATATATATATATATATATATATATATATATATATATATATATATATATATATATATATAGGTGTATAAATGTAAACCTGCATTGCACATATGTGCACAAGTGTTACTATAAGGACACTTATTGGTAAATATCTAGGTTGGTGATTCTGATTTTTTTTCAATTGATGGTAGCAAAGACATGTATGAATGTGCGTACCTAATGATGTTTAGATATTATTGTATACATAAGAATTTTTCTATTAGTAAAATATTTTAGATATTGTGATTACCCCGCCATTTTTTTTTGTGGATTAATGTCTACTAAACTACAACCATACCCTTGCAAACGAGGAGTGTTAATAATTCGGTACGGGCTTAGGAACCTACGAACAGCGTTACTCGTAACTTCCTACACTGATGATTTCGGAAAGATGACACACTAGTGTGTCGAGCTATTGAAAATAATTTTGTAAGCATATATATATATATATATATATATATATATATATATATATGTATATATATGTGTATATATATATATATATATATATATTCTTTGCATGACGGAATCTGTACACTCAAACCACACACGTAAATTTCTTAATTTTTTCCCCTCTTTATACATGGTGACCCCAAATAAAACAAAAGCTAATTGGAGGCCATCTAGAACATATGCTGTAGAATGGAGAAAAAAGGCCAAAAACCCTAGTGTTTTGATGTGATGTTTTGAAAATAATAAACAAAGTTTCATTTAATTCGGACAAAACACTAAGAAATGGGACCTAATTAGATTTGGGCCCGCTTTTTTGGTTACCCTATATTAACTGGAAATAAATTTATATAAAATTATTTCATAAAGGAAACAGTAGGGTTTCTGGATTACAAAGTGAGTAACATATATTTTGGACTAAGCTACTGCAGGGAGGCATGGGAAGCTTTCTCCCGGGCGATTTCACGGATTTCGATGACAATAAAAATATAGGAGTGTAAAATATTCGTTGATCATCATTCAATCCCGGGCAACATCGCGTCACCCTGCTAGTTATTTCTAATTATAATTATTTGTGCCACTTGAACAAACATATTTCTTAACAGCTGAGCACGGCCGGTAAATGAAATGTCAATTACTTGGCCTACGTTGCGACATCTCAGTAGATGTAGAGCCACATTTATTAATGTTTATGCCTTTACAAATGTTGAAACTCGCTTGAATATCGGGGCGGTTGACGATGACCAAGGGGTCATATTCCCTGCAGATGGAGACAGATATAGCTTTGTTGCGCAATTAAGGCCCCACGGCCACAGACAATCGTAACTTTCTGCACTGATGATTCTAGAAGGATTAGGTTGCCCGGAATTGAACAAGGATCAGTTAATGGTTTACCCTTTATACTTTTATTGGCATTGCCATCGGTATATTCGACCATTTTTACATCAAATCAATTGATTGCCTGCTCTGGTCGGGAACCCATCGCGCTGCAACCATATAACGCTCTACATGCATACCTGCCGTGATTAATTCACAGTGCGTTGTAGTTCACATTGCACTGTTGTTGAATTCATGAATTTATTTTTATTTTGAGGTTTAAAATATAGATTAAAATGTAAAATAAAATGAATCATGATTCAAATGTGCTCTAAACACAGACATTCATTTCGAACGCATTCCATTCTTAACAAATCACTTAGTGTTGATTTAATAAAATTTTCTTTAGATATTAGCTCAAATGAAAGTTTAAAATTCGAAGGACAAGTGTCATAGTTCAATTAAACAGAAATATTTATTTTGAAGAGGCCTTGATTTTATCAAAATAACTACCATTACTTTCATGCGCTTATCTTCTTGTGTGCACGTCAATAAAACTTCTCGAATAATAATTGTCTGTATTTTTTAGATGAGGTGTTTTCATCGATTGAGATTGTTGGACTGACTTCCTCATCTTGGTTGTTATAGTCACAATGTTTCGGCCGTTTTGCCTTCATCAGGTGTTTTGTATCGAACTGGGGAACCGTTTGTTAGGAGTCTCGAACCCAACACTTTATTATTATTACGGGGATACCGTATTCGGGCTCCAGCTAGGCTCTGGGACATAGTTGCTGATTCTCTTAGTCCGACAATCTCAATCAATGAAAAAATCTCGAATTAAATTGTAATGTAAGGCTGTATACTGTGGTATCTTTTTTTTTTCAAAATCAGCCTTTCTTTTTAATCGGATTACTTTTATTATCGATTTTCGAAAATACTCGGAAGTATTCCTATAGAAAATTTATCTTAGGTAACTCTCAGATACATCAAATACATTTGTGTAAAATTTCTTCAAAACTTGGTCCTTCCGTTTAAGGTCCCAGGCATATATATATATATATATATATATATATATATATATATATATACATATATATATATACATATATATATATATATATATATATATATAGTAAAACTGGTAATTAGTAAACACCTGAAGAGAGTGCTCAATACTATTGAAGAGCAAACATCCCTTTACTTTTTTATTACCGTTTTATCTGTTTGGTTACATATATTTCGGATGTTGTACCATGTTTATGATCCAACAGCCTTGTCAGACCTTACATAAATGGTTGTTAGTATTTGGAAGAAGCGTTTTAGAGAAAATAATGGGGGTAAAAGATAAGGGGGAGGGATACGGGTATCGACAATATTTAAATTTTGAGGGTTAAAATACATTAGACAGTAATGTGTGGGGGGTAGCAGATTCAAGTAGGCGTGAGTGGAGATATATGAATATAGGGAAAGGGAGGTGGAGAGAGGATGTTAAAGAAAAAAAAGAAAGCGGAAGTAAGGAGAGGAGAGGGAGCAGTTTAATTTTTAGGTATTTAATGTTGTTTATAAAGTAGATGAGAGAGAGAGAGAGGGACGGAGAGAGAAAGAGAGGGAGAGAGAGAGGGAAAGGATTTGTGCAAGTTTCGTATGTGTTTGACAAGTAAAAGGTTCAATTTAGAATCGTCATAAGTCGACTTGCTCATTTCAGTTTACAGTGAGTTGTTTTTAGATAGACAAGGGGTTATACATACGCCAACGCACGCGCAAATAAACAGGGACATGTGTATACTTATACTAAGTAAATAACGTAAAGTTAGGATAAATAAATAAATACAGGGTGTAGTTAATAATGCGATGTTAGGTAGACACATTGTTAGATATGTTCAAAACATGTTGTTGGTGTAATATTTAGGGGTCGTTATTGATTTGCTTTGCTTATTGGATAGGGATTAAGTTATAGTGTCTAGAAAAAATAAAATTATAGGGATCTGGATAAAAGTAGGGATTAAGACTGGAATAGAGATATAATAAATTAATAGATTGAGAGATAAACAAAGGAGGTATAAGGTTAAGAGGTTAAAGATTATGAGAGTGGTGATTAAGTTATGAATAGTCAGGGAGTCTGGTATTTCCCTTAAGTCCATATATATATATATATATATATATATATATATATATATATATATATATATATATATATATATATATATATGGGGTGGGCTCCTAACATGGTGCTTTATGCAGAGGTTATGGTAATTTTTCAGTGTAAAATGTATCGTGGATATAGGCATATATACATACAAACACATACCTGTATATAAACTCAGATATAGCTATACATGCATATATACGTTCAGCCATGCATACACATAGATATACATAGATATACAGAAACTAACACCCAAATGCACGCATACACATACATGTGCAATGTATATATATATATATATATATATATATATATATATATATATATATATATATATATATATATATATATATATGAGAAAGTATATGTGTATAGGAGTTGTGTGTATGTGCGTTTATGTCTGCATATAGATGCATGTATGTCTGCAAATATATTATTTATATATATATATATGTGTGTATATATATGTGTGTGTATGTGCGTGTGTGTTTGTATGTGGATGTGTAGAAATGTACATATGTCTGTGGCTTTATGTATGCGTA
>NC_136512.1:24064600-24114600 GCF_053919585.1 Euprymna scolopes | reverse complement strand
AACAACAATAGAATGCTTTGATGGATTTCTTTCCCTAAGGCATGGGACTTTATATATATATATATATATATATATATATATATATATATATATATATATATATATATATATATTCCATCTGCTTCAGTTTGTGTTATTAAGTAAGATCTATGACTTACATTTAGTTCCATAAAATACTTTTGCAAATATTACTTTACTAAATTCTACCCTCTGATGAGAAGGAAATTATTTCTTCGAAACTCTTTGGATTAAGGACTAGCTAACTCTTTTTCAAAGTGTTTTTAACATGCTCTATTAACTACTTGCTCTTATATCTATCGATCTATCTATCTATCTATATATATATATATATATATATATATATATGTACGATTGTTATTGTATAAAGTTTTGTATGTGAAAGTAGAGGAATGAATATTCTGAGATCCATTTAATTGATAGCCTCCTTTCCTGCTGCCTACCTATATATATATATATATATATATATATATATATATATATATATATATATATATATATATATATATATATATATAGTGTATATATATATATTTAGTGTATATATATATAGTGTATATATAGTGTATATATATAGTGTATATATATAGTGTATATATATAGTGTATATATATAGTGTGTATGTATATATATAGTGTGTATACATATATATATATATATATATATATATATATATATATATATATATATATATATATACACTGCGTGTGAAATTATTAACCAAAATAGCATATTTTACCAGTTTAAGAAACCCACCGGCAATTTCGTATCAAAAGCTTCGAAAACTTTTGCAATGCTGAGCTGCACGTACTGTGGAATTTTTGTACTATTCTGCGCAATGGCAACAACTTGCCATCCTAATTGCTGAATCCGCGGTATTTGAGGTGTGCCAAATTATTAACAAGGCAATTTCTGTCGTCAATAAAATGGGTCGTGAAAGTGGTTTGATTAGTTCAGAAAAGGGTACTATTTCAGAACAGCTAGAAAAAGGTAAAACTACCCACGAATATCGGAAAAGATAGGAAGGTGCCATCAAAGTGTGAATTACTTTATCAAGCAAAGGTAAATCTAGAGTTGTTTCACGCTGTACTCTATTCCAAATAAAACCGGAAGTTGTTAAGAACCCTGAACAGACAAGTCGAGAAAACTTTGACCAACCCGGATTGAAGAATATCCGCAAAAGTATTGAATGTCGCCGTCTGAAAAAAGTGGCATAGTCTGTTACGCCTGAGACAAAGCCTCCATTAAAATACCATCAAATACAGATTTCAACTGTGTTACATATTTCCATTCTATGGACATCAGGTGTGAACGAATACCCATTAATTTTATTATGCCATATTTCTTCAAACTGAAACATAATTATCAAAGTATAATTACGCAGACAGATATGAAAAGTATTTATTAAAGTGTGTGTCTATTTCCATTCTATGGAGGCCAGGCGCGAACGCAGCACCTCCAATTGTATTATACCATCCATATTTAAGTTAAAACATACTTATCAAAGTATTATTATGTACATCTATATCAAAAACACTTGTAACCTTTTTTTTATTTTTTATTTTTTTATTTCCGTACTTTGTGGACCAGGCGCGAACGCAGACCCCACAATTTTAATGAACCACCGTTGTGCCAGATCAAACATACCCACTCCCGTGCCTCGATACATCTTCTATCATTATATGTAATCAGTTTTTTTTTTTTTTTTAAATAGGAGCCTATTCGTGACCAGGCACACATGCACACACACACACTTACATTTAGCTTTATCTTATATATATATATATATATATATATATATATATATATATATATATATATATATATATATGTATATATATGCACTTTTTTACCTATGGTAATAGAACCCTCCACTTAAACGCAGCACAAAAAAAAAAGAAGTTTGCTCTGTAATTGATCATAGGCAGAAAAAGACGTCGTTTCCTCTGAGCAAGTCCGTATAAAACATGGCTTTCTAACAAAATGACCCAGCGAAACTTGACCCGCCATACAACCGAAGAACACACCTTAACGAACACCATACATTGTGATTCACAGTAAAATTGCAGCAGAATGACTGGTTGTCGTGAAGATCAGAAGATCAATATTTGGCCACGTCGTGCAATTTATGAAAACAGAAGCGAATGTGGCCTTCTCACGTTGACCCAACAAATCCAGTGCATAAAGCAGGTGTTATTGTTGATTAGTATTTGTGAGAGGCAGTATCCAAACAATTGGTCGAAGTGATGACAATCGAGTCCCAAAATACTCGTTAATGACAAAATAGGATCAATAAAAAATTAATCGATAGAAAACAATACATCGTTAATGTACTATTAGTTATCAAGCGTTTTTCATTTATCTTTCCTTCAGTGAACATATGATGGTACTGATTAAACATTTGGTTTTTGGGGGTAATTGGGAGAAATCATTAAAGGCAGGAAATGATAATAAACACGAAGAGGTTAGATGCACGAATAAAATTAAGAATAAAGTGGCGAATATATGATTACAGGAAAACAAGAGAAACATGCATGGTCATCCGTAAGTGAACCGTGAACATCACACAAAAAAAATTGACTAAGTTCAGCATTTGTTGCCCCACCATTTTACCCCAACACTACTCAGGGAAATCAAATCCTGATAAAAATGAACAAACGGTGCAGTTTTAGGACTGAATATATGTAAATTTGAGTTCTTAACCATGTAAAAAATAAATGACTAAGTTCATCATTTTTCACACCTCATTTAGCCTCCAAAGTCCCCAAGGCCTTAATATATTAATATTTGAGTTCGGCACTATGTAAAACAGCTAAATATACTTATACATAAAATTTTGACACATATGGTTAAATAATACACAAAATGGGGTGTCTTTTTAGCCCTGAAAGAGCCTATGGGGAACACCCCAAATTCATCGCGATGAATAGACAAACAAAAGGCTATAGGAATAAGTTAGTGTCAACTTTTCAGAAAGTTTTATAAATATCCAAGGCGTCAATTTTTTTTAATAAGCAAAAAAGGGTAAATTTTAGCCATTGTAACCTGAAAAGTTCCCCTAGAGAGGTACTCGGGATTTTCCCGGAAACCCGTTCTGTTACTTTTTTACGAATCTCCTGTTTAATGTTTGTGTGTAGTTATTGAAAAAAGTGCGGACAGAACAAGGGACTGGTTGACAAGGGTGAAATTGCAGGTTTAACCTCCTTTGTTTTCGGGGGACCAATAATTGATCTAAAATAAAGAAAGTAATTATGTAAACATTCCAAGGAAAAGAGAAAATATAATCAGTTCAAACTATTAAATAAATAAAGGAAGAGTGCTGATAAGAACGGTGAGAGAATTGCAAAGATTTCTAGGATAAAAGAAGAGAAAAGAAAAAAATAAATGTAAATAAAGAGTAATTTATCAAAGGGCAAAAAATAAACAACATATAATCAAGCAGGGAGGTACAACGAAAATATGAAGAAAAGAAGACAATAAATGTTATCATTCAAACAATGACAAAATAGAAGCAGAAAATGTATCATATATACCCACACCCATATATATATATATATATATATATATACATATATATATACATATATATATATATATATATATATATATATATATATATATATATATATATATATATATATATATATATGGGGGGCATATATGCATATATATATATATATATATATATATATATAAACGTATCTGCATGTGTAAATAAGGAGAAATAAAGGAAAGAACAAACAAAAAAGTATATATCTTTTTGTCAACGTTTTTTCTTGTTTATTTACATCTGAATCGCCACTTATCAAATCCCAGAAGCCACTCGAGGATAAAGGTTAAAGAGCGTACGGTGCTCCAAATTGCAATATGCATATATATGCATATATGCGTATCTGCTTGTGTGAATAAGGAGAAATAAAAGAAAGATTAAACAAAACATTTATATATCTTTTTGTCAACGAATTTTTTGGTTTTTTTTATAAGTGAATCGCCACTTATCAAGAGCCAAAGGCCACTCGAGGATGATGGTTAAAGGGTGTGCGGTGCTCAAAGTTGCAATATAGTAATTGTTAGAAGTGTGGATTAGAAGTGTAAATTGGATTACTTCAGGGGGACATATTTCCAAAATTACGCAGAATAATTAATTTAAAGAGATAAATTCTAAATAAAATATTCGAAAGCATATATGTTTGCCTTTGTAATGTGAGTAATTTCTGTCTTTCATTTTTCACTGTATAGAAACGATATGGCTAACCCAATATATCAGCTAACAAGAAATTACTACTGTCTCAGAAACTATTTACCATTATTTGTTTTAGATGCCAATATCGATTACAGAGTGCAGAACTTGTGAACATTGAAGAATTATCACTTCTGCCTTGTATCAGAACGCACCAAAAGATTTTGTGTAGAATAATTCTTAACCTCAAAATTGTGGAAGCGTAGAGTAATCGCGACTTGATCTTCTCTCTGGCGATCCTTCAGGCTTAACTTTAAAATAATTTTTCACCAAACACGCAAATATTGAATGAACGCAGCTTATTCTTGGTGTGTCCGTATATCGTTGTTTGAATGCATATTTAACGACTTATAGTTGTTGGAAGGTAAAATATGAGACCAAGTTTTTTGTTGATGTTTTTTTTAATAAACACATTTGTTACTATAACCAATGTTGCAGCAAATCAGATGAGTTTTCCTTTGTGTTTTTGCATTTAGTTTTTATTCTATTCTCGATATTATTTTCCGTGGGCGAAGTTTTTTTACCTTTATATAAATTCTATTTTTTTAAATTTAAATGCATGTTTATTGACTAAAGAAGCATAAATGTGGAATCAGTTACGTTCTGTAATGGAAGTTGCATCTTCGCCCGGATGTAATAATAAGAATAATTAGTGTTCCTTGTTTAATATAGAAAATGACTATATTGTTATTATTGAGGGTAAAATGCATTCAGTGATTATTAATTTTTATCACTATTTGTATGTCCTTTAAACGTTTTTATATGCGTCGATTTCTACCAACGTATATTTGATCGGAATTAGGTTATGGCATTGTAACTAATTCTGACTCACTTTATTAAGTAAATTTAATTGTTTATAATTACGATTAAATGGAAATTTCAGAGTATATTCAAACTTAAGTTTAGTTTGTTGGAGTGTATGATTTTAAAAATTATAATTGTACTGATTAATCAGATTGATTATAATAGCTAACAGAATTGAATTTTGTATAGTTTTCAATTGTAATTAATTGATTAGTTATGATAACCAACCGTAATGATCAATCTCTTTTTTTTGCTTTTTTTTAGCTTAGTTTAGTTTCGTATACACAAACATGTATAATAGTTTATAATTTGTTGATATTATTTTCATAAGTAGGTATACACAAATTAGTATTAATAAATTTACTTGGTAAAAGATTCATAAATTAATTAAAATTGTTAGCAGAATAGTTGGGTTTAATGACTTTGTTTGATAAAAATTTAATATGGCGTAATGGAAAAATATAAAGGTATTTGTAGTTTCTCTTCCAATTTTCGGATTTTAATCATGTCAGATCACACTTTAATTTCTTTTGACGGATAGATTCTTGCTATTTCTTCTGATAAGTGAAAGGCATAATAGATTAACTGATTGATATAATAATTAAGTGATTGATTTTGCGCTATGAAATAAATACTGTCAAGAATTGTATAAGTCAACTGAAATAAAGGAAAAAATTTAAGATGATCAACATCATGAATTTTAAAATGTAACTTTTTGTCATTTATTCTCTCTCTCTCACTCTCTCTCTCTCTCTGTATATATATATATATATATATATATATAAGTTTAGTGGTCAGATTTAAATTCTGAAAATCAAAATATAGACACATTTATTCGAGTTACAGATTTATTGTTTGACAAAAAGAATATATAGAAGGGGTTATATTAATTTCGTTAATCCATGGATTTTCAATAATAAACATATCATCAAAGGAAATTATATACGCGGTTAGCAAAATGTTCAACCGTTAAAAGGCACGTCTTTTGCTTTTCAGCACAAATATTGAAAATATTTTTTTGGGTGGTGAATGATAGTTATATGAAAATAATTATTGGAAGGGGGAATTTCATAAAACCTTGGCAGTCCATTATCGGAAGGAGTATTATGTCCTCCGGGGTTTTATTTCCAAGTATGAAGAATATTGGTCGAGAGGAGAAAGCAGTACTCCCATATAACAAAAATGCGTGGTTGCTTCTTATTGATTTTCCGAAAGGTATACGGGGCGGCCGTATTCGTTAGTGTGTTGAATGCGTTTTCGTATATGTAATCCAAATTCGTTTTTGGTGTTGGCACATTATACCAGATATTGGATAGATATACCAATCTATTGCATATATTCCCATGGGTGATGGAATTATATATGCATGTCTATGGTGCAATTGACCTCGAAAATCCATGGTCTTGGTAGCAACATATTCCGAGAGATGATTTTTAGAAGCGATGTGTTGGACGAATAGTTTCTAATATGAGATTGATATTTGGTAAACTCCCGGTCCGCTTTCCTGTTTAGAAGAGGTGAGGGAAGCCTTATAGATGAGAGAACGAGGAGGGAGGGGTGAGGTAGAGAGGGTAAGGGGAGCATGGGAGGGTTTATTTAGGCGAGGAGGTAAGTGCTTAATGGAATATCTTCAGCGGGAAGGAATTGTATGTTAGTATTCGGTAAAAATGTGTTGACCTCTTAATTTTAGGTTCAAATTGCTGTTCGTTGGGTTTGAATCGATGTTTGCGTGGATGCTTTATATACTGTGGTTAATTAACTATTATTTTACTAGGGGGACTTGACGCATATGCGGAGTTGAGTGTGAGGCTGTCCAAACGTGGTTGAATCAAACTATTTATATAATAAACTGGATATCTATCTGTCAAACATACACCTAAGCGCAGATACAAGCATATAGACACACACACACACACACACACACACACACACACACATATATATATATATATAGAGAGAGAGAGAGAGAGCATTGGCATACACATATACATCCATCTATACCATGTATACACACATATACACTTATATGCACACGTATCCATATACTCTTGCACATGTATACACAATTACAGGTATACATATCACAAAACATACACGCCTGCACACATGTGAATAAATGCACATATATAGGAAACTACAAATACATCCTTACACTCCAACGTGCGCTCGTTTCCAAGTATACAGCTACGCCCATGTACACGACCTAACATCCTCGTAAACATGTGTATACATGCACGTCACACTCGCATATGCATACTAGCGTATATATATATACAACAAATAAGCATGTCCCTATGAGTGACATGTCTATACGGAGATAAAGGCGCGCATATCATGTATATACATATACTATTCTAACGAGCTTGCACCTAAGTTACACATATACATGCATCAACAGTTGATCGGGTTTAATAATTATATTCTAGAGTGGGAGAGTAATCCTCATTTGTCTGCGTATACAGATAGTACGGGGAGATTCAGACAGCTGGAGCGCAATAAATTACGGGAAATGTGTGTAACTTGGTAAATTCTCCATGTTCATAAGCATACACATACATACGCATATACATATATATATATATATATATATATATATACATACATACATGCACATACACTACCATACTCCAGTACATACTCATATATATACACATACAGAACGCATACTCATATGCGTGCACACATATGTACACACCCACACATAAGGAAATAAACTAATGGAAACAAATTTATATATATATATATATACACACACATGTACATACATATACGTACACAAACTCACACATACATAAGTACACACATAAACATACGTATACACTAACACAGATACAGACATACGCATACACATACATCATCCACCCACCCATGCATGCATAAATACAGATTTATACATATGTAAACCCATGTGTATACATATAAGGGCAGATTTCCATAGCTAGGCCAGGTATGGTGGCTTAAGTGGTTTGGAGCTGGATATACTTTAATTTTTTCCTGCGCTTGCCTAAAGAAATAAGCTCATTTTTGGCGTTTATGGTGGCTTTAGGGTATGCTATTATTGCAACAGCTTCTGAAGTGAAAAGCTGTTAGTTTTTGGATTTAGTTAGTTTTTGTATGAATAAGATTTTTTCAATATATACCCTTTTAGCGAGTATGGGATATTCCTATGTTGGAGATTTTTGATCAGAGTTGTTAGGGAGGTGCCTTTATTGCTATTTGGATTTTCATTAATAAAGGAGCTGACATGATTGGAGATTCTCAGTTTAACTAGATTCGCCGTTGCGCCGATATACATGCGGGATTTTACATTTGCATTAATGGTGCTTAAACTACTGGCGTTTCTACTATGGGTATGGGATAAACTTGTAGAGGGGGAAGGGATAATTGGGTTCGATTCGTTTTCAGGAGGGGGTGCATGTGTAACTTGGATGTTACCTTGTGTTTCATTTATGGGGGTAGCATAGTTGGATTCATTGGAGCTCTCTAGTGTTGTTGGTTCTGTAGTTAATATATTTTGAGTGCGATTGTTGGGTGTTCTATCACTTATATTTACTGTTGTAGTTGGGAGTTCGGTGACTGTACAGGTGTATATAACGTCCTTCCGCGTGCAATTATTTCTTAAGGGACAAGATTGTTTCTTTAGGCAATTACAGATTTGTGTGGGTGGAATCTACGCTTGTCTTATTTTAGAGTTATTTGATGTTATTAACGTTTGTGCTAGGTTAGGCATAGTAAAGTAAGAGATTTTTTTCTTGAGTTTTCATTTAATATAGTCCTGTATCTAGAGGGCTTTGAAAGAATTGTTCAAAGATATGTCAGTAATCATATAAACAAAGTAACTATGTATGGAATCAATATTTATAAAAGGAAAAGGCGAGACTTGAACTCCCTATTCAAAAGTTAAAAGTGAATGCATATTGCAATCTCAGAAGTTAGGTAAATTGACCAACTTAAAAATGATACAAGTAGAGGGCAGAGTAAGAATAATGGAATTAAATTGCGGAATTTTCTTTGTGTTGCCAAAAACGTGTTCAGCATATGGAGTATGTAATTTCACGTAAGAAACATTCTAGTGGCTGAAGCACGTTTTGACGTTACGAATCGAAAATAATTTACAATATATTTAGAGAGTCAGTTGCTTCAGAGAGGAGTTCGGGAGTTAGTTCAGAGTTGAGAGACAGCAGTGAGGTTATCTGAAATCGTTTTGGGAGCGGCCAGGAAGGGAAACAAGAAAATATAACTCTGAAAAGCAATTTAATTCCTGACCATCAATCATCCAGCTGAGAGAATACACATCATCATGTACTTTGCAAACCTTGCCTTCGTTGTCATCTTTCAACCTGAAATGTTATTTTGTGTATCGTATTTGAAAAAGAACTTAATAGGAAACCCCCTCCTTCCAAAGCGTAAGTTCGTCTTTTTCCTCAAAAGTGATACTGGAATCCCTTTCTTCAGGAATGAGTCATCATATTTTAAAAGAATAATCTCATCGTCTTCCCTTTTATACAGGGTGCCCCCCTAAAAGGGGCACCAACTCTAATTAGGCCCCGTTTCCTAGTGTTTTGTCCGAATGAAATAAAACTTTGGTAATAACTAGTTTATTATATTCAAAACAGCATATCAAAACACTAGGGTATTTTGCTTTTTTTTCCTCCGTTGACTGTAAACTGCTCAGAAAAACAATTGAATATCCTCTGGGTGTTTTTTGGTCACTCTGTATATGCCGTCCTTGATATGTTCCTGTCAAGAGACACTGATATACACATTCCACTTTTCTACAGTATATCTACATATAAACCAAAGGACAGAGACTGAAAGAAGGATAAAGTGGTAGTACTAAAAGGGGCATACATACTTAGAGAAGTTTTGGAGAGAGAAAGAGAAAATAATGAGTTGAGAAACACCGAAATGCTAATGTCTTGTACACTATTTAAAAATAAATAAAAATGCCTGCGACACAACAGCTGTGTTTTAATATTACCCCTGCACCAAGTTGACAGACCATCATGAAAATCAATACAACATTAAGTAAAATAAAGCAAAATTATAGGAATAAAACAGTTTTGTTTTCTATAGAAACGTCCTTGCCAGGAACGCAAGGAATCGATATTCTTTTTGTTCGATATTGCGCTTACTGGAGAAAGACTGCAAGTTCAAGTACATATTGAATGTACCTTTTGAATTTTGGTTTCTGTAGAGCAGACGGGACGCTGGTAACTTCCGATACAAAATTCCTTCTGATTAATGACTCTTAGATAATTAGGTATCCACACATTTAGTATGAAAAAAGTATTTCTAAAGAAAGACCATTATTATTTAAAAAGTAGTTCTTAACACGAGAGGTGGGGATCGTTTCGTTTGCTTTGTGAAGTTTAAACACGCGTTACTATGTGTGGACCCAGCACTTTGTGGGCATTGTCGCAGAAAAGAACGTGAAAGAACTCGAAAGAAACTCAGCTCCCGGTTTCAGGTTGTAACGAAAGCCTTTACATCCCCTTCTTCTATAACCCCTTACTTATCGTCTTGTTACTGACGTCTCCAACGTCGGTGCACGTAATCTTCTTTTTAAAATTTGTTGCTTTCTTCCTTGCTGTGACGTCGTCTCAAGCACGGCTCCATCATTTGCTGCAATACGCCTGGCCGCGCTCAATTACAGGTTGATTATGTTTTGGGGAGTGTAACCTATTTCATGGAAACGAAATAAATCGTAGAAATGAGATTTTTGTGTCGTGATTACATTGATTTTTAAAGCCTTCTTTTTTTATTTAAAAATTAAGAGATCGGAATTTTTAATATACTTATCGTTAACTAATTTGCGTATTCCTGTTAAAAAAAATGAGCATTTATTTATTATTGGTTCGTTATTATAGTTTAATAGTTGGCGACTGTTTTCTTTGAAATATTACACCCAGATGAATTCATGCAACTGTTCTATAATGTCCATAATTGCTGTTCCGACCCGCGCCTACACGTATACACACACAAACACTTAGTAACACATAAACAGACAGCTTATAAACTTTTCTCACTCTAGTCTTCTTATAAAAAAATGCATGAACGTAACTTAACTCACGTATTGAATATTCTTCGTACAATCGAGACAAAAGTAATAAAAATGGCTCTTATAAATATATTTTCATGAAAGGTAATTTCTGCTACTAAATAATTAATTCGGATTCATCAGGCTCTTACATTATTCATGAACCGTAAATTAACGAACCGGATATCTTTTATATTGTTTGGATTCAACGGACTTCTGTTCATATGTGGGTGTCATATCCGCAACGTTGTCGTCAGTGTACCCTGCAATTTTTTTTTTTCACGTGTATATTTTCAAACTCGGGAATGTTTCTGTCGAACTAAAAAATAAAGGCGGAACAATTTATTTACTTAGCTGGGATATCATACTCTCGTTTGGTCAGCAATAACTGGGTACAGGTCTTAAGTAATTTGCAATTGTATTTTTCGTTTGCCAACACTGACCACGTTTAAGTAAATATCACTTTCACAATTTTTCCAAGTTCTCTAACAACTGAGCAACGGATACTTGCGGACAGTTCTAGTATGAATTACGGAACCTTAAACCTATTATATATTTGTACTTGTCTTGTAAATCTCATTATTTATAAATACGTGTTATTACTATAAATATATATATATATATATGTATTTATTCAGAAAGTTTAGATTTATACATATATATATATATACACACATATATATATATATATGTGTGTGGGTGTGGGTGTGTGTGTGTGTGTGTATATTCAGAAGGTTCGGGTTTAGTCATGGGTATCGGCGGTTTAAAACCTGATGGTAGAGCACCGCTTAAAGTATCCATATCAAGCCCTCTTGTGCCAGCCCCATCTGTTCAAAACCGGAAGTTGAAACATACACATACATTGCAATATATTGTCCAAATTTAAGGGTTGTGTAAACCCTTGAATTTCCAATGATTAATTAAAAAAAATGTTTGATCAATATTTTGGACGTCTAGAAAAAGAAGAGAAAAATAAAAATCAATAAAAGAAAGAACTGGAACATTCGTTGAGTGTCATCCTTCAATTTCATATTCTCGTATTCGCCTTCAAACATGTTATGTTAAAATTTTATTTATGATGTTTCTTCATCAGTTTAAGACCCGGATGGAATCTTTCAACCTTCTTAAATATGACCGGTTTTTAAAGTATTGAATTCGACCAAAAACAAGAAGTCAGAATTGATTTTCAACCCATTGTGCATATATAAATGCCTACAAATGATCTGCCGTTTTTTAGTGCCACATAGATTAGTGCTTGTGTGAAAAATAGAGTAGTATTATAGTTAAATGAAGATCAAAATAGTATATTATAAAATACAGGGTGGGACGATAAAATTATCACCCTAGAAAAGACGACATGAGTCCAATTCCTAAATTAGATTTCTCTATTTCTTTATTTCACATAATTAATTCTTCAAAATATATTTTTTTTATTTCTATATGTATAATATGGGCATAACAACCTTGCATTAACCTTATGGTTAATTTTAGTTTCGTATTTGCTCATTAGTGCCAAGTAATGCTTACAAATTATCGATTGTTTTAATACATAGATTTAGGACCATTTTAGGTTTAATGTTTAATTGAATATGAAAATAAATAAAAAGTCTGCATTATATATATTAATCCTCATAAAGCACTTCGAGTAAAGGATTCTAATCTATTGATCATTATTTAATATTTTTAAATTCATTATCATTCTAATTGAATATGTTTCCATATCGTTACTAAAAACAATTACGGAGGGAGATAATCCAATTTCGTTGTTAATTGCTAATAGTTAATTCTGCTGGAAAAGAGGGCAATATTAGTTCCCATAAAAGCTAAAGGGAGATAATTAAGGCCGTTTGATGATTTCGGTCAGGTGATTACCAGAAACCGTCCAGAGAGAATGTTTTTCACACGCTTCTTTTTTCGTTAAGGGAATTTTTCTTTTTTCGTTTTCTTTAAACAATGTTCAATTGTCAAGAGTGTTTTATGCATAATGTCTGAAGAAATGCTGGTTTTGTGAAAATTTCCAAACACCATAATGTTTGAAATTGTCGATCTGGCATGGAAACAATTGTAACGTAAAATGAAATACACTTTTTGTATCTATCAACACCTTTTTTGAAGTCTTGATTTTGCTTATACAGTATATATATATATATATATATATATATATATATATATATATATATATATATATATGTATATGCATATATATGTATATATATATATATGTGGGGGGCATTTTTCCGGATACCTTTTTATTCAGAAATCTTTCTTTTACTACACCTGATATTAACGCAGGGGACTACGTGAAGGTGGCCAACATCCTAAGTGAAATTTATTTTTGTAACTAACTGTATTCGAACAAGAAACACTCAAGCTTGTCAGTGTGTCGTTATCCACTTTCCTAAGGCCAGCTGCCATATATAGACTTAGTAAAAATTTGCTTACAATTAGACTCACAATTAGACAAATAGACAATTGAAGACTACCTTACTGTAATCGGCCGAGAAGCAGGCCAATATAACAGTGTTCCGGGCAGTACTAGGAAAAAGCTGTATTCGTAGAATCTACGTTTTGATGTAGATACAGATAGAGAGTGGAGAGGTTGATAGTGGATGTAGATGGTTGAGTGTTTTTTTTTAAGTTTGGCAAGAGGGGAGCATAGATCTGAACTCAGACGAGCACTTGCTATGAAAATTACTAAGTAGCTGTGGAGGGTTTTTTTTTCTATTGATGAAAACTTCCGTTTAGAGAGATATTCTCTCTTTCAATCGAATTCTTAGTAGCATCGTTTACACTTGAATGATGTCTACTTTCTTAGTTAAATACTTGTCACCCACGGTGAGTTTGTCATGTGAATGCGTTGCAATTATGCAACCTATTAAACTTACAGCTTCTTTGTGTATGTTTATAATACTAAGGAGAAAATTGTTGAAACCATTTAGGACTCGTTTTTGTCATCTTTGATAACGTGACACAAGTAAGGCTGCATAAAGCAGATACTGATTGATTAAATCGCCTTTCCTTTCCCCCCTCCTCACACACATGATCAGTTTGAAAATCATGTCATTAACGTTCTTTTATTTTTTACACACGCAGCGTCCGCATTTTACTCAGAGTATTATCACACACATACACACAAGCAAACACAAGCACACACAAACACACAAAACTTGAGTTAAGAATTGAATAGCTATATTGACCATGAGGAGACGCCGATGTCTTGGGGACAAGGGTGCGTGGTTGCTATACACGAGAAGGAAAGCTGTGATCACTTTAGTAGACGCCACTTCGTTTTTTAACGCTGTTTGTCTTTCTTCTTTGTATTGTAATTAATTAATTTAATTAATGTTTCTATTCATTCTTAATTAAGTGAGGCCCGACATATTGAATTTAGGTAATGGTTTTCGCACCTCCCGCTTCCGCGCTATTTTCATTTTTTTTTAATTTATTTTTCTCTGCCTCTTTATTTATATTTATTTTACATTTTAACTTTTTTAAAAAGTGTGTTTTTTGGGGGGGGTTTGTCTCGACGTTTATATGTTTTTGTTGCGATTTTTATTTTCTATTGTACACTTTTTAATGTTGATTCTAACTTTGTTTTTCTATTTTCCATCGTTTTTCATACCGTTTCTCTCTTTTATTAATAGTTTATTTCCTTTTTTCAACACTTTGTTCATCAGTATTTTAGAATGTATTTTCCTGTAGAGATTCTTTTAATTTTTTTCATATTTTTTTTAATTTTTCACACATTTCATGTTTGTCGAATGTTTCTTTTTTTCTCTCTAACTCTTTCATTCTTTCTTTCCTTCATGCTTATTCGTCTCACCCATATGCACAGTGTGTAGATGTATAGTTTGCAGTGCGGTGTTCTGCTAGATATCCCTTAACATAACATTTAAATATCATGCTGTTACGGTCAAAGAAAACGAGAACATGGACCAAATTGCAGAGAACGTCCATCTAATGAAAGACGCTATGAGAAATGAAATTGTCAGTAGTTTGCGAACATGTAAACTAAAAAGGATCGATGCCGCTGCTATCTTGTCGAAGTTATAAATTATAAGGGAGTACACGCG
Source organism: Euprymna scolopes (assembly GCF_053919585.1). Lineage (NCBI taxonomy): Eukaryota > Metazoa > Mollusca > Cephalopoda > Sepiida > Sepiolidae > Euprymna > Euprymna scolopes. The sequence goes on along the minus strand of NC_136512.1, from coordinate 24,099,425 downwards.
CAGAAAGTTAGCTGGAGTACAATCCGTTGAAGTAATTGTAAAACGAGCACCAGGATGCAACACGGCACTGATGGGGCAGTAGGGCTTGGTAGATATAGTGGAGCCAATGAGATTAATATAATAAAAAAAACTCCCGCTCCAGACTAGATGTGACAACAATATTCCTTGCTTGCGTGTTGATAGATACCGCTAAGTGTGAGATGTAAATGCAGGGTAATTTACAGTCTTTTATAGTTTTATTATATTTCATGTTGCTAGCTAATATTATGCCGAGTGCTATTAACGTTAGACTCGTATGAAATATGTTTTCCGGCATGTCAATCGGTGATTAGGGTAGTTTCTTATAATCTTTATGACTAAAACAGTAGATGTATCTGCGCGAAAATAATTAAACAACAATCTCTTAACCTACCTGTCACGTAACAATAAAAAAAAAAACTAGAACTAATAATCACACACCAAAGATTTATTATAACGAGTAAATTCGTTTTTTAGATGGATGAATAACGTGGACAAAAAGGTAAAATACAAAATATTTATTTCAACTTTCAATTATATTTCTATTGGTTATCCGCATGCGTAAATTCATTCATCGCTAGTAGTGGATATTTCTATTTTTTTCCATCTATCTCTCGGTTGGGAACACGACAGGAGCACTAAATAGTTTTATTTCAATTCTAACAAATTGCACCCTAGTTAGATTTTGTAGCCTTTCAAAATCAGTACTATATATTACCTTTTTTTACAGATAAAATGAAAAGGATTCCTCTATTTTATGTGCTATGTGTAGACAAATGCTCCATATGCTTAGGAAAAATATGTTATCAGCAAATATGCTTTTCTCGGAAGTATTTGGCTTCGTTTTCTAATCGTACCATATTCTTTTTTTTTACATAGCCATCACCACATTATCAAGGCCAAGAGGCCACTCGAGGATAAGGGTTAAAGAGTTTACATTAGAAATTGGACAATATAGTAATCATTAGTAATGAAAATTTGGTAAATTTGATAACTTATATGGAACGGCTCATCAAGAACTTATTTACTTTAGACTTGAACACAACCATATTGTAGTCAGCCGGAAAGCAGGAAAAAGGAAGACAATTCCACAGTCGTGCAGTTCTAAGAAAGAAGCTCTGTTCATGGAATCTACATTTAGGTTTAGGCACAGATAAAGAGTGGGGGGAATTTTTGATAGTGTTTACAGCTAGACGAGTGTTTCTTGTGAAAGTTTGGCGAGGGGGGACCATAGATTGAAGCTCACTCGAACACTTTCCATGAAAATAACGATACATCAGAGTCAAACTCGCAACATCTCTTCTGTGAGATAGAGGTTTCAAGGAAGAGAAAAGGACATCTCCTACGAGGCTACGAAGTCTATTTTGAACTCTATCAAGGCAGGCCAAGTCCTTTCTAGCAGCTCCTGCCCAGATGTGGCAACAGTATTCCATCATGAAAAGCTCACTAGTTTAGAGCCCTGAATATCCGCTTAGAAGACGAACCATGACCATAACGGATTAGTATGTATTTTTCTATAAATTATAAATAAAGATATAATTCCTGTCGTCCTCCTCTGAGCATGGTGATCCTAACAATGGATGCAATGAATTATAATATCCTTTTAGTTGCGTTTCTTCACACAAATTGGATTTTTTAGTATCATTTCGTCTTCACTTGTTTCGTTTTTTTTTATATGTCTATTTTCTTTATTTTCTTTGTGCTTTTATTTTCGTAGAATTTGGTTACATATACGTATTACATTTTGATTGTCGTAACATTCTGCGTCTTTTATTTAAATGCTGCAGTAGTTTTCAAGTCTAATACTTTCAGAGATGATTGCGTCATTTACTTGCAGTAAGATGGAACATCTCTCCACTACCGCGTACGAACTCACCACTTTGAAGAATTTTTCCAGACGTATGGATTGGGAAGACCTGTACTATTAAATACTTTAGCGTTCTCACGAATTAACGTATATAGTCTTCCGTCGGTTTAAGTATGTGAAATACAAAGTTTCCCGCACCACATCAAGAATAAATAATGTATTGAAATTAATAATGAATGACAATATTACGATATGTTTAATGACTTATCCTGTGATTTTCAAATCATATGGTGCGGAATAAATACTGAAGGGACAATAAGAGGTATCAGTTCATATATTTGTAAATACGATTTTATAATTATTTGTATTCGAGGATATTTCATTTCTATGTCGATAAATAAAGATGTGACGTATGGATCCGTTTTAGAGTGACTGGGTGTTTCGTTTTAATTCAATATGCGTAGTTTTCGGGTTTTCTTTCTTCATTTTCTTTCCGTTTTACTGTAATATATTGTATTTCATTTGCTCATATGTAATTTCTTTTTTCATTTCTTTCGTTCTTACATTTTTTTGTATTCACCCGATAATTTATACGTTAGTTCTTTAGCATTTTTCTTTTCTGTTACGTTTTTTTTTTTTCGTACTAAATTAATGGTACCTGTTTTTCTATATATCATTCAACTTATATATCTCTGCCCCTGTATTGCCTTCCTTTTCTTCTGTAAGATATTAAATCTCTTGCTATCGTTATTTTCCCATTCATTCTTCTCCGTTTTAATATCATTAATTCTATTTTATAATGTCTATCGTATCACGTTTACCCTCATCAATTTATTGTTCTCCTGTTTTATTTACTTCACTATTTCTTACTCTATGTATTTGTTTTCCGATAAGACGGCCGTTCCCTGCTACTGACTGCACGTCTTCCCTTCCTTTTTGATTACTTTCTTTATTCCCTATGCTTCTATTAATTGGCCGTTCATCAATACTTTATTATATTCCCACGTTTTAATTGATTTTCTTGCTACTTTGCACAACAGCTGTTTCTCTGAAGACACTTTCAGCTTATATTGAATGTTTCTTTTCTTTTCTTTTTTTTGCGAAAAAAAAAAACATTGAACAATATCGTTTTGCCAATTTTAGTTCGCCTGGTCTTTTTATTTTCAAAATTAGTGAAACGTTTTTAAGAAATATTTTTAATTAATTTTTCATTTTATTTTCTTTTATTTTTCATTATCTGTAGCCGATTTTTAAGTAATAATTTTTATTGTTTTACTTTCACAACTATGTTCTATTTTCTCTCTATTCCTGTATGATTTTTATTATCTCAATTTTTCATTTCCATTTTGTTTAATCATTCTTTAAAATTATCTTGTTAATTAATTTTTCATTTATTTCTTAGTACATTCAATGCATTTTCTGATATATATTATAGTCAAAATTGTTAAGTTTTACTTCTTTTTATTATGTCGATTTTTCATTTTGTCTTCATTCAATTTTTGAATTTACAATGTTTATTCATTCCTATTCATTTTTCGTACGGATAAAGAATTTATCTCGTATACAATACAACACAATTTTTAATGTTTACTTAATGTTAGTGTCTCTCGATTTTTTATTCACTTTTAAGGTTCTTATGGAAGAGATAGAACAGAATAACTTATCTATATAACTTTGTATCAATTTATCTATCTATCGATCCAGCTATCTGTCTATTTCAACCTATCTATTTATCTAACTAGAGGGGTAGTCAAGAGATGGATATAATGAGGTTTGTATAAAACCTGTCAAGATATAACAAAGCTAGATCATAAACAAGTTTAACAGAAACATCTTATCAGGTTATCGGTTCTACGCGTGGGCCACGTAGATCAGGTTAGCTTGAGAGTACTGGGAGTTGGAATGTGGACACGGTGAACAGCGATTGGGTTAATGATTGTGTCCTCCCTTTATTCTCGAAATGCAGTGATAGACGGGGCACAGGCGTAAACTTAGACACTATATCAGATTAAATAAGTTTAAATTAAAGATATTAAATAAGTATAACATATTTTGAATATGCCTATAAGAACTCTGCCATATTTGGTCTATGAATTGTCTATATAAACACATCAGGTAGTCTCTTGCGTTCGATGCTTTATTTTATTATAACTCTAACCCTGTCCAGATTACAACAAAATGAATAACAAGTCATCTGACTAAGCTTTTCGGCGCGGTAATAAAATATCTACTCGAGAAAACAAACAATTGCGATTTCTGTGTAGTATGTATATTATTTCCAAAGTCTAAGCCCGTTTTATAAGAAAAATCAAGGCTGGTTATTCTTATTGCTATAAAACATGTAGAACCGAATAATTTATCTATCTGACTTTGTAGCTATAAATGTATCTATGTATTTATGTATGTGTGTGTATGTATGTAGCTATGTATGTATGCATTTATGTATGTAGCCATGTGTGTATGCATATATGTATGTATGTATGTGTGTATGTATGTAGCTATGTATGTATGCATGTATGTAGCTATGTATGTATGTATGTATGTGGCTATGTATGTAGCTATGTATGTAGGTATGTATGTATGTATATATGTATGTATGTATCTATGTATGTAGCTATGTATGTATGCATGTATGTATGTAGCTATGTGTGTATGCATATATGTATGTATGCATGTAGCTATGTATGTAGCTATGTATGTATGTAGCTATGCATGTATGTATATTTATATGTCTGAGGGAGTGACACTCGTCTGACAAGACGTTGCAATCATCATGTATGTGGTTATGTATGTATGTAGCTATGTATGTATGTATGTAGCTATGCATGTATGTATGTATGTGTGTATGTATGTAGCTATGTATGTATTTAAAAAACAAAACAAAGCGGGAGACCAGTACCCGCATTAAACTGGTCTGCAGTTTGACTTGTTGCTGGCTATCTTGCTCTTGCTTGTTGCTGGATGTCAACATTTTGAAGCGAGAGAGAGAGATTTAGCTGTCGTACAAAGCTAAAACTCTGTAACATCATCTTTGTATAGATAGTCCCTCAGGCATTTGTCTATTATATATAAAAAAAAAAGCTGTGACGGGTGTACGCCTGTAATGCTGGATGCATGTAACAATTCATCTGCTATCATAATATGTATCTATGTAAGTATATGTGCACGTATATTCATATATGTGTGTGTGAGTACATTTATATGTGTACATGTGAGTTTATATGTATTTATATCTATGTGTATATGTATGTATATGTGTCTATGTGTATATATGTTTGTGTTTGTACATATATACATTTATATATGTTTGTATGCATGTATGTGTGTATGTATGCAGGTGTGTATGTATATGTATGTGTATGTGTGATTGTATGTGGGTATGTGTATGAATGCATATATATGGATGTGTATATATATGTAGGTAAGTGTATGTATACATATATGCATGTATGTACGTATATGTATGTGTAAGTGTATGTATTTGTATATGTGGATGTATATGTATGTATATGTGTATGTATGAATGTGGGTATGTATATGTATGTTTGTGTATTGGGTATATATGAGCGTATGCTTATAGACATGTATGTATGTATGTATGCATGTATATATTTATATGTATGTATACCAATGACCGTCTTGTTTATGTTTGCATGTGTGTGTATGCATATGTAGGTGTGAGTATTGTGTATTGTGTATGTACGCATGTATATATGTGTGTGATATGTGTACATATGTATGTGTGCGTGCGTGTATATATATGTATGTATAACAATGACCGTCTTTAGTGTCATGTCTGCTTGAGCATGTGAATCCGCTGGCAGGACTATATGTCATTTTCGGGCTCATGAACTTTCAGTGCCTGAGGGAGTGGCACTCGTCTGACAAGACGTTACAATCATCATGTATGTATATATGTAGCTATGTATGTATGTCAGGTCATGTCATATGCTACTGGTACCATGTAACCCAGTACTACCTGCCTCATGGTCGGGTCACCGGCGACTAAACTGGTTCCCCCACCAGACTTGTTTGGTGAGGAGGGCGGCTAGTCTCCCTGAAGGATTAAAAACAAGACCTTCCAAAGGGCGAATGAACTCTTTTTCTGGGTCAACGGCCAACAAGCACCGTGTATATTTGTGCGGGTGTATATGTGTATTGGGGTAGAGAGGGCTCCCGTAAGCCCCGGTGAAGGCAACCTTTCTAGGAGGAGCAAATCTCGGATTTTTAAAAAAAAACATAAAGCGGTAGACCAGTACCCGCATTAAGCTGGTCTGCAGTTTACTTTGTTGCTGGCTATCTTGCTCTTGCTTGTTACTGGATCTCAACATTTTGAACCGAGAGAGACTTAGCTGTCGTACAAAACTAAGACTCTGTAACATCATATTTGTATAGATACTCCCTCAGACATTTGGGCTCATGGATTTTAAATGTCTGAGGGAGTGGCACTCGTCTGACAAGACGTTGCAATCATCATGTATGTATGCATGTATGTATGTAGCTATGTATGCATGTATGTAGCTATGTATGTATGTATGTGGCTATGTATGTATGCATGTATGTATGTAGCTATGTATGTATGCATGTAGCTATGTATGTATGCATGTATGTAGGTATGTATGTATGCATGTATGTATGTAGCTATGTATGTGTGTAGCTATGTATGTATGTATGTGGCTATGTATGTATGTATGTAGCTATGTATGTATGCATGTATATATGTAGCTATGTATGTATGTAGCTATGTATATATGTAGCTATGTATGTATGTGGGTACGTATGTAGCTATGTATGTATGCATGTAGCTATGTATGTATATATGTATGTAGCTATTATGTATATGTGTATGTATGTAGCTATGTGTGTATGTATGTAGCTATGTATGTATGTATGTATTATGTAGCTATGTATGTAGCTATGTATGTATGTATGTTAAGTCATGTCATATACTACTGGTACAATGTCACCTAGTACTACCTGCTTCATGGTCGGGTCACCGGCGGCTAAATTGGTCCCCCCACCAGACTTGTTTGGTGAGGAGGGTGGTTAGTCTCCCTTAATTATTTAAAAACAATACTTTGCAAAGGGCGAATGAATCCTTTTCAGGGTCAACGGCCAACTAGCACCGTGTGTGTTTGTGTGTATGTATGTGTGTGTTGGGGTGGAGAGGGCCCCAAAGGCCGTGGTGAAGGCAACCTTTCTATGAGAAGCAAATCTATGATTCAAAGAGGTATGTTGTTCATGTTAATATAACGTCTCATGACCATTTTTGTTATGTTTTAACAAGTTTTGTAAAAAACATCATCATATTCATCTCTTATCTTCTTATCCAGTTAGATAGATAGATAGATAGATCGAGATGGACATATAACTAGATGGATAGCTAGATAGCTAGATAGCTAGCTAGATATATAGATAGATAGAAAGATAGATGGATACATGAGATATAGATAGACAGATAGATAGATAGATAGATAGATAGATAGATAGATAGATAGATAGATAGATGGATGGATAGATACATAGATACAAAGTTGGATAGATAACTTTTTCTGTTCTTCCATATTCCATAACAAAAGCATTCCTTTATTTGGAATTCATTATTGAGATAAATATTATTTATTAATGTATTTATTGCCGACTATTATTCTCATCTTTCATAGTTGTTGTTTCACGGTGTTTCGGCTAACTATTCCTCTAGCCTTCATCAGGTGGTAACCGCGACGGGATAGGAACTTCGAATCTGTAAACGACATTCTGAAACCACAACAACTGAGAAAGATGAGGATAATAGTCCGCAATAAATAACTTAAACACATTCCTGTTTGGAATTTATAATTTTACATTTTCATTCATAAACCATTAAACTTCGTACGAGTTTAAATATATTCATATATTTTTATTGATTTTTTTCATTAATCGTTATTATTCTTTATAATTTTTCGTAACTCCCGATTTTTCTTTCGTTTTTTTACGTCGGTCAAAGTAAAATATACTTTTCATGTATTGTTCATAGATTTTTACCCTACAACAGTAAAGCAATTTTCTTATTCATATTCTAAAATCAATTCTTTTATTCATCAAGAGTTTTCTTTTATTATAAAACGAGATGAGAAATACTGTCACTTATCTTTTTTCGTTAATATTTTTTTCTATTTGCCAAAATTCGACACTTTATCCAAGTAACTGCTGTCTATCACAATGTATTTTACAAGGAATATGGACAATTGCTATCATTTAATTCATTCTCATACAAAAGTAAATTTGCTTATTTCATGACAAATTCATGACATTACGTGATAACTTAACACATTAAGGACACGTCACAAAAAACACGAAACGTTTTGATGTATGCCGTTCCTGTTAATATAACGTACCATGAACATTTTTGGTGATCTAGTTCTGTTATGTTTTAAAAAGTTGTATGAAAACATCATAATATTCTTCTCTTGTCTACCTCTCCAGTTTGATAGATATATAGATCAAGATAGATAGATAGATAGATATCTACACATTTAAATAGATAACCTATTCTGTTCTACCTATTCCATATCAAAAGTTTTCCTGTTTGGTATTTACACTTTTCTATTTTCATTCATAAACCATTCATGTATTCGTACGTGTTAAAGCATATTTGTACATTTTTATTGATTATTTTGTTAATCGTTATTATTCTTCATTATCTTTGGTAACACCTGATTTTCAATTCATTATTTTCGTCCGTCAAATTGTTAAAATATACTTTTCATGCATTGTTCATTCATTTTTTCCTACAATTTAATTTTTCTCATTTATATTCTTAAATTAATTATTTCATTCATCAAGAATTTTATTTTATTACTAAACGAGGTGAAAACTCCCATCTCTTATCTTTCTTTGGTCCTGGATATGACCTAAAACTATATCCGATGGTGTGACCCCACCTTGCGGGCATTGGGGAGTGTGGAGCAACCCTTTAATAGCCATTGCTCCCAGGTCCACTCTAACCCGGAGTGGTAGCACCTGTTAGGGTCCCAACTATGGGTTAAATAGATTCTGACTTAAAAAAATATATATATACTCCATTAAAAATCGTTCCTCAAAATAACTAGATTCGACATTAAATAACCCGAAATATATTGATATGCTGTAAAACAAAAACAACCAATCAGCTTTCTTCGTTAATATATTTTTCTATTTAACAATATTCGCCCCTTTATCCAAGTAGCTGGTGTCTATCACAATATTTTACAATTAATATAGACAATTGCTATCATTTAATTCATTCGTATAGAAAAGTAAATTTGCCTTTTTCAGGTCAAATTGATACTAACTAGACCAATGATTAATCAACTTCCGACCATCTCTTAAACATATTCTTAGTCCTAGAGCAAGAAGAGTAAAGAATTTTATCTCTTAATAATGGACACATAAGCTTTTATTTTTTTTTCCGCCGTCTGACAAATTAAATGAAAATTCGTGTTGTCTATTGTGACATATGCGTCCCACTTAGATTTACACACGAAAAAATCTTCGTGCTCTACACACTTTTTTTTAAATACATTTTCACCCCAAACAAGGCAAATTGCCACTTTGGTGTAGGGGGCTACAATCAGGGGCAACAGCTACTGGGGTACTATGTAGGGATTTGGGAAGCAAGATGTCGGTTCACGTTACACTTGAACTTCTGCACGTCAGTACTGTTGGGGAAGCAGCGACCTGGAATGGAATTCCAGAGTCTAGCGGTTCTGGGGAAGAAACTATTGGAGTAAAAAGATATTTTACATCTAGGGATCTCTACAGTGTGGGGGTGGGATTTAGCAGCCTGTCGGGTTTGTTGAGGGTGCTCACGTCGTGGGGGCACAAGTGATTGCAGTTCGTCAGAGCATTCACCACTAAAATACTTGTAGAAAAGGCAGAGGGATGCAACATTTCGTCGATGGGTCAGAGGCTGAAGCTTAGATGCCAGTTCAGGGCCTATCAGGTTTGCGACTCTCTTTTGAACCTTGTCAAGGAGCGAGAGACTAGTAGCAGATGCACCAGCCTAGATGCACCAGCCCAGATGTGACAGCAATACTCCATACATGGGCGAATGGTGGCCTTATAGAGGTACAGGATACTTTCGGGTGTTAATAGTTTTCTAGCACGGTAGAGAGAGCCGAGCTTTCTTGCAGCGGCCCTGGCAATGCCTTCAATGAAATTGTTCCAACTCATGTTTCCTGTGAAGGTTAGGTCAAGCAGTTTGAAAGATGTACTCTCAGATAAAGAGTCGTTGGCCATTGCTTTAGGTGGTAGAGAGCGTTCCTTGTAATTATTGAATGAAACTAGTTTATTCTTGGCAGCATTGAACGCGACCAACCACTTTTGCCCCCATTCCACCACGGATTGGAGGTCTTCCTCTAGTGTTTCTGCCATTTCTTTAGAAATATGTTCATTCGACTTCCTTTCGTGCCTGCCACAGAGTGTAGTGTCATCAGCATATATGCCCATCTCAGAGGCAATTTTGTCGGGGAGGTCATTTATGAATATCAGGAACAATAGAGGTCCAAGGATAGAACCCTGGGGCACCCCCGCATTTATATCATATTGTTTAGATGTACGACCGTCGAGGACAACCTGGATTTTTCTCTTATATAAGAAGGATTTAATTATGTTGAGTATTCTACCAGTGATACCGTATGATCTTATTTTCCTGAGGAGACCGTCATGCCATACCCTGTCAAAAGCCTTAGATATATCTAGAGCTACCGCTCTGCCCTCCCTCGCTTTGTTCAGTGAATGGTATATACGTTCAGAGAGCACAGTTATAATGTCTGCTGTGGAACGGGTTTGTCTAAATCCATATTGTTTGTCAGTCAGAAGTTAAGCATCTGTAAGATGATGGACTAGAGCATGGTTAATTACGGTCTCAAATATTTTGGACAAAAGTGGGAGGAGGCTAATGGGGCGATAATTTGATGGGTAAGTCCTTTCGCCAGAATTCTTGAATACTGGTACAACAGAAGCAGTTTTCCAACAGTCCGGAAAGCAAGCTTCATTAAGGAATTTGTTGTAGAGTTTGGAGAGAACTAGAGCTACTTCGGCCGCGCACTTTTTTATAGCACAGCTGGAATAAGATCGGGTCCACATGCTTTTGAAGTGTCAAGGTTTTTTATGATAGCATGCACCTTAGCAGGGGTGGTTTTCAGATCGTCTGTCCGCATAGGAAAGCAATGTAGGGGTGGTTGGAAGGGTCCAGTGTGGAGTTTGAGGCAACCCGACTGGTAAGCATGTTAGCCTTGTCGGTTGCTGAGGAGACAACCTCGTGATTGTTGGTTAGTGGGGGAATTGTTGATTGCCCATTATTTACTACACTGTTGTAGATTTTCCAGAAGTCTCGAGTTCCAAGTTTTTGTGCTTCGATGCGCTTTTCAGTGGTTTCCGTAAATTCTCTCTTAGCTGTCGCTATTTCTTTCTTAACGTTATTTCGAGCTTCTATATACTTTAATCTGTTTGAATTGGACTTGTGTCGGTTAAACCTACGGTATGAATGCTGCTTTTGAGCAATGGCAGTTGCACAAGTCGACGTAAACCATTAGGGAGAGTGGGGCTTACTATAAAATTTCCGCATGGGAACATGCGCTTCGATTGCAGTTCTGAACCAGTCAGTGGTCTCGTTTACACATTGTTCAGCAGGGAGAGAAAAATATTTCTCCATGGGGCATCTCTAATTAGTTCCCGGATGGTTTCCCAGTCAGCCTTTTTATAATATCTCGTTGTTTTGAGCACTGCTCTTCCGTTTTGGCTCTTGAGTTTAGGGCGATTTCAACCATTATCACTGCATGATCAGCGTTCCCGAGTGGGCTGTGGGCCTTCGTTATGCAGTCATCGGGAACTGTGGTCAAAAACAGATCTAGAAGTGATGCGTGTTGTTCTTCCTGGTCAGGGAAACGGGTTGGAAACGTAACAATTTGTGATAGTGAAGCTATGAGTTGTGCTGCCCGCTGCCTCTGTGTAAGTAGAGAATCCAGTTTTTGTGGTGGGCATTAAACTCACCAAATACATGTATTTGTGCGCTAGTGTCGAGGGACAGTGCCGTGTCTATGCTGTCAGAGACTTTGTTTATTATGGTGCAGTCCCGAGTCGAGGGAGAGCGGTAGAGAAAATAATAGTAGCTTATATTGTGTTGCATGTTTAGTCTAAAATACATAAAGGCTTGATCATCTGTTTCTAGGTCTGTTTCTCTAGTCAGGGGTAGGGTATTACAAATGTAAACTCCAAGTCCCTGCATGTGTCTGTCAGAGTCCTTACGGCAGAGTGGGAGATATCCAGGCATGTTAAAGTGGTTAGAGGGGATGGAGGAGTGTAGGTTAGTCTCACTTAGTGCTAAAATATCCGGGGTATTTGTTAAGAGAAATGCTTCAACATCAGCTGAATTAGTTCTAAGCCCACGTATATTTGTGAATGCGAGCCTCAAGGGAGGAGGCAAGTTGAATTTGTTTGTCCCTAATCCTGGTTTAAGCTTATTTTTAGATTGTACTGTCGTCATATTTTTTAAGAGTTTCGGTTTAGGTAAGGGGGAGCTAAACAAGAGGTTATGCAGAGCTTCAGACATGCATCACAAGTAGACCATCAGCTGACCTTTCTCCAATTAGGATTGTGGCCTCAGGAAAGCCCACCGGGGATGAGTGCAGGGTCCCTTTCCATGCACGTCATGGCACTACAAACAACCCGATATTATTCAACTGTTGATGGAGCAGTCGCTTCACATTATGGTTGCTGAACAAATCCAGCGCGAGATAAACAACCTAGACCAACATATGTACGAAGAGAAACAATCTTAAAACCTACAGACACAACTTAATTATAAAAAAATCGTCATTTTACTATTGTTACGGCGTAAACACTAGGACTATGCCAATAGAATATTCTTTTAATTAGTTTACGTTGGATACACAAAGTTAAGCAACGTCGAAACTAGTCAGAACTAAATGGGTGTCTATTTGAGACGTTCAGGTACTGTATGTGCTCTCTATTTCTCTCGACATTTTTTCGAGTTGTTGTGGACTTCACCGAGGCACTGGACTTATCAGTACTGATTCAGGACATGTGTCTCTAGGGATTGCGTCAGAATTACATGCGCAACTTCTCCTACAGGGCTATATTTTATCTTTCGAGACGGAACGGAGGCTTAAACTACTATTATGTTGGACCTTTTGTCTATGATCACAGGGTGCTATTTGGGTTATGTTGTGCGGGATGCAAGTTGGATTATTCGAGTGAGTTAAGAAACTGAAGTGTTCCTGGGTTAGGACAACAAAATTAAAGAAATAAAGAAAAAAACAATTCGTCTGTGCCAGCCAACAACCGCCGAGTTCGAAATCATCACTGTCACCAATCTTCCTATGTCTGTCACACCCCGACCTAACCTATCAACTCCTTTTATACATGTCTACCGCATGATCTTGTCTGATTTCGCGTGACTTCCGCTAGAGCACACCTTTTAAAACTATGGACGCCATGTTGATTTCTCTCTCTCTCTCTCTCTTTCGCCCAACCTCGCCCGACACACACGCGGTAAGACGTCTGTTTGTTTTTATTTTTTCCCCTTTATTTTCTCCTTTCCTTCTGCTAACTTTAAACAGCTAACAGTGAAATCGTTTTAAATCCCTGAGAGAAACATATATTAGAATGAGGATGAGAATAAAGGAGGAAGACCAGAAAGAGAATTGTTTCCTTAAGCGTGTCATATAGACTGATTCAAGGCTCGCCAAACAGTTCCTTTACGGTGAACTGTCTAAAAGAAAAAGACCCAAGGAGAAGAGCGGAAACGGTCCAAAGACATTTTTAATGTCTCCCCCAAACGGTTTCGTTTGTATTCACGAACTGAACGACAATCAAAAGAAACGCCGTCATGAAATGGCATCTTCTATTTCTTTTAAGCAACAAGATTGCCCGTTTCTCGATCGGGTTATGACTTGAGATGAAAAGTGGATTCTTTACAACAACCGGGGATACTTCCCAAAATCCACAGTTTCACCAGTAGAGGAGTATTGTAACTGTCTAGTTTTCTGCAACGGTTCTAATCTATAACATTATTTTAATGCAGGTGAAACAATTACGGCGGAGAAGTACTGCAAAATCTGGATGAAATGTATCAAAAACTTCGACAATAACACCTACCATTAGGTAACATATAAGTAACATATAAGACCCAATTCTACTCCACGACAACGGCCGACCGCACCTGGCTTAACCGACTCTGCAGAAGTTGGACGAATTGGGCTACGAAACCCTGCTTCACCCACCACATTCTTACAACCTCTCACCTACCGACTGCTACTTTTCTAAGCAGTTCAAATACTTTCAGCGTGATTAATGCTTCATAAACCTACAAGATATTAATAACCACCGCTAAATCGCCACAGTGATAAATATTACTGACATGGATACACTTGTTTTGCGTTGGTAAATATATGTTGATTCTGAATGTGTTTATTTCGATCAAGGTATTTTTAAGCCGAGATTTTTTGCTCTGGATTTACACGTTAAAAGCCGTGAGACATTTATTGTCAACCTTATCATTTACAGAATGCGATATTCAATAAAATATATACGGAAAAGTTCGCTGGGGAATTTCCAAAGGTCCCACTAGTTTTTATTTATGTCTCTTACTCTTTTTTTATGAAACACGATTAATGGTCCGAGATTGACATGATACAAATCCCGAAGAAAGGATATATAAGCTAAACCTCAAACCATCGAGGCATAAGTTTATCATCAGTCATCTCAAAATTGGTCAACAAAACGACCCTTAAGAGTATACCAAAGATGAATACACATATTCGCCCAAATCAGAATGGTTCCAGACCTGGACGTTCAACAATCATATCCTAACACCACGGCGAATGATAGGAGCAGTGAAAAACACTGACAGGAAAGCACTCATTATTTTCGTAGATTTCAAGAAGGTGTTTGATTCAATACACAGAGGCAGGATGATAGTCATGTTAAATGCTTATGATGTTCCATCAAATCTACTCCAAGCAATAACTAACAACTCTGAGAACACAAGGGCTAGAGTAATAACACCAGATCGAGAAACGGACTTTTTCAATATCATTGCTGGAGTCTTACAAAGAGGAACATTAGCACCTTACCTGTTTGACATAGTATTTGACTATGTTCTAAGAAAGACACTCAATGGAAGAGAAGAGGAGCTTGTTTTTTTTGTCTGCACAGATGAAAGAGCAAGCGTATCCAACAAATTGTTATTACTGATATCGATTTTGCTGATTACCTAGCATTACTCACGTAGGAAATTGGTCAATCCCAAGAAGTTCTTAGCCAAATGAAAGAGACGCCGGGATAAGTGGGTTTGTCCTACAATGCCGAGAAAACAAAGATAAAAGCCTTCAATCACGTTGACTCAAAATAACGTTGATGTGAAAGTACTTGAGAAATCTCTGCTTAAGGTTGTCGAAAACTTCAAATACACTAGAGCATGGCCAGAGAGCTCTGAAAAAAATTTAGGAGTGAGAAAACCACTGGCATTAAGTGCATGTCACAAGTTTAGCAATATATGACCATCTACTCTCTCAAAAAAGTTGAAAGTAAGACACTTTGTGGCCACTGTAGAAACAATCCTTCTCTATAGTGCTGAAGAAGATACTGGATGGCTGTAACACACTGATACTCAAGATGGCCCTCAATACATTATGAAGGAGCCACGAAGCAAACCAACATCTTTATGGTGACCTACCACCTGTATCACTGAAAGTACAACAGAGAAGGATTAGAGTAGCCGGTCACTGCATAAGAAACAGCGGGGAGGAAGCCGGCAAGCTATTTCTCTGGATACCTACAGATGGACCCCCAAAACATGGTAGAAGAAGAATTACCTACATTGACAACATGCTACAGGACACAGGATTGGAAAGTGTTCGGGACCTGTAAACTGTCATGATAGATCGAGAGAACTGAAGAAGTCATGGAGATTCGATTGTGAAGACGGAATAGATTAGATGCTGAGATGGGATATTTTTCTTATCTTCCCATGTCTGTGTTTTAACTATGTAACTTCTTACTCTTCCCCTACGTTAACAACTGCGTGTAGGCTTTGTTTCTGAGTGTAGTCTTCGTTTTGTTCATCCCTTCTATAAATCAATATTTTCATTCCTTCTTTTTTATCCATGTCTTTTACCTTGTATATATTTCTCTCTTTCGATTACTTTCTCTTTCATCCTGCTCATTTCATTTTAAACTGTTAACTTTTTCCTGTTTGCATCCCGTGTCTATAATTTTTGTGTTAGTATTTGTTGCCTCTCATCTTCTTTTTAAATTCTAAGTAACGTTTTTCTTCTTTATTTCTCTTCTATTTAATTCCTCATGTTCTCTATCTCTTTCTCTGTCTCTCTCTCTGTCTCTCCCTTTTAATCCCTTTAACTCTTTCTTTCCAACTATCGCCTTGACATTTATCTCTTAAACACTGTGCTTCTTACTCGATCTATCGGTCTGAAACTGTGTTAGTCTAGCCCTTTCTTCTTTATTGGTCCCTTACGCGTTCGTCCGTTCGTCTATCGGAACTTTTCTCAACATCTACGCTTGTGAATTTTTTTTTATATTTTTCACAAACATTAAACAAGATATGGGTAAAAATAGTAACATAACATCTTTCAGGTTAATTTATCTAAAATCGACACGTTTGTGCTTATTTAAAAAATAAAATGATGGCTAAGATTTTATATAAACTTCTGAAAAGTTTAAACTGACTGATACATATATAATTTTGGTTTTCTATACTCGCGATAACTCTTGGGTGTGCACAGGGGCTATTTTAAGGCTAATAAATACAGTCTATTTTTCGGACTATCTTACCATATTCGCCCAAAATTGTCTGTGTATGTTTATTTAGCCGTTTTGTATGGTGCTGAACTCAAATTTAAATATGTTAAGGCCTTGGAGACCTTTGGTGTAAATGGAGGGGGATGATGGACTTTATAATTTATTTTTTTGCCTGGTGGAGAACTCAAATTTACATATGTTAAGTCCTACGACATCACCGTTTTGTTAATTTTCACCAGGATTTGACGTCCCTTAAGGAGGTTTGGGTCTCAATGGGGGGTATGCTGAACTTAGTCATTTTTAATTCCTCGTTCACTGTGCACTCACGACGGCCAGGCATGTTTTGCTGTATTTCTTACTTTTTATTTATATTCTATTTCTGCCTTCTTTCTATTTCGCCGCAAAATACTGCATTTATTTTGTTTCTAGATTCATTTTAACTTTTCTTTCTTATATTTATTCACATTGTGTTCCTTTTTTTCTGACATCCTCTTCCAATCTATTATATCTTGTTCATTTTACGATCCCTCTCCTTTTATACATCTACTACACTATATCTGACCTTGCACGCGTGTGTATATCACAGCCTGTCTTTTTATGCATCTTTTCCAAATCATTTCTCTTGAGTCTTTACTAACCATATATTTATTTTTTCTCTTTTCTATTTTCTTTGTTTTATCAATATTTCTCTCCTTATAATTCTCTTTAACTGTTCATATTTCCCTCGGTCCCTAAGATTTCTGTTTTTAAATCCTTCTCTATGCGTTAAAGTGTGAACCTTACTATCTGTTGTACTATCTCCATTTCTTTATATTTTTCTCCATATCGTACTATTTCTTTGTGTTTCTCCTTTATTCTCTCTTTTTGCTTATTTCCACACTTCCCCATCTCTCTCTCTCTCTCTCTCTCTCTATATATATATATATATATATATATATATATATATATATATCAGAGCAATTAGGTAATAAAACATGTTAAAAACACATTAGAAAAGAGTTAAGAACATATTTAATCTAAAAAGGAAACACTTTATAAGTGGATAGTCCTTAATCCGCGGAGTATCGAATAAATACATTCCTTTTCATCTGATGGTAGGAATATAAAGAATGCGAGATCAGATTTTGCATACAAAAGTATTTAATGAAACTGCAAGCAAGTCAAAGATCTCATTTGATAACAAAAAGTGAAGCAGAGGGAGTATGATGAAGAAAAAGCTGATTCACGTGAATGGATAGTCTGGTAAAAGATGAATCATCCAATGACGGTAAACTCCAAAAATGTAAATCCAAGAAAGTTAATAAAATTTACATTCGCACAAGTAACATCCAAGGACATCACGTAATAAGAAGATGTTCCAATATAATATTATAAGCTTATTCTCCTATTAGGTTTTATCGAGTTTCACATCTGGTTGAGATTAATTTATAAATATTAATTCTTTAATATTTATAATATTATTTAGTTGTACCATCTTGGATCATTTTGGTAAATGTAATTGTAATTTTTTATTTTATTATATATATATATGTATATATATATGTATATATATATATATATGTATATATATATATATATAGTAATTTATAAAATATATATGGCGATTAAGCTACAATGAATATTCCGCGTTTCTAGTATACTAGAAAGCTGATTGGCTAAATAAAATCTCAATGGAAGAGGAGCATATAAAAACGATAAACAACCACAGAATTCGCGCATAAGCCTGAGGAGTCTTAGAGGGGATGAAACGCGGAATATTCAGTCTAGCTTAATCGCCATATATATTTTTTTAAAATTACTAACTATCTCTACAACGTATTGAGCACTTTTGAAGTAAATACTTAAAGTTTACGTATAAATCTATACTTTCGTATATTGATTTTATGTGAGTAAATTAAGTAGCCATATATATATATATATATATATATATATATATATATATATATATATATATATATATATATATATATAGCTGACGGGTTT
Organism: Euprymna scolopes; assembly: GCF_053919585.1. Lineage (NCBI taxonomy): Eukaryota > Metazoa > Mollusca > Cephalopoda > Sepiida > Sepiolidae > Euprymna > Euprymna scolopes. The sequence goes on along the minus strand of NC_136512.1, from coordinate 24,080,815 downwards.
AAAATTTGATTAACTTTCTCAATATTTAGGTCATGCTTACCAATTTTCAAACGTACGTAGCCTCTCCGTGACTTTTTGAGATAAAGTAACATATCATAGTTACTTATTCTTGTTTTATTTATACAACTTAATCGAGGGTATGTTTTTAATGAGGTCTAATTTTCGTTATGAAAAATTATATTTAAATATCCACCATTCTCATTTTCCCTATCTTGTGCTTTCTGCATGACAGTAATTGAATGTTATATGGAAATTTGCCCTCTTCATGAAGCATTCTGTGAAGAGATGATCGAGAGACCCCAATTTGACTTAATCTCTGGCTTACTGATGTGGATAGATCCTCGACCACACTCTCTGCTAATCTTTGAAGATTCTTAAACTTTTATCGTACGGGGTGTACTAGATTTAGGGAGATCATATACAGAACCTTGCTCATGAAATCAAGCCAACATAGTATTTATTGCATTGGGCGTAGGAGGAATTCTTTCGTCGAATTTCTCTTTGAGTTTCTGATATTTACTCATTAAACCGAAAATAAGACTCTACGATAAATATCTGGTCCGCTGTAGTGTAACGACTCATTATGATCTCGGAAGGGTTACTTTGATGGTTTGAAAAAAAGAATAATATAAAAGATTTAAAAAGTTATGATGTTTTTTTTAACTATCAGCTTCTTTTAGGACACCCTGTATATATATATATATATATATATATATATATATATATATATATATATATATATATATATATATATATATTCCTCTTTCTCTTTTTCTCTTTCTCACTTCCTATATAGCTATTTATAATATGCTTCAATGTGCAGACATTTACATCCATTTGTGCCAACATAACGCCAAATTCGCTTACGATTACACCCTAGCGTGAGCTTACAACCATCTCACTCGCCAATGTCGGGCATTGTATTTATTGCGATTAGCCCGAGGTGAAGGCTTTCTTTATCTCGATGTCTTCGGTAATGAGGAAGATGAACAGCGACTCAAACGGCTCGTTTCAGCGAAGCGTCAAATTCGAAATATATTAAACTCTCCTCAACCTGGAGATGAGTTGGTCTGCTAGCTCGTTTGCGCATGCGTCGGCGACAGTCGATTTCTCCCAGTGACTAACCGCATGACTTGACAAAATAGATTTAGTCAGTGACACGGCTAAACTCCTAGCGGATGATGTTTACAGAGAGAACATATATATATATATATATATATATATATATATATATATATATATATATATATATATATATATATGTACGTATTCGGGTGGATCGGTGGGTGGGTATATATATATGCATATATTTATACGTATATATGTGTGTATGTATTACATATGTGTGTGTCGGTTTTTTCCATTGAATCGAACAGTTGGAAAAGTAAGGCTTATAGTCGTGTGTTCTTCATAAAAAGAATCTTGCATTAACAATGAAAACACACATGCCGCAAGTAGAGGGAATAAAAATAAATGGAGGAAGATGTGAAAAAAGTTTCAACACACAACTTTGTCTGTCATATGGGTGGCAGACTGTGCCAGTCAAATCCTGGCCTGAAAAGTCTTCTTCGGGCCCACGGGCGTAAATTGTGTGTCGTAAATTTGATCAGTTTGGAAGAAGTCATTAGGATGACTAACGTCCGTTAAGACGAAGCAATTGACATATATATATATATATATATATATATATATATATATATATATATATATATATTTATTCATATATAGATTTATATATATATATATATATATATTTATATGTATATTTATATATATATATATATTTACATATATGTATATATATATATATTTATATATATATATATATTTATATATATATATATATATTTATATATATATATATATATTTTTATATATATTTATATATATATATTTATATTTATATATATTTATATACATATATTTATATATATGTATTCATATATATATATTTATATATATATATATATGTATATATATATTTATATATATATATATATATTTATACATATTTATATTTATATATATTTATATATATTTATATTTGTATTTATATTTATATATATATATATATATATTTATATATATTTATATTTATATATATTTATATATATATATATTTATATATATTTATATATATATTTATATATATATATTTATATATATATATTTATACATATATTTATATATATATATTTATATATATATTTATATATATATTTAATTGTATATATATATATTTATATATATATATATTTATATATATTATATTTATATATATATATTTATATATATATATTTATATACATATTTATATATATATATTTATAAATATTTGTATTTATATATATATTTATATATACATTTATATATATATATATTTATATATATATTTATATATATATATTTATATGTATATATATATTTATATATATATATATTTCTATATATATATATATTTTTCTGTGGTGTTCTCTGTGGTGTTTTTTTTACATAGGCATCACCACATTATCGAGGCCAATAGGCCACTCAAGGATAAGGGTTAAAGAGTGTACAGTAGAAATTGGTCAATATAGTAATCATTAGTAATGAAAATTTGGTAAATTTGATAACTTATATGGAACGGCTCATCAATAACTTATTTACGTTTGACTTGAAGACAACCATATTGTAGTCAGCCGGAAAGCAGGAAAACGGAAGACAATTCCACAGGCGTGCAGTTCTAAGAAAGAAGCTTTGTTCATGGAATCTACGTTTAGGTTTAGGCAGAGATAAAGAGTGGGGGAATTATTGATAATGTTTACAGCTAGACGGGTGTTTCTTGTAAAAGTTTGGCGAGGGGCGACCATAGATTGAAGCTCAGTCGAACACTTTCCATGAAAATAACGATACATCAGAGACAAACTCGCAACATGAGTTGGAACAATTACATTGAAGGCATTGCCAGGGCCGCTGCAAGAAAGGTGGGCTCTCTCTACCGTGCTAGAAAACTACTAACACCCGAAAGTATCCTGTACCTCTATAAGGCCACCATTCGCCCATGTATGGAGTATTGCTGCCACATCTGGGCTGGTGCATCTGCTACTAGTCTCTCGCTCCTTGACAAGGTTCAAAAGAGAGTCGCAAATCTGATAGGCCCTGAACTGGCATCTAAGCTTCAGCCTCTGTCCCATCGACGAAATGTTGCATCCCTCTGCCTGTTCTACAAGTATTTTAGTGGTGAATGCTCTGATGAACTGCAATCACTTGTGCCCCCACGACGCGAGCACCCTCGACAAACCCGACAGGCTACTAGATCCCACCCCCACACTGTAGAGGTCCCTAGATGTAAAAGATCTTTTTACTCCAATAGTTTCTTCCCCAGAACCGCAAGACTCTGGAATTCCATTCCAGGTCCCTGCTTCCCCAACAGTACTGACGTGCAGAAGTTCAAGTGTAACGTGAACCGACACCTTGCTGCCCAAATCCCTACATAGTACCCCAGTAGTTGTTGCCCCTGATAGTAGCCCCCTACACCAAAGTGGCAATTTGCCTTGTTTGGGGTGAAAATGTAATAAAAAAAAAAAAAAAAAAAAAAACATCTCTTCTGTGAGATAGAGGTTGCAAGGAAGAGAAAAGGACATCTCCTACGAGGCTACGAAGTCTATTTTGAACTCTATCAAGGCAGGCCAAGTCCTTTCTAGCAGCTCCTGCCCAGATGTGGCAACAGTATTCCATCCTTGGACGTACCTGGCTCTTATGTAGATAGAGAATAGCATAAGCAGTGAGATATCTACCGGATCGATAGAAAGATCCCACCATTTTTCCTGCGGCCTTGGCAACAGATTTGATGTACGTGTTCCATTTAAGATCAGGAGTAGTGACAACAAGTCTCCTCAGACGTCCAGTTCTCTCCTCCTGCTTCGATAGCGTTTGCAAATGAATGTGCATCATCGCAACAACCTCTTACCATTCATTCTAATCTCATATCTAAATACTTGCAAGTATCTCAGTTTGCCCATTCATTGACATGTTAAATGTAGTTTAATATAGTTTAATATAGTTTAAACTACATTTAACAACATGCCAATGAATGGACGGACTGAGATACTTATAGGCTTAAAAAGCGGGCAAATTAAAGATATATCAGCTTTCCTTAAAAAATGCTGGTTTCATTTTTGGTGTCTTTATCACCCCCCTACTCTTTGTGCTAATGAGGAGACTTTGTTTTATAAAATCAAATGCTAAATTTATTGTTCGTGACGTATTGTCTATTTCAATAAAAAACATCGTTTCAGAAACGATCGTATAATTTATTGATTTTGTTTGTTTTGAAACCGATTTGTAATGATGAATCATGAATCATTTTACTCAATATATATATATATATATGTATATATATATATATGTATATATATATATATATAATTGTAGTCATCGACATAGAGTTCTGTTCTGTTGTATCACACCTCATTAATGCCGCTAGAATAGAACCTCTTCCAAGCGGAACATTGAACCGAGAACCATCCCGTTTATAGTCAGCAGTTCTAGCGATCGACCCACGTGAGGAGTGCTCGAAAATAATCTCGCCAATGTCTATTTTAAGAAACATCCGTCCACCTTTTTGTAGTACTCAAACCACTTATTTATAAACAAACAGCAACCCTCGCATTTTCCAGCCAATTACGTGGCGGGTGAGATTATTTAAGACATTGCTCTACCGAAAGAGGGTGGGGGGTTTAAATACATTTGTTGTCATCGATATACAGTCCTGTTTCGTTGTATCACAACTCATCAGTGCCGCTAGAAAAGCACCACTCCCAAGCCGAGGACTGAACCTAGAATCATCGCGTCGATAGTCAGCAGGTTTACCGATCAACTCATATATATATATATATATATATATATATATATATATATATATATATATATATATATATATATATATATATATATATATATATATGTATATATCCGTGTGTGTGTGTGTGTGGGTCTGTGTATTTTTTCAATTTTAACGCTACAATTTAATTTGTTGAACAAGATTTATTGAACTAATAAAACCTGTCCTTCAGCTTTCCAACTGTACACTGTCTCATAGCAATCCCTATGAGAATCAATGGATGGCATAACTACAGGGACGATCAAAATAAAATCTATTCATTTATATTTTTAAGACTGACCAGAAAGTGACATTTACCTGAAAACCTTCTCATCCATTAAAACTGAACTGATCAACAGTGGATTTTCAGAGGGTAATTAGCATCCGTAGTAGAAGAGATGCGTTTAATAAAGAATATGTCAAAATAAAAACTTAGAATAAGAGACGACAAAAAACAAAATGGCGACTGCAAGTATTTAGATTATTTCTCCAATTAAAGATGAATTATTTTTTTTCGCACAGTAGTCACTACTTATCAAGGCCTGGAGGCCAATCGAGGATACAGCTAAACGAGTGTACAGGAGTCAATGGGATTATAGCGCAGTAGCTGTACGTAGTGGAAAATTTGTAAATTGGATTACTTCGGGGCACGGTTCATCAAGCCTCCCTCTTATCGTTTTTATTCTTTATCAGTATATAATATAAAATGGTTCTTGCGTTGTCCGTTGTCAATGCAATTGCTCGATTCCATCTAATTCTAGGTTCTTGCTTTATCATGAAAAGGTGAATGTGAACGGGTGTTTATATCTATCTATTATCTCTTCTTAATGTCTAATACACAAAATATATCACGATAAAAATGATACTCTTTTCAATGTTATAAGCTACACAGAATAACCACTTTTAATCACGTTTATATTAATGTTTGCCCTTGAGTTAATATGAAATAATTCGCATAATATTATTAAATATATACATCGTTGAAAATCAATAAATATACAGAATAAGTTAAAAAAAGCTACACAAAATAATGTACAAAACAGATTACTCTTAATTTATGTCCGTTATAGAAATAAAATTTCTAAAACTCAATCGAATAAGCACTTTTTATCGGATGAAATGTAGACTTTCGCGTTGATTTACGTTTCATGCAGTAAATGGGAGTATGAAAATTAAATTATCTTAATATGTCCAGACATTGTTTTTGTTCAGTGGGAAATACATGGAAAAGCTACCTCATGTATATTTTATTATATTTTCTACCTTTAATTCAATAGTCAAAGAATAAATAGCAACTCTAATAAAAAAATATATGTAAAAATATATAAACCAAACAAAATCTGGCAGCACTTATAAATATGTATGCATATATTGTAATAACTCTGAGGGAAATTGTTTCAATTGTCTTTTTTCACATATATAATTAATGACACTATGAACAAGTTAGCATATTTAACCTCAACTTTCACATACCCAACAAAAGAATAATCTGTTGCTAATGTTTTATATTAAAAATAAATTCTCTATCAGTGGATAATATATGAGACAATATTTTTTTCTAAATATTGTTTTTTTTTTTTAAATTACACTCATTTTTATGGCTATCTCTTTGTGTTTAATTTCCACGAAAATTGGACCAATCATTTCTATCACAGTTTTAAACTCTGGCTTTCATAAGAATCAGTTTCCAATAAAATAGTTTGAAGAATTTGGTCTACAGAATGGGATAGACATGTGAGGAACAGGGAATGTTTTAGACACGTGAGCCATGTCAGGCCACGGGATCGATATGCACGTTTTTGGCCATGCGATGACGTCCTGGCTAAGAGATCAGATGTCAATATTAGGGAAACAAACAGATAGTGTCGAGACAGGGTTGATAGTGGGTCGGACAGAGTTGGACAGGCCGAGCTGGCATTGGTCTGAAGAAATCTCCCTTTGGAAAGGACGGGAGAAGGTGAAATTATGTAGAACATTGAATTTCTTGATGAGAATCATTGGCCGGTCGAAGAAATAAAGGGAGTCGTCATTTTGTAACCGCTGTTTTGTGTTGGGTCATTCTATCTACAAACGTATTGTGAATTTGTATTAATGAACTTGTGTTCCACGCATCTGTATAATGCGTCTTTGGTTTGAACCCTTCTAAGTAATGTGGCTCTATCATCTTAAGAAGGTGCGCCCCTCAGCTATTATAAGTAATGACTGTAGTTTCTTTTATGATAAAAGAACTGATAATCCTCATCTCAAAAATACATGTATTAAGAAAATATGTTATAGAAACACTCCCAGAACTGTATAGATGTCCTCTTCTCATCTATCTCTCTTATATATCCCCCTCATCAAATTGTATTACATGTCACTGTTACATTAAAATGTACTCTGTCTCTCTCTAATACGAACACACAACAAATAAATATACATCATCTCACCCAGCCACAATATGTATCTCTAAATATCACACCTATTCAACATATTTCTATTCCGCCCGATAAAGGGGTATTGTAAATTGCATTGTAATAATGACTGACCCGATGCATTTATAAGTTAACATTTTCATATCGACGTTGCCGATAGTAACGGTGAACACCTTTAAGCACTTGTCATGGACGTTGACCTAACGGTTCTCGCATGATCACTGAACTTAAGTAATGTTGAACATCGGTAACCAATTTAAGAATGCCAGATGTGTGAACAATTTGCAAATACCAGGATCCGTATTTAGAAGACATCCACAGTATCCTGTAAGAGCTGTAAAAACCAAAGGTTGTCATTTCCTCTGATGAGGATAGGCATGCTAGTGAAGACCTTTTGTGAATTTCATAACCCCAGGAAAGTTCCTGCATCGGTGGAAGCCGGTTTAACTAGCATTAGCGTTGGTTTTGCAAGTGTATTTTTCATTTCATAGACATGTGTTAGAAGCGAGATGCGCCATCGAATTCCAGGCAAAATTTATTGGGAATGGTTTTGACTATGTAAAAAAAGCAAATTCAAAGGCACCGAAGCTTGCTCTTTTTTATATTCCTACTTCAGGCTTCGTAATGTTTTCCCTTTTTTACATTATATAGAATACTATGTGAAAGGAGTTGTGTGTGAATATTGTTGAGCGTAAAACAAGGAAGTTAATGTATAATGACAATATTCTAGGATTATAATAACTTTCAATTACAAAATATTTACTTACTAATATAATAATTGCTCGAAGATCGTAACTTTTACAGAGTTTTTATACATTATTCATTTTCTTCCTTAATAAAGAGGTAGACCATGATAATTTAGAAACTTTACACCACAGTACCACAATGTGGCAAATTCCGTTCGTACTTTATAATGGGGAAATTATTGAAAGACATATATGCTATAATTTTAATTTTACTTGCCTTTATTGTACGCTACGCTGCTCTCCTACACCGCGGCAATATCGTAGTGTTTAAATAGATATATTTTCGCAATACGTAAGATGTTTCACACAAACTAAAACATTCTACTAAAACTTAGGAGGAGTTACAGTTAGAAGAATCTTCGTATGACAAAACTTGGTCCGGATGCCCATGCAGTCGGTGTGCTTTCTTAGAGTGTAATATAGTCAATATTTGCAAAACGGTTATGAAATGTTCAGCTAATGAATGCATGATTGCAATCATCATAACAAGCTTATTGGTAATCCTCTCTGATGCATTCGGGCAAAATAAAAATAGAAGACATTATATTTTGGTACCCGCTTGGATTTTTATCAATAAAATTTTATGAGAATAATCTGTCTTTTTTTTTATCCATGTAACTCATTTTAACTACTTTCAAGGTTTCCCACGAACCGTGTGCGAATGTGAACTTCAGCGAAATATTACGGACATTTAGAGGTACTCCGTGGTGGATTATTTGTAACGTTATTGTAAAAAATATAAGTGCCTCATATTTTTAAAATATACCTGGTGTTCTTTATACGAGAACACATCTAGAGCAACTTCACAAAAAACCTTAAACATTTGAAATAGTTTTACTACTGCAGAGTTTTATCATTAAATTATGTCGCTTTCCGTTATACGAGAATCCTTCTAAAAGTAATGCCTCCTTTTATTAACTCAAACGATGAAGAACTACGACGACTTGAGTAGTTCCATTGAAACGTTTAAAAACTTAACAAAACGAAAATTTCTTAATGTGCGGAATAGTTATAATACCGCAGAATATTACAGTTTATCAAAAGCTATGTCTTTTATACAAAAATTGTCCCTAATTTAACTCATTATATTTTTTTTATTGAAGAAGGATCAAAAGCTACGAAGTTTGTGTTACAAAATTTATATTTTTACATAGACCCGACGATCTTTAATACAATTTTACCAACATTATAAACTGGTCTTCGTGTCTCATTCTTTAACGTTTTGACGCTGAGAATTACACTGTTGTCCTCGGAAAAAAGCTGCCCACGTAATGGGTTCTTCAAAGGTTCGATCTAGTAGAGTTTTGACGGTGACAGATCAGGACTACATGGTGACTGAATCAGCGCCATTCAGTTGAACATTTCTACACATCTAAACATTACCTTCTGTTCAAACTTGCAAACGAATTTGTTTTTCTGTTCCTCCAGAATTGCACGACTTATTCGAGCGTTTAAATTGCCAACGTTTCAAGATAACGATCAGAGTTGATAGCGAACCATAATTTGAGGAAATCTACGAGAACGACACCCTTTCTGCCCCTGAATACTGAGCATATCGTTTTGCCTGAAAATATCCATTTTTGCCTTTTTCTTTACTGGGGAGCGTTAGAGATGTCATTTAACAGGATGCCGTTAAAACTTCTGTTAGTAGTGGTGACACAAAGTCTAGGCTACAGTGATGATGCGGTTCGGAATACGTCATCTTTGACTTCGTACTGATTCAACAATGCCTAACAGACATCCGTCGATTAATTTTTTTTTTTTGTCCGGCGTCAGCATTCGTGAAACCCATCTAGCACAAACTTGGCTGTATCTTTTCGTTGTATTGACACCCCTCCCATTTTACTACAAACATTTCATACATCATTATCTGCTGATTAGCTAGGATGAATTCGTTTAGGTGCGTAATATTTTTTTCTGGAATGGTGGCTGTGCATGCGCGTATGGTGAGCGCTTTTTTATTGACATCAGTGTTAACTGTGCTGACATAAACTACGAACTTTCGTAATCTTTTTCCAAGTACCGTTGATGTTGATCGATTCAATTTATTCTGTTCAATTCAATGGAACATCTCTGCTTCTGACACACATCCATGACAGTTATTTTTCTAATAATCTCATACAGTAAATATCCTGATCGAATAGATGAAACTTTCAGCTAATATATGCATTAATGCAGTCGTCATATCAGTGCATATTCTAATTTGGTCTTATTAAGCAGGGCGGAATAAAAAAAAATAGAAGACGATACTTATTAAACAACACGCTAATTTTAACCATGTTGAAGTAATAATAATTATTATTTTGAAAGCAATTATTTCTATGTTAAGCATTGAGGTCATCGGGCATCTTCCTCTCAGTACAGATAAATAAGTCTGCTGTGGGACATGAGTAAGTTGCTGGATCTACGGCAGATGTGCTAGCGGTTCTATCATATAGGATTAGCGAAATAGCGGAGGACTCGTTTCTGGAGCAATTGTTCTTTACATATCAAAGGCGTTTGATAGGGTATGGCATAAAGGTTTACTTCACAAGATCTCCACCTACAGTATAGCTGGAAATGGTTTCTCAATTATAAACTATTTCACTCTGATAGATTCATAAGAGTAGTGATTGATGGGCAGAAATCAGAATTTCACAGTATTAATATTGGGGTCCCTCAGGAGTTCACCGTGGACCCAATTCTCTTCTTGATCTATATCAATGATCCTTCAAATCACATCCTATGATCTTTTGTAGGAAATTATGCTGACGACACCACAATCTATTGAAACACATCAACAGCCGTAAATGACCAAGTTCTCTCTGGTTCTCTCTCCTCTGATCTTTAGCACGTGGTAGATTGGGGGAAAACGTGGCTGGTTACATTTAATGCATCTAAAACCAAGCTTCTATCTTTACATAATCTTCGTCCTGATCTCAATTTGACATTCAATTGGGGAGGTTCCATGTTTTTACAAGCTTATGAGCTTGACATTTATTCCTGCTTGTAAATGAAACACGTACATAATATCCGCTGCCAAGTTCGCTGGAAAAATGGTGGGTTCCTTTTACCGCTCAAGCACTGCTGCTGCTACCTATATAAAAGCCATATGCATCCAAGGATGGAGTAATGTTTACACATATCGACGGAGCTGCTAGAAAGCTTATCCTACCTTGACAGAGTTCAATATAGACTTTGGAGCCTAATGGGGGATGCCCTTTTTCCTTGCCTGTAACCTTTTTCCAACAGAAGAAAGGTTACGATCCTGTTTCTGCTTTATCGTAAGGTTCATTACACGTGGTCGTCATATGGTGGAAGATAACCGCCGGTCCTGGTTTTAGGAAGATGAGTTCTGTCTTTCGTAAATGCGTTTCAATATTCCATTTCCATTTTGCTTTAAGGACATATTGAAACGCGTATTATTAACAATATCCGTTTCTGTTTCGAGTAGTTTGTTTTAAGGAAACTGACCTCCATATACATTCCCATGATCCCCCACTCGTTTTCAGAGTTTTGCTGGCCACTAAGACACATTAATATACACTCTCATATCGTTTTATTAAGTTGATATTACAATATTCCTGCCTTTTCTTATGTCTATCTCCCTGTCTATTGCCTCACCTTCCACCGTCGACGCGTAATTCTATCTCAGTCGACACGAGCAAACAAAAACAAGCAACGATTGCCGCTCGTTGAATTCAAGCAACGTCGAAGACGCTTCCATTTTGGAGATTTAGCGATGGAAATGACTATTGGCGCGAAAACTTGAGTTCATTCGGAAGGAAAATAATGTAGATCTGACAAACGTCGTACAATGTGTAGGTGGAGAAAGAGGGGGAGAAAATAGACAACTGAGATATATAGATAAAAAAGAGGGGGATAGAGAGAATAAGAGAGTCGGTGTAAAAAAAAGAAAAAATCACAAGCAAGTTGAAAGATGAAGGAGGAACTTTATAATTCAATATATACAAAGCAAAATGTAAAAAAATATATATATATAAAAAATCATAAGCAAGTTGAAAGATGAAGGAGGAACGATATCTAATTCAATATATAAAAAGCAAAATGTGTGTGTGTGTGTCTGAGAAAATCGGTATCGTTTTAAAACACCGATCTCTCGGATGACGAAAAACTGAAAAATTAGCCCAAAACATTGATTCCTTCACCCTCAACTTGGCTGGGATGTTTTAACAAGGAGGAGTCCCTTTTTTCTTTGACATTTTCGGAAGGCATTGTCTCCCTTAGATGGACTACCTTTAATTCCAAGGCTTGTGACTTCCGGTTTTGCGATGGAAGCATTAGCTAAAACGGAAGTTTTTTTCGCCTTATTTCCCTCCTCTGCGTTACGGGTTCGAGCCAGCCTACTATTATTTTTAACACCTCTCTTCACCAGCGTTTCTTACTGTTAGTTTTATTCCCACCCCATCTGTCCACGTCCATGCTACTACAAGATTTTACACCCCTATCTCCACGCGGGATTTCTTACTACACCACTTATCCACACCCGTGCACACACACGAACACACACATACATTCAGCTTTATATATATATATATATATATATATATATATATAAAGCTGAATATCTGGGTGTGTTCGTGTGTGTGTGTGTGTGTGTGTGTCTGGTCACGAATAGGCTATATGGTTGACTATTTAAAAAAAATGATTATATATATTGATAGAAGATAGACACACAGGAATGGGTATGTTTGATCTGGCAGAACAGTGGTTCATTAAAATTGTGGGGTCTGGGTTCGCGCCTGGTCCACAAAGTATGGACATAGATGTACATAAAAATATTTGATAAGTATGTTTTAACTTAAATAGGGATGGTGTAATAAAATTGTGGGGTCTGAGTTCGCGCCTGGCCACCATAGAATGGAAATATGCCCACACTTTAATAAAGACTTTTCACATCTATCTGCGCAAGTATACTTTGATAGTTATGTTTCAGTTTGAGGAAATATGGTTTAATAAAAGTATGGGGTGTTCGTTCGCACCTGACCTGACCTGAAATATATCACAAAGTTTAACAAGGTTTTTTAATATAGATCCACAGAATAGTGTGATAAGTGTTTCAGTGTGAATAGGTATGGTTTAAAAATGATGAGGTTTATATATTTTAATTTTACTTTCATCATATTTTGCTTTGGTTTTGATACCCCCAAATTCGAACCTATCTCTTTACAACCCTTCCTTTTCATAAACTATCATACTATTATGAATAAGAGTCCATTTTCTGTACGCTGTTTTTTAACCCAGTCAACGACGGATACTTTTGCTAGTAGATATATATATATATATATATATATATATATATATATATTATTTATTTATATATATATGAATATATTTATATTTATATATATATATATATATGGTGGATGGTTTTTGGCCTGATGAGGTGATTTTCCCTGCTAGGGGGTCATTGAAACACGTTTGCTAATGTGTAGCCAATAGCTCTCCAACAATCAATATATTGCTCTGTTTCATACATTGAGCACTTTTGTGAATGACATATTGTGTTGTATGTTATGAGTTACTGAAAAACTCTACCAACAGTACAATAATATATATATATATATATACATATATATATATATAAATATACATATATATATATATATATATATAAACAATAATTAGAAGGCAGTGTCTGCAAAAGAGAGAAAGAAAAAAGTAAGAGAGAGAGAAAAAGAGAGATATAGAGAGAGAATGGGAGATTGTACATATAATAATGGACATAAATTGACAGGTGATTTATTAAGAAAGATCGCTTCATGAAACGCAATAGAGACTAAGAAAGAAAGAGATATACTATAACTGCCACACGTATATGCATTATGCATATGAGAGAAGAGATGTTGGAATGCAGATTGGGTGAGTTGGTGACTTCTATATAGAATATTAACAATTAAGACGTGGCTTAATCAAGCATAATGAATTATGCACGTTAGTGTGCACAACATCGAGAAATGCCGACGGCACAACTATAAATATTCTACAATATATATATAGAAAATGTTAATCAAACTTGCTTATATATATATATATATACAAATATATATATATATATATATATATATATATATACACGAGGAGTGAGCAATAAGTAATACCCCTGCCCCACTTCCAGTTGTCTGGTCTAGCTGAAATTTTGCAGGTGCAATGAATATATTACAGCTCTGAACTAACTGTGGTTCTGTTGGTGTTATAATGGACTCAGGTGTGGAATGGAGCCTGTTGAATATCGAGCAGTGATCCGGTTTTTGTATTTGAAAGGACGCACACCACAGGAGACTTTTGATATAATGAAAGACGCTTATGGTGATAATGCCCCATCATATGACATTGTAAAACGCTGGCATCGTGAATTCAAACATGACCGGAAGTCAGTAGAAAAAGCTGCAAGACCTGATCGCCCCTTTTCTGCCATTGATGAGGCATTTTTCTGTAAAGTTGAGGCTGCCATTTTCGAAGATCGGCGCATTACTATTCGCCAAATAGTCTAAGATGTCAAGATTAGTACAGCGTCTGTAGAAACGATCATTGATGACCATATCCATAATGCGTCTCCCAGATGGATTCCCAGGTTTCTCACACGATTCCAGAAGCAAGGATGCGTCGAGTGCTCGAGGATGAATTTAAAGATTTGCAAAGAAGATGAATCAAAGTTTTTCAAAAGACTGATTACACAGGATGAAACCTGGGTCCATCACTATAGTCACGAGACCAAAGCCCAGTCTGTGAAGTGGAAGCACTTGGACTCACCACTTCTAAAGAAGGCAGGGTGCAGCCCTCCGCTGGCAAGGTCATATTCACAGTCTTCTGAAACAAGGACGGAGTAGTGATGACAGATTTCCTGGCAAAGGGTACCATAATTACAGGAGCCTATTATGCTTCACTTTTGCAGAAATACAGAGAAGCTATCAAAACAAAAGCGGGGCAAGATCATCAACGGTAGCCTCCTTCTTCAGAACAACCGTCCGGTCCCCAACTCGCATGTCGCCAGATCAGAAGCACAAGCGTGTGGTTATGAAATCCTCCCCCATCATCCATACTCTCCTGACCTTGTACCCTCTGACTTTCACCTCTTCCCAGCCATGAAGTGGTTTTTGAAAGGAAAGCGTTTCCCAGATGATGCAGCTTTGATTTCTGAAGTAACATCGTGGTTGGAGGACCAACCTGGGATGTTCTACAAAAACGGTCTCCAGAGCTGCATCAAACGATAGGGGAAATGTATAACTCTAGGTGCTTTCTATGTAGAGAATGCCTAAAAACTGTTCCAATTTTTTTTGCTCTACTTCTATGGAAAATTGTTCAGAGGCATTACTTATTGCACACCCTCGTCTATACACGTATATATATATATATACACACCCATATATACATATATATATATATATATATATATATATATATATATATATATATATATATATATATATATACACAATAAACTATACATATGTATAATATGTATATTATAATAATGTATAAGTAAAAAAATATAAATAGACATGTATACATTTTTTACATGGGGATCACCAGTATCAAGTCCCGGAAGCCACTTGGGGATAAGAGTTATTTTGTGTACAATAATCAATGGGATAATATCATTGTAATATTTGGTACTGGAGATTTGATAAAGTGTCTTACTTAAGGACCCGAATAATTAGGAAGTTGTTTATGTTGGGTTTGAAGACGTCCAAGTTGTAGCAAGGTGGGAAACAGACAAACGGAAGAGAATTCCGCAGGCGTGTACTTCTCAGAAAAAAGCTATGTTCATGGAATCTACGTTTTTATTTAGGCACAGATAAAAGATAAAGAAATTACTGACAGTGGTTTTAGCTAAACGGGTGTTTACCATGAACGATTGGCGAGGTAGGTCCAGAGATTGGAACTCAGACGAGCACTTGCCATGGAAATAACGATATAAAATACAGGCTCGCAACGTCTCTTCTGTGGGAGAGAGGTTGCAGGTAAGAGGAGAATAGAATATCGCCCACCAAGCAACGATTTCGTACTTTGTCAAGGCTGGATAGGATGTTTTTTGAACCTCCAGCCAAGATGTGGCAGCAGTACTCCATTTTTGGACGTACTTGGCTTTTATAGAGATAGAGAATTGCATCAGTAGTTAGATATCTTCTGTAGCGGTAGAAGGATCCCACAATTTTCCCAGCGGCCCGGGCAACAGACTTGATATACGTGT
>NC_136512.1:24017100-24062100 GCF_053919585.1 Euprymna scolopes | reverse complement strand
GTTTCTCCTTTCGATGGATTGTTTAAATTATCGCTCATGAGTACATATCAATGTAAGAAAACCTAAGAACACTGCCAGATACATATTGTATTTTTTTTTAATAAATGTCACCACTTATCAAGGCCATGAGACCGCTAGAGGATAAAAATTATTGAGTATACAGTAATCAATTGGACCATATCGTAGTAGTGGTTATTAATGAACATTTAATAGATTCGATTACTTAAGGGGGCAGTTCAACAACAATTTGTTTATGTTGGAATTTAAGACAATCAAGTTGTAGTCAGATGGGAAACAGCCCAACAAAATAGAGTTCCACAGGCGGGCAGTTCTAAGAATGAAGCATTTTTCGGGGAATCTATGTTTTCATTTTGACACAGTTAAAGAGTTGGGAAAGTTATTGACCGTGGTGTCAGCTAGACTAATGTTTTTCGAATAAGATTGGCGAGGGGGGCCAGAGATATAGGTTCAGACGAGCAGTTGCCGTGAAAATAACGATAAAACAGAATAGCCGGCAATATTCCTTCTGTACGAGAGAGGTTGCAGGGAAGAGAAATGTGAATCCCGCACTAACCTACGAAGTCTAGTTGGTACTCTGTCAAGGCAGTATAAGCTGCTTCAAGCAGCTCCTGCCCAAAGGACGAAGAAATACTCCATCCCTGGGCGTACTTGGCTTTTATATAGATAGGGAATTACATCAGCAGTTGTGTGCAATTTGCAAAAAAAAACCCAAAAAAAATCAGCATTTATTGAGTATATACAGAGCCAACTCATACACACCAATTGCTTTTATATATATATATATATATATATATATATATATATATATATATATATATATATATATATATATATATATACATATTAGCTTGACAATTTTTTTCCGTTATTTTATCTAGATGTTTTAAAATAAAGATAAGAACTTACAACTATTTAATAAATGATGTGCGCTCCATTAATGTTCACAACGTTTTGCCAACGTTTAACAAGGTACCCAATACCTTTTTTTTTGGTAGAAATAATTTGATTTTGACTCGAGAAATATAATATTTCAAATACATTTTCAAAACACAATATATTTAAAAGACGGCTTGAACTTAATTTACCACCAAATGTATTATTTAAGGTTGCCATAATAAATTGTGAAGATATGTCATTTAATTAACAATTTTGAGCATACAATATGTATGCATTGCGTGTGTTATAAGTCCTATAGTAAGAGATTCGACGTCTGTAATTTAACATAACGCATCATAGATTGAAAATTTTGATCACTATTCGCAATTAACGAAGAAAATATACGCTATTACCTAACGGTCGAAATATCGATATTTAGTATTCAAATAATAATTCATCATTCCCTTTTGGTGAGCATTCACCAAATTTTTAGATGTTTATAAAGGATTAGAGTGACAATTGAATGAAAAGTATGAAGTTATCTCACAGTATTCAATAAAGTAGCCAAGAAATAGGAAATATTCGGCCCCTAATAATTTTCATATTTTACCGCTATCTGTATTTAATGCTTCAGCCCTCGTCACTTCCCCTGGTCAGGTGTGTAAATGTTAAATTCCCTTTAATACATATGTGCTTTAGATAGAATGACATTTTTTGTGAGAAAAACTGGCGGATATCCCTTTAAAAGTAGTTCTGGAACATAAGTCATGTTCGAGCGATGCATCCGTTCAGTCTCGAAAGACAAAGGAGACCACTGTAGGGGCAGTTGCGCGTGTAACTGTGAGGCAAGAGTCGCGCAATCCCTAACCACGCATCTTCTGAATCGACACTGTTTGGGCCCAGTGGCAAGGAGAAGACTAGGGCGACTGGATACAATGCCGAGATAAGCGGAGAGAACATCCATTCAGTACTGACCAGGCTCAAGGCTGCTTAACTTCAGTGATCAATCGGGAACCGGTGTGTCAACGTAAATATGCCGTATGTGTAAGTCAATTTAGTCAATTCATTCCGTCTTTCTTTCGATATTCCGAGGAAAATAGACATTTTCAGGGCGCTCATAATGCAGCTAATTATACATAGTGATATGTGCTATTCTTTTACCTCTATCTCTCTCTTACTGTAGCACACGAGAGTAGTCCGTCACTCTGTGATATCAAGTTACTTTTCTCGATTTAATAAAGAATTATGTATAATTACTATCAGCATTCGAGTTTTTTTTTAATTTTGCAAATACTTGTATTTCTAAAGTGTGTATGATGATTTATAAACGTGGTCGTAAGTAACCATCTAATTCATAAAACTCAACATACTAATACGAGAGTCTTCCTTCATTTAAAGTTCATTTCTTTATAGACTCAAGGTCGCAAAGTAGAGCGAGGCAGGTCAAATGACTGCAATTTTTGTGGGTCGTTTTTGATGTTTTTAACTGAGATCAAAATTGCAAACAGAATCGCACTTGGTAGATGTAATTTTAACTTAAAATTTCCTTACATGCATGCGCCGTTATATTATTATTCAAGTTATGCGACAAACGACTCATGTTTTACTTACCCTTGGACAATAGCACAAACGGTTAAGATTTAGACTAGAACGCTATATGTTTTGGATTCAATTCTAGCTTGTTGGACCGAACGTGTATTTTTGTACTTTTGAAATCACTATTATATACTTGCTATCCTGTAGAGGTCAATAGAGAATTGGTCCTATTATAATCAATAAGGAATTTGAACAAAATTAAAATATCCAGTTTACGCCCGAGCAACGCCAGGTGTCCTGTAAGTAAGGTATAAATCGGCATAAAATTTAGTAAAAATTAGTAAATAAAATTAGGTGTGCTGATCAGATGCCCACGAAAAAAACATAATAGAAAGCAAAAAATAACTGAAACTATACCTTGACTTTATTGACTTAAATCAACGAGTACAAAATTTCCAGATAATGAATTACTACCGTTTATTGCTACAGCCATTACCTTTCGAGACAGGAAAAAAAAACGGCAGGGATTGTCGATGTAGTGAACTGTGTAATTGTCCTAAACAGAGTTTTTATAACTTTCTTTTTAAGATAAACACCTAATGAGTACTTGACTTAATATTTTTTACACAGTGATCACCACTTATCAAGGCCCGGAAGCCACTCAGGGATAAGGGTTATTGCAAGTTCATAAATTCCCCTAAGAAGCTATATACAATAATGGAGAGGGTAGTTTATTCGAATGACAGTCATTAGAGCAAAGAGTGCTTTCAATATTTGTTTCAGATATCAAAACTGGGAAGAGGTAGAAGCGAGAGTATGTATAAGTGGAAAGAGGATACAGGTCAGATGAAATCAGGCATTAATATACGATGTTTACAATTGAAAATTAAATTGTGAAGGGTCAGACTTTTATTCCAGGTTTCGAAACACGATTTTGTAGAATCGGGTTTGTTTCGAGGTTAACTTTTCATATGCAAGAATAATATAATTTTGCAGACTAGTTAGTCTCAATACAAAACAATGTTGTAATATCTATCTTTTTAAAAGTAAGAAACAATCAACTGATAACACTTTATGTCTGGAACTTCGAAAATCATTATATACACTATATATGCTCTGGAACACAGTGAAAAGGCATTCATTTTTCTTGGCTCTTTTTTCTAAAATTTTCCAAAATTTGTATTGAAAAATATTTGTGAATTATAATAAAAAGTATATGGCGCACTTATTTGAAGTTTTCCAGATTATTGCTTAAACAACACTTGACCTGAATGTTTATATATACTATAATGAGCCCTGTATCAACTTTTAATCCAATTTGGAACAGTCATCACGCACACCTTTTTGAAGAGAAATTCAGTAAATGTCACATAGCCAGGAATAGGCATTTGCCCGTCCTCTGGAAGAGGGAAAAGTAATCGCTTCGTACCACTATAATAAAAACACTCCTCGATGTTTTCGTTCAGTCATTATTTAATATTGAGACCGATATGTCTCCAACCTCACTGCTCTCCCATGTGGCTATATTAAGCGTTAGCTTAAGCACTGTAACTATTAATTAATGTTCGTTTGAAAGAGTCGGTCTATTTCTGGTAAACGTTTAACTACGTCATCAGCGTTGAAACTGGCTTCAACTCTAACCGGGCTGATCATATAGACACTTGTATAAACTTGTTGATGATTACGGTTATCCTAAGGATGATTATGGTGATGATGCTGATTTTTATGTTAATTTATACAACTCTTTTCCAACTCCTAATAACATCGGTCCTGGATATGAGCTTAAACTATATCAAGTGGGGAGACACCAACTTGCGGGATTTGGGAAGTTTTGAGTCACCCTTTAATTGCCATTGCTCCCAGGTTCACTCTGATCCGGAGTAGTAGTACCTATTAGGGTCCCACCTTTGGGTTAAATAGAAACCGACTTGAAAAATATATATATATTCTATTTAAAAATATTTCTTCAAAATCACTGGATTCAGTATTAAATAACCTGAAAAGGGTTGATATGCCGTCAAACAAAAAAAATACAACCAGCCTAATAACATCTATGATTTATATTTTACAAATATTACTCTGTAACTTGTTAAAAATTACAGTATTATCTTTCAGAAGTGTTACAATAGTAAATATTATTGAGTTGATGAATTTATCAGCATTATGAGAATGATGGAATATGGATGTATTGCAATGGGAAGTATAATAAAGCGATCGACACTGATCAATTAGACATCGATAAACTCCGAATCAAGATATCCCGGAATACTGTTATCACTCTTCTGTTTTATTTACTTATTTTAGGAGTCCCCTACCTGTACTTTAACCATAAATAGAATACATATGTATTCGAAAATTTCCTAAAGATTTTTATCTAACAAAAACTGAGTAAGTAAAGGTATTAAGAACATGAATTTCCTCTACCTGATTAACCATTTTTATCTGTTACTAGCAGGCCGTCTGTCATAGCCCGGTCGTAAAATACGCTTTAATATTGTATTTTCATTAACGCAGCTTTTCTATTCATATTTATATTAGACTGGGCCCAATATATTGTAAAAGTTTTAAAAGTTTTTGTTTTTTTTTAATAGCACATATGGCATCATCGAAAATTGAAATCAAGACGTTTCACTTCAAATTTCCTTTTTTTCTATTGACCTTAATGCCTGGGCTATGAAGACATGTTTGCTGCAAATCTAAAAATTTAAACATGAACCAATAGCTATTACGTTACGCATGCGTATTCGTAATGATGTTGTTCGACTTTCGCCTGGCAAATTCCATTTCTTTAATTTTCCCACTTTTGCACCGATTTTCCCAAACTAAAACACTAATATAAGGTTTCTGATGGGTATGACTGTCCGATATATTATGTTTCATGTATGTAGTCCAAACACTGACAGATGAGTTTTATGGGGAACTTTTTTAACAAATATATATTCGCATACATTGATATACGTATATAAAAAGAAGCTTGTGTTTATTCTAACGTTTTTACGCAAATATTTTGAAATTATAAATAATGTAAAATATCTGCATGAATATAATTAAACGTAATATTTAACTAAAGATGATCATCCCAAAAGAAAACGGAATAAACTAACAAGGGATTAATTAAAATGAATGTTTTAAAGAATATGCAAATGAGCCAGATCTGTGCCTATAAATTAAATTTTCCTGCATTATTATTGAAATGGTGTTGTTTGGAGAATCGTAAGCAGTCGCTACTTGGTCTATATTGTAATGAAGTGTGTCACACACGTTATATCAGAATGATATTAAGCATATAACGCTAGTTACAAGACGCCTTAAATAAGTTTGCAGCTTTTTTTCCCATGGGAATTTCCTTGATAATACGCATATGAAACTCTAGGTTCCTTCAAATTAATCTTCTCCATTTGCAAAGCACTTATTGTACTGTTCCAACAAGTTCTGGAACGGCTTATTGGAATCCTCTTGTGTAAGCGTGCCAATGACTCAAATCATATCCGCTTTCATCTCCTAAAGTGTCTCAAAACGATAGTCTCTTATGTTTTCTCGGGGCGTCACACAATCAGAAAGGTATAGACGGTTAGAATGGTGAGGAACCGTGGTCATGTTAACGTCTTTCTTTCTGATCTTTACTGAACACCACTTGGATAAACCTCACGCAAATCTTCTGCATCTTCAGTTCCTTGCGAATAATTCTGTGACAATTTCCACACTGATATCAAACTATGCACTTATTGTCTCCATAGACACACGAGTGCCCTTATCCCTGAAAATCTTTATTTGCCAATCATCTTTTAGGTTCTGATTTCCTAACTCCTTATACACAACTCAAAATTCCTCACAGACACTCTGCCTCCCTTAAAACACTAATGCAACTCTAAAACTGTTGCTGTATTCATGCAAAATGGTCTAAACGCAGTCTGAAGCATTACGTAGGTTTCTGTAGCATTTCTCCAAATTATAATAAAATTTTATTGCATATCGTTCTTCTAAAGTGATTTCACCTACGAGTTGCATTCTTTAAAAATTTACCGGCTGTGACAATCAGGCTCTAGTAGGATGTATGCCAGCCATTTTCTGTACTGTTCATTTGAACCTGAAATCATAAAAAAATCATTAATCATCTCCGAAGATGTATAGCAATAACATACTGAATTTTTACGAGCCTACGATTATTTTAAAGCTAAAAAAAACTACATGGAAACTTATTGAAGACCCATCATAACAATTTTAATTGTTAGGAGAATCGAACTTGTAATAAATTGCTAATTTGATGTAGGGATACTATGATCTTTGATAATATAGCAATAAATAATCCACCCTGATCAGGTGAAAAGTTGATAAAGAAGCGCCAGCGTTTTCGTGCGCTACTTCCGGGTTCTTCATACTTTTATGCAAATATCAAACTTAGTTTACATTTAGCTCTATTCTTACTTTGGGAAAAAGGTAGTATCCGGCCTCATGACTGCACTTTTCTGATAAATATGTGTCAATATATAACACTTTTTAAGCCGCATTGCAATGGTTAATATACTAAATTATGATTGGATAATTAGATATTTGCTAGGTGGTTCTGAAAATTTATCTGATCTTAATCTTAGGAAATTAAATTAATATTTATAGCAAACCGAAACAATTATAATAATGTTGTGTTTTACAATATTATAATTATTTTCTAATCCAAACCTGCGGCGCCTCAGAGTCATAAAGCCCCGTCATTTTACACGCGTAATAGGTATCTTAGTTCGATAGTTTACTATTAGTACAATACATTCGATCATGGGGTCTCCAAATATTTCGAAAAAGGATCTATATTACTTACTTTTCAGAGTTACGAGAGCCGAAGTCGGAAAAAATAACCTAGATGCACTTGATGCTGTTTTGCTATTTAGCTCTATTTTTAGTGAAACTGGATCTCCAAACTTCATCCTAGCTAAATAAAGAAAAGAAAAGAACCACACTATATTCACACATGTCTATTAAAAAACATTTTTTTTCTGAATATTTTTTTTTTGATGTCTGCGGGCTGATATAAAGATGTGGCGGGCAAAATCGCGTTTTGAACCCCTAATTTAAGACGGTTTATGTTCACGTTCAGCAACGAGCAACACGGGAATGCTGGTAAATTCCACTTTATTATGATGATATACCAGCTTATTTATATTATGATAGTGTACCAGCGTATTTATATTATGATGGTATACCAGCTTATTTATATTATGATGGTATACCAGCATAGTTATATTATGATGACATACCAGCGTATTTATATTTAATGATATACCAGCGTATTTATATTATGATGATATACCAGCGTATTTATATTATGATGGTATACCAGCGTATTTATATTATGATGGTGTACAGCCGCATTTATGTTATGATAAATAGCTTAAAAATGACCGATTGTGTAGATAAATAAATAGAACGTTATTGTAAATCATTTTATTTCTTAAAATATTTTTAGATATTTTTAATGAGAAAGAGTTATGGTCGACAAACATATCAACAAATGTAACCCATCACGTGCACGTTAACTCGTGTTAATATAATAAAGGTTCATGACATTTGACAAATGATGTACACCTTTAAAAAATGAGACATTTGGAGCTGAAGTGTTTCGATAAATACTAGCTGATCATCAATCCCGCGCGGCCGTATCCGAGATTGAATTTACTACACGAGATTGTTGTGCAATTCAAATCTTGCCGATAGCTGACAATTTGATGCTTCGCCAGGAATATCAAGGGTATTTTTTTATCGCGACTCCATCACTAGATTGGGTGCAAACCACGACTTTGTTGAGTCCCATCTACCTTCGAGAAAAGGATAGACCGCGCCAGTTTCTCAATCTGGTATTTTATCTCGCGGTACATACAGCGCCTCGCCTTCCCAAATAGTCATCCATATTGTACTGGCCAAGCGCAACATGGCTTACCTTCGGTGATCTGGCGAGAACCAGTCGGTCAACGTGATTTTGCCGTATTTAATACGGCACATCAGCTGATATGTACTAATTATTTTACCATTTTCGTAAATTTCGTTAAGATACCAATCTACGTAATTTCTTCTACGTATAACTATGCTATACAAGTAATAAAATATAATTAAACACAAATGAACAGTAAAACTATACAAATTAACATGTGTTCTAATAGTACAAATAGGCTCTGGATATGACCTTAAACTATATCCAATGGTGACGCGCCAGCTTGCGGGGTTTGGGGAGCGTGGAACACCCTTTAATTAGCATTGCTCCAAGGTCCACTCTGACCCGGACTAGTTGTACCTATTAGGGTCCAAACTATGGGTTCAATAGAAACCGACCTAAGAAAAAACAAATATACTCTATTAAAAATTGTTTTCAAAACACTGGATTCGACATTATATTACCTTAAAAGGGTTAATATGCCGTAAAACAAAAACAAATAACGAACCAAACAATATTTCAAAACAACCAACCTATTGTAAAAACTTTTCTAATTTTCTTAGATTTATGACTCTGCGGTTATGAGTAACAAACAACATAAGACAAGCCAAGCTGATATCTTTAATTAAGTAACACATATTTACGATTCCTGTTCAGAAGACATTATTGTTTTAATCTCTATGTGATACTTTTGCTTTCGAACCATTATATTAAAAAAAGGTTTCATTTCACAGTTTTTAATAACCAAGTATCACAACTAGTACATATATTTTTATATGCAGGACTATCGTCTTTTTTATTCTTAACACTCTTTACAAATGATGTGCTTCCATATTTCTTTGTGGAACAACAACGAGCCGAAGCAGCGCCATCTTTCTGAATACACGCTCTGTGGTACAGATTTGGCAATAATTAGAAATATATTTGTCCGCATATTTCTTCTCGAGAATAGGAAAAAAAATAATTGACAACTGGAAGGCATTAACAAAGAATATAAATCTGCAAAAAAGAAAATTTATTTTTCACACATTTTGCAGAATATACACACATACCCCACTATATATATATATGTATATATATATATATATATATATATATATATATATAATTATATAGCTATATATATATATATATATATAATTATATAGCTATATATATATAATTATATATATATATATATAATTATATATATATATATATATTATATATATATATATATATATATATAATTATATAGCTATATATATATATATATATATATATATATATATATATATATATATTCATGGAACAATCTTTTATTTAACAAAAATATCATTATTATACGTACATGCTTCGCATATAAGCTTATACTCACATCAATATATACATATGCATGCGTGTCAATGAATATGGACGATGAACCTGTTTGACTATATACGTGTATTCTTGAAACATTCCATACGTACATGTCTTATTCTAACACATGATAATAAATATAAACACCCACACATACATATGTGTGTGTGTACGATAATTTTCTAACAGAATATTTAATAGTTTTCTTCAGCCCAACAAGGCAAGTAAAGATGTTGTTACAGGACAACATTTTCTGATCAAGAATCAGCAACCTAAAAAAAACTAAATTAGCGAAAAGTCAACTGTGCATGCACCCAGACATACACACACACACACACACATATATATATATATATACATATATAACATATATATATATGTATATATATGTTATATATGTATACATATATATATATATTTATAACTACTTCATTTACTCACATAAAATTAATATACGAAAGTATCGATTTATGCGTAAACTTTAAGTATTTACTTCAAAAGTGCTCAATACGTAGGTAGAGCTAGTTAGTAATTTATAAAATATATATGGCGATTAAGCTACACTGAATATTCAGCGTTTCATCCACTCGAGGATTCGTCAGTCTTATGCATAATTGATGAAACGCCGAATATTCAGTGTAGCTTAATCGCTATATATATTTTATAAATTACTAACTAGCTCTACCTACGTATTGAGCACTTTTGAAGTAAATTTACATAAGCCTGACGAATCCTAGAGTGGATGAAACGCCGAATACTCAGTGTAGCTTAATCGCTATATATATATTATAAATTACTATATATATATATATATATATATATATATATATATATATATATATATATATATATATATACGACTATACCTATGATGCAAATGAGGGAAATAATATTCCAACCTAAAGGAGAGATACGATAGGAGTAAACCAAATTTTATATTCATCAATGTTTGGTCTATATTTCAGATCTCAAGATAGTCGTTAAATAAAGATAAAACATTCATGATTATATACATTCATGTATACATGTAGCCACACATTCATATACAGATTTATATAGATATATAGATATATAGTTATATAATTTATCAGAGCAATATTCTCTGAATGAAACCCTCATGTATATGTAATTTTTTCAACAGTAACTATCGAATAACGATCGTTTTTAATATATTATGTTTGTTTCTGTGATTGTTGTTACCGCTTTGATTCGCCGACTTTACTCTTACGTCATAAACGCGACTACGTTATGTATGTGTTTGGCCACGAATTTAGGTTACGACAATATTGTTACAATATTACGTTAGAAAATATTTACAGCGTTCCGGAAAAGTCACTGCAGTGTTTTGGACTTAACTGGATTCTGTATTTTTTTTATATTGTTCTTTAATTTTTACACAATCTGACTAAAGAGAATAGTTTTTAAAATGCAAAATGCAAACATGCATTATTCAAGAAAAATGATGTATTTTAAATGTTGCTGATTTTCAGCTTCGCATATGTGTGCTCTTTCGAAATCATTATTCATGACAGATTGCAGAATCTCTGGGCTGCGATTAAACGCCTTTGTTTCTTTCCGGATATTTTCCTTTAATTCTTGTACCGATTGGGGTTTATCAAAATATACTTTTCCTTATAAATATCGACACAAGTAAAAGTCAGGGCTAGTAAAGTCTGGGAAACGTGGTGGTCAAATGACATTGCCACAGCGACAGATAATATTGTCGCCAAATCCTTGCTTTAAACGCTCTATAGTGTTTCTCGCCGTATGTGTTGTTACCCTTTCTTGCTGAACCCATAATCTGGGTCATATTTGAAATTTGTGTATGCAGGAAGTCTGTAATCAGAGTCAAGCATCGCTCTAGTAACAGTGACAGCATTTCCGTCCTGATCTTCAAAAAAAATTAGGTCCAATAATGTCCTCTGTTACTGTGCACCCGCAGTGTACATTATGGGAATCAACTGCTTTTGCTGAATTGCCCGTAAATTTTAAGAGCGCTCAAAGCTGTAATTTTGTTTGATAACGAATCCATTCAAATAATAATGGACTTCATTTGACATGATCAACTTTTGTAGAAAATTGAGGTCATCTTGGGCAGTTCTTGCATTTGAACTGCATATTGAAACATTGCTCGAAAATATTTATGTTTAAAGTGTTGAAAAAGCTGGAAAATGTTTTAAACTGTACAGAGTATTGTGTAGTAAGCTTCGACACATCCCAATTTGTGTGGAAAGTCGAAATGCTGTTTAAGGATGTGTCTTCACGTTCTCTCGCAGTATTTCGCTTTTATAATTTTTGATGACGTTTCGAGGTCTGCCAGCTCATAGGAGATCAAGTGCAGCTCATCAGTCTTCAAATCGGCGCACGATGTTTTAAGATGTGTTGTGAGTTGAGTTATCTCTTACGTGAAAATGCCGTCGAAAAACTCTTTGGGTCAAAAACAACTGACCCATGATTTTAGTAAAAGAAGTCCCAAACTTTCTTACGTTGTTTAATGTTATACTGATCCGTAATCAATTCCAATAACAGTATCTGTAGAATATAAGCAATAGAGAAAAAATAATTATTAATGGTAGATTAACAAAGGTGTATAATCCTTCAGTGACTTTATTTATGTTTATTTATCATTATTCAACGTAAATATGCTTTAAGTATTGATAATTAAAGAACACGAAGCATGCATGATATAAGTTAATAATAATTAAAAAGTGTGGACGTCAAGTTTCCTAGTGTTCTCCGCTGGACGTTTTTAAAATGCTAACTTACAGATACATGTAAAGCATACAAAATATAATTCATGAGTCTTGTTTTAGTGCTAATTTGCATTTGAGCCCTGTAAATTAATGAAATGTCTTCGTTCGTTGTATATGATCAGTAAAGAATTATAATGATCGTTATAATATTGTTTACGTCATAATGTTGTGCGTATGTTACAAAGATGATTATAGACATTGTATAATAACGAATGTAGCAAACGCGTAAAATATGAATAATAGAATTAAAATAAAAAAAAATAGAAAGACAACACCAGAAGCTTGTACTGAAGGTTCTATGTTTAAAACTGAATATTTCGAGAGCAAAAAATGTAAATCATATAAATCTTTTTAAAAATCAGTTATTTTCATTGTTTCCCTCATACATCATCTTTTTTTGAGGCTTCACTTAATCTATTCTGACTGAAGTAGAGGAGTTAGTAATTTATCTAGATTCAAGCAATGTTTATTTTTATATTTTGGTTCCAACCACATTTTTTGTTCATATTTCTGAAGCTATGTGTGCCCCTAAATAAAATAAACGACATGAAGAATCGAATTTTCGATGTTGGGAGTAATGTAAACTGAAATAATACAGTCAAAATTATATTACACAGGCAAAATGTACTAACGACGAATATGAACCATGCTCTAAAAATAACTTTATTATTTAAAAGAAAGATACTTACGATGGAAACGATTAAAGCATAAACCCCTATTCTATACTTACAAAGAATTTACTAATCACAAGATCGCATTAAAACAAACAAACTGGTCCAGATAAAGAAAGACAAATTTGATCTATTCTGAACATGCGAACATAATTAACTATACTGTATCTTTGTTTGGGTGACCATTTTGGGATTCTGGGCGCTGTATGTGTTCTCCGCATATCTCGGCTTTTGTTTCTAGTCGTCTTATACACTTCACTTGCCACTAATATTTAACAATGTCGACTCGAGAGAGATTGGTTGGAGATTGTTCACCTCCTGCCAGAAAGATTTTCACGAGCAGGAACCCCTTCGTAGGTAACCATTATCTGTCAAAGAATGGGGTGGTACTTTATCTCTGTCTAACATGTTTATGAACGGCTCTTAAAAATTATCAAACTTGAAAATGCTAACGAAACAAAAATTTAATATATTATTTTTAATTTTAATTCGTTTATTGAGATGAGTATTATTATCTGACCAAAATGTTGTGAAACAACAACAGCTATGGATTTTAGTAATTGCTGAGAATGCAGTAAGGCCATTCGGAGTTTCAATCCCGCCGTAGTTACCACATGATGAAAGCCAGAAGAATAGTTGGCTGAAACGTCGTGAAACAACCTAAACTCAAACAAAACCAACTTGCTTCCTCCCTTGAGACTTAGACCTAATTTAGATAATATTGAAACATTTCTCCTTAAAAACACCCCGGATATCTTTGCACTAAGTGAGACCAACCTACACTCCTCCATCCCCTCTAACTACTTTAACATGCCTGGATATATCCCCCTCTGCCCTAAGGAATCTGACTGACATATGCACGGACTTGGAACCTATATTCGAAACGCCCTCCCCTTGACTGGAGAAACAAAACAAGAATCGGACGATCAGTTTTTATGCAACATGCAACTTAACGTTAGCTACTTTATTTACTCTACCGCTCTCAATCGACCCAGGACTGTACCCTAATAAATTGTCTTTGGCAGCATAGATACAGCACTTTCCCTCTACACTAGCTAACAAGTGCATGTATTTGGAGACTTCAATGTGCACCAAAGCAACTGGCTTGGATTTTCTACTTACGCAGACACAGCTGGTAGCACAACACATAGCTTCTCCATATCTCTTTTCCTCTCACAAATGGTTACGTTGCCAACCCGTTTCCCACACCAGCAAGCACAACACCCATCACTCCTAGATCTGTTTCTAGCCACAGTTCCCGATGATTGTGTTACAGATGCCCACAGCCCACTTGGGAATGTTGATCATGTAGTGATAATAGTTGAAATCGCCTAAACTCTACAGTCAACACTGAAGAGCCATTGTTCAAAACAAGGAGATATTATAAAAAGGCAGACCGGGAAGCTATCAAGGATCTCAGCAGAGATGCCCCATGGGAAGATATCCTTTCTCTTCCAGCTGAACAGTGTGCAAATGAGACCACTGAATGGTTAAAATTGAAGCACACTTCCCACGGTTTACTTTTACTTGTGCAGCTGCCATTGCGCAAAGAAGTAACTGTAAGAAAAAAATAGAGACAGCTAAGAGAGACCTTTTCTGAAACCACTAAAAAACGCATCGAAGCACAGCAATTAGAAACCCGTGATTTCTGGAAAATCTAAAGCAGTGTAGTAAATAATGGACAATGAACAATTCCCACACTATTCAATAATCAGGCTTTCCAGTCGGGTTGCATCCAACTTCACAGTGGATTATGCCAACCACCCCTCCCTCACATTATTTGCGGACAGACGCCACATAAGACGACCTCTTATCAAATGCATGCTACCATAAAAAAATCTTGACACTGCAAAAGCATGTGGACCTGATCTCATCCCGGCTGTGCTATAAAAAAGTATTCCGCTGAAGTAGAAGTAGCTCCAGTTCTCTCAAAACTTTACAACAAATGCCTTAATGAATCTTGCTTTCCTGGCTGCTAGAAAACTGCTTCAGTGGTACCAGTTTCCAAGATTTCTGGCGAAAGAACTGACCAAGTAAATTACCGCCCCATTAGCCTCCTCCTACATTTTTCTCTCTGAGATGGGTATAGAATATGCTGATGACATACGCTCTATAACAGACACGACAGGGAAACAAATAAACACATATCTAAGGAAATGGAAAAAAACACTGCAGGATGACTTCCAATCTGTAGTGGAATGGGGACAAAAATGGATGGTCACATTAAATGCTGCCAAGACTATACTTGTTTCCTCCACTAATTACAAGAAACTTCCTCTACCACTAATAGCAATCGTCAAAAACTCTTGATCTGGACGTATTTCTTTAAAACTCATCGGCCTAACGTTCACTAGAAACATGATTAAGAACAATTATATTGAGAGCATTGCCAGAACCGCTGCGAAGAACGCAGGTTCTCTCTACCCTTCTAGAAAGCTACTAACGCCCGAAAGTATCTGGTACGGTTATGAGGCCACCATTTGCCCATATATGGAGTATTTTTGTCATATTTGGGCAAGTACATCTGCTACTAGTCTCTTGCTCCTAGACAAGGTTCAAAAGAGAGTCGCCAACCCGATACGTCCTGAATTGTCATCTACGCTTCAGCCTCTGTCCCAGCGACGAAATGTTGTATCCCTCTGCTTGTTGTACACGTATTTTAGCGGTGAATGCGGCCACCAACTGCAGGCACTTGTACTCCGTCGACATGAATATCCCTGACAAACCCGACAAGCCGTTTAATCCCACCCCTTCACAGTAGATATCCCTAGATGTAAGAACTCCAGTAGTTTTTCCCCATAACCGCTAGACTTTGGAATTTTCCTTCCGGGTCCATGCTTCCCCAACTGTACTGACATGCAGAAGTTCAAAATGTAACGCGAACCGACATCTTGCTGCCCAACTCCCTACATAGTACCGATGTAGCTTATGTCCTTGATAGTAACCTCTTGCATCAAAGTGGCAATGTGCTTTGTTTGAAGTGAGAATGTAAAAATAAAAAATAAATAAAACTTCTTTTTAATTAAGAAAGATGAGGATAATAGCCCGCAATGAATAAATTAAAAAAAAGTTAATGTTGAACATTCTGCTCAGTCTCCGACTAAAAAGTTATTCTAAATATTGTTCCATAATTCAGATTTTAGAGCTGAATTACATTCTTTTATACATTCAAATATAAAAAAACAACAATTTCATTGGCTATATGCGGTAAAAAAAATTGCTTCCTTTCGAATTAAAACAATGTTTTTTCTCATTCATGGCTTGCTATTTTGTAACAGTACAGTTCTCATTCAGAAAGCCGTTCAGAACAGGCTGTTTGTAATTTTTTTCTAAATAAAGCAAAAGAAAGGGGTGAGAAATACCAAATAAATTAAAAACAAAAAAACAAATGCATAATAACTAATATTACTTTTCTACCAAACTAGATGATCTTATGGAGTTTTCATTTATTTGAATATTTTTTCTGTTAAAAATACATGTAAGCTCAAATTCTTATAAATGAACGTCTTCATTCCAGGTTTCTTACGTTGAGCATGTTTTTGTTTTTTTTATGTTTCTTATAATTCAATAAAGACAGATACCGTTGAAAGCTCAGGGACTTTATATTTACACTTCAATATTGGTAAGTTTATTGCATACTAGCTGGTCAGCCGACGTTGCCCGGTCAAACAATAAGCTTCAACATGAATACCATGCGCGCACTAGAGGTTTTAAATTATTAGCCTTTGCAACTACAATACAGAATCCCAAATTTCAACAAAGTACCTCGTCTTGACCTTCTTACCTATGCTATTCGATGAATCGGAATGATAGAGCACAGGGATTTGAATAGATCGCTATTTCATCTAAATTCAGTTTTAGCCAGGAATTCTGATGCAAGTAAAAGTGTGTTTATATCAGAGTTATGTGTCCTTTGTGTTTTGCAATATTTTCAACTTTTACGTTATATAATCTAGGTCCATGGTGGACTTTACTGGAGTAAAGCACCATCCTGGGAAAAAGCTTTAAAACGCGGCCTGTGGTTGACATTTTATATACAGATTTGATGAATATATACTCATATAATATGTATTATCTCAATTTCTACCGTACAATTATGCGTATAAAAACTCTTGAAGGTTTGCTTTAAAAAAAGCGTGTCAAACATCCAGAATTAGTACACCCAATTCAGAAAAGTTCAAGTAGTTCTACGGCATTCCTTGGAACGTGCGGAAGAGTCTATCTTTATCTCTACCTGTACTATCACATTGAATTTATTTTGTGCGTGTTAGTTGATTTCTCATAGATTCCGAAACGTCATAGGTTTTCTTTTGCAAAAGCCACACAAAGATAATCAAAATATCTCGAAGTGTTCTTAAATGGTTTTGTACAGTATGCAAAATCGAAGAAATCCGATCCTGAAAATAGTTTTACTTACAGAGAAAATAAATGGTTTTACAAGAGAATATTTTACGTTACACCGGCCAAGGAGGTAATTCTCAACAAATTACTAGAGATTCAATTCTCAGCGAATGATTTTTTCTTAAAAACAGAATTGTTGCCGTTTAGATATATATCTCGGTGGTAGCGTATTCGAATATAGATCGAGTGGCCATATGTTAAAATTGTCGTGCACCTCACCGTTTTGTGTACTTTTTTTATTAACAAGTAAAATTTACGATGAAAGCAGAGAAACCATTTAAAATCGCCACAAATCATTTGCTCATTTGCATATTTTAAAATAATCATTAATCAGCAGTGAAGTTTACAGATCATTCATCGTTAAACCCAAATATTAGTTGACGTGATATTGTAAACAAACATATTTTTATTTAATACGGAAACGACACAATGACTATTATTTCTTTCTTTATTTATTTTTAGAATTCATATACTTGACAAATTATTACTCGTAATATAAAGTATTCAATATCATGGGTTCAGCTAGTATATATATATATATATATATATATATATATATATATATATATATATATGCATATATATAATATAGAGCGTAAATATTAATACTTATAAACTATGAATCGATTACAAATGGATGAAGAAACGAAATTTAATCGAGTGTACGATCGTTTCGGACACGATATTTATTTTATTAAAATAGACAATAAACATTGACAATAATTAACAAAGATTGTGTTTTTAATATAATCTCCTCATCAGCACACGGACACACAGAGACACATACACACATACACACAAACACACACACACATATATATATATATATATATATATATATATATATATATATATATATATATATACTAACTGTTGTTGCCAGGTTAAATCTTATTGGAAGACGGGGAATTCAATCTCATACGGATATCCTTATGATTTTGCTTAATGTGAACCATATGTTGGATATATGGAAGCAGCAAATACGTTTATGTTCTTCCATAAAAACTGAATAGAAAAAACCTTAACGACCAAAAACTCTCCCTGCTTTAATAAATGAACTAACTTCCATGTTTGAAAGTAACTGGTGTCCATTAATGATTATTGCAAATAAATTAAGTTAAATGTAAATTAAATTAAAAATAATATTTCTACAAAAAAAAGTTAACACAATTCTATTACAACAAATAATTAATAACATGGAGACAATTATTAAAATAGGTTTTATTTAGTACATTATTAAAATTGCGTTACTTTTGAATGTCGGTTTCTTTTAAATAAATAGTACGTGTAGAGAATATGCTAGAATAAACTTGTGTGCGTCCTCGTTTCTATTATGAAAATATTTTTTTTTTGTACAGCAGATTATTTCTGATACTACTCGAAGATATTTAAATACGAGACTTATCCAAGAACACTATCAAGCACTTAAAGTACCTTGGTAGGAAATTCCATAAAAATCGGTCCAGCATTTTTCGAATCCGTAAAAAACAAACTCACGTATAGACACACACAGACAAAGTGTCTTTTTTATAATAATGTGAGTGTTTAAGTAAAATGGCCTCTGGGGAGTCCTGGGTGACAAAGGATACGCACGACAAGGTTTACTGCACGGGCAATCGTAAAGCAGAGAGCCTACAGTTCCCAACTTCACCTCCTCTGTATCCGCAACACTTGAATCCAGTGGCAAGGGGAAGTCAATAACGACTAGATCGTGTTGAGATAAGCGGACGGTACATACAACAACAGATAAACCAAATGGCTACGAAGCAAGAACTGGCCTGGCAAAACGTCGTTTAACCTTGAGTATCTAATGATAACCGGTGTGTCATCCGCATATATTTGGTTTATGCAAATAAGAATGTTCCAATGCCAACGCCCGCGATAAATTAGTATATATATATATATATATATATATATATATATATATATATATATATATATATATATATATATATATATATATATATATATATGCATACATGTGTGTGTAATTAATGAATAATATGAAATAAAATTTATATATGACTTTATTAAGGACAAACATCTCTTTAGTGCATGTCATTTCGAAAGTAAATGCTTCTCGTCAGAAGATATGATATACTAAAGTTATATATAATAATTATTCCTTATCTTTCATTTAATATTAGTGCTTTTGCTCCCATTAATAGTGGTGAGTTTTTTTTCTGTTAGGCGTACTTTTTGTTTTGTTGAAGATTTACTCTTTTATAATATAATTATTTTTGTATATATTATATTAATCAAATTTGGAACAAACAAACACACAAATAAACAAGCAGACCGAGATACTCTTTCTCTCTCTCTCTCTCTCTCTCTCTCTCTCTCTCTCTATATATATATATATATATATATATATATATATATATATATATACGATGGTTTGAAGTCATTATATCGTATTGACAATTTTATTGTAAGAGTACACTTGAAACGCTAGTTCACTTTAAAGTAATGTCCTCCGGCTGCAATGCACTTGTTGTACCTGTGTTACAACTTCTGTAAGTCTCTATGGAAGTCCTTATGGGTGAGTGTGTCAAACCCACCTAACCAGCTTCTTTCATCTACTCGATTGTGTCAATACGACAATTTTAAATGTTTTCTTGGAGCTTAGAGGATATTATAAATTCACAGCGAGCAAGGTTCTGACTGTAGAGAGAATGAGAAACTTGATCCTCATCTTGGTCAAAAAGTCTTTGGCAAGAATGGAGTACATTAGAGACTAACTTTGTGCAATTCTTCTATATCTTCGCTTCCTCGCGAATAATTTTGTGTACAGCTCACACACTTATATCGAACTGTGCACATTTTTCTCTGTATAGACACACAACGTTGCTTATCGATTAAATTCTTTATTTTACCAATAATATCTTGTGTTCTTACTTCTTTATTTCTCCCGCACTTCTCATAATCCCTCATAAATCCCCACCTTCCTTGAATCTCTTATGCCACTTAAACACTAATGCTCACTTCATCACACATTTTCCAAAAGCAGTCTTGAGCATCGTATACGTTTCTGTTGCATGCCTCCCAAGTTTATTCAGTCATATCGTTTTTATAAAAATCCTTAACGCTCGGATTGCACTTTTTTAACTCCTCAGCGAAGACTATCAAACTTTAGTAAGGTGTATTCCATTCCTTCTCTACCTTTTAATTTGAATCTGAAATCATTCAAAAATATTCAATCATTTTATAAGATGTATAGCAATAACATACCTGTACAAAAGAATCTGGTAGATTATTGACGGAATCTCGTGTATATTATTTTTCCCTGATTAGGTTAGTTTGTTTGACGTTCCAAACTACTGAACCAACAAGCTGAAATGTATGATCTTTTGATATGGTATAGTGCAACGATCTTAGTATTAGATTATACTTTTGCCATGACCATTGTTTACAAAAACAAGAACTTAGTATTCACGTTCAATTGATATACAGCAGGGCTGAAATACGATGTTGATGTGCAGATTTATCACAAAATGTTCAGTTCCGACAAAGTTCATCTGAAGAACATTGACATTTCAATCGCCCAAAAGATTCATATAATAATCCTACAATACAAAATTAACGAATAGATTAAAAACTCGCTAACCTCCACATCTGTATCTTTGAGAATTGTCTTTTTAATTGTAAAAGGCGGCTTTTTATAAATAAATAATGCTGACATAATAAGAAGGAACGGAATGAGATGAATGTAAGTAAAAGATGAATCATCGGAAAGAATGAGAATACAATTAAGGAAACAAAATGGCCGACGGGCTCCCGTCTTCGATTTTCTGTGATTTTAAAAGGGGCGAAGGACAATTATCAAGTAAAATGGGAAATACTGCGATAAAAAAAACAGAAGTTTGAAATAATCAGATAAGGTACGTGAGTAATGCGATGTATAATTAATAGAAGAACTGAAAGAAAAAGCTAACATTCTTCGTACAGCTCCATCTCTATAATATTACACCGTGCCAAATAAATGCATGCTCCACATTGCATCCTATAACTGCTTGTTTATATGGCATGGGATTGTCAGACATGAAAATTTGAATACCGTATATGTCGAGGCCACCATAAGATAAGAGAGGGTACAAAATTTAAGCAAACGTTCATTAATTTACAATATATCAGTTGTATAAGACGACTACTAAATCATAAAACAATGTTCGTTTAGCCTTCCTTGCCTAAAGAAATTGTTTCAACCAACGGTATCTTATAAATGATTGCAACACCCGGTTTCTTATGAAATATTCGTTTTTAAAGATGATTTTTAACTTTAAGGATTATACGCAGAAACATACGGTAGTATATTTTCTAAATTAATAGTCGGCATTTTTTTTTATTTTTGAGGGTAGACTGCACTGGTAATCTAGGATGGAAACGATACATGTTTTATCAGTTAGGTTCATGATTATCATTGGAATAAATTGTACCGAAGATTTTCTTAGATATTTGCAGTCCTTATGTAGCAAGCGTATCATGTCTTGCAAACTTGGCGTACTCTTATTTGAAGCGAGAAGACATTTCCCAAAAAATGTCCACATTGAAATCACAGATAGCAGGTGTTATCGGGCTGACAGAAATTCTAAAGTGACATGCTTTAAAAAGTGATAATCTTTAATATCGGTCTTCGTCATTTAGGCAAGTATATAGTCGTACTTTTTTTCGTGGTATACTATGACAGACTTTTCCTATCCCATGGTTGGTGCCCTTTCCATCCAATGTTATAATGTTATTATCCACGTTGTATCCTGCAAACAACAGGGACTAACTAAGAATGTCTGTGTCACCGGCTAAAACATCCGAAAGTGAATATGTCGTGTTCAATTCAAAACTTTGAGATTTAAAACATAATGGAAAAATACATTGAAAATGTTCAACTTAGAAATTTGAAACTTTGAATGTTCCAATCTTGTCCTAATTTCAGTATGATGTATAGTACATAAAACCTAATAAATAAATAAATAAATACATTATTGCAGTTTCCTGGTGGTTGGGTTAGTTTTTTCGTTATATCTATTGCACAATAAAATTTACCGAATAATTCTTTGATAATTCTTTTCATTGCAAAAATAAAAATATCTGTGTTATATTTCTCTTAGACATTCTGGCGCCCATCTTTCTCAGGGAAACTACTATATCAATAAAAATGTAATTTAGCATATTTATTGCTTCTGACTTCTCATAGCTGATAGAATCGAAACAGTTTACTCTCGTGGAATGAATTAATGGTAGAGAAATACAGTATTCTTCTCCGAGTCTGAAATAAATCTTCTCGAGTTCGGTAGAATAACGCAAAGGATGTCGGGTAATAATGCCACAAAAACATCCCTACACGTATAACACGATAAAGAATCGGCTTCCTTCAGCAGGAAGAACGTACTGTTCATAGGTACAAAAGTGTAGTTCTAGGTGTTTCCGATTCGAACACCCACAAACGTCCAATAGCGCGATTCTACGATGTGAGAGCTGATGTGAGATCCTTGTAGTTAATAGTGTCTTAATAGTGGGTGAAAGGAGAAGCTAAAATATTAAAAAGAAAAACAAAACATATACGCGGTGGGCCCGATGCCGGGCTATAGTTTGACGATCCCCCCATGTGTTTGCCGTTCGCTTAGAAAGATTAC
This sequence comes from Euprymna scolopes, assembly GCF_053919585.1. Taxonomy (NCBI): domain Eukaryota; kingdom Metazoa; phylum Mollusca; class Cephalopoda; order Sepiida; family Sepiolidae; genus Euprymna; species Euprymna scolopes. The sequence goes on along the minus strand of NC_136512.1, from coordinate 24,038,954 downwards.
TTTAATTTGGTATCATTCGTCTGTAGTTTATTCACAAGCAACGAATAATCGACTCTGACGCAAGTTTGGGTTTCGTTGTAAGAATTAAGTATTAAAACAATTCTGATTACAAGCATTATGTTAATTATGTACAATTATCAACGAGAGAAACAAAATAAAATATATAGCACGTATTTTTTTAATCGGCGGTTTACGCGATAGTAATACAAACGGGTCTTTTTTATTTTAACAACCAATTCTTTTCTCTTGTTGTCGGTCGGTTAGTGAAGAAACGTGTATTGGGGGGGTGTAACTCTGAACTTCTAACGGTCAAAACAACTGATTCTTACCCGCCCCACGGTTCCTTTTTAAAGAATGGGTGGGTAATGATTGTGCTGATCTATGTTTCTTATCCAACCAATCCGTGTCCATTACACAATACGCTGATTCGCCTTGATTGGCTAATTTGCCACACCATCTATGCATATTAATTAGGTGATTCTCTGACAAACTTCAAACCGTAGTTATTATGATCGCGTGTTGATACGAATACAGTACGATCCACATGTGAAATCATAAATATATTTGGATTTTCCAGTACCATGATAGATACATATTCCTTCAATAAGACAACACAATTGTTCACGAAAATCATGAGAGCCGCAGATTGGAAATCTATTCGGACACATTAGTAGAACATATCCGAACTCAGGATTGAACTATATGTAGGTAGATATACTGCGGCGTAACGCAAGCGTCAGATTACTCATCCACCATGTAAGACCCGGGTTTCGAATCCTGTTTACTAATATATTCTACTGTTAAGCCGAAACTAGAGTCTATAACTTCTGTTTTGCGACTCATCTGATTGTGAGATATCACCTATTTTACAACTAATTCGATTGACTATTTGCTCTCGCCTTGGACACGTGCGATGAACCAAGAAAAATTTCACATGCCTCCAAGCAGGTAACTTATTTCACAACACAGTGTACTCTACAATGTATGGTAATGCACCTACTCTTGATTTTATGAAATCATCTTTAAAAAAAGACTTGAATAAAACTTTAAAATAAAACAGTCACGTCTGATTGTTCAATTTTGCTAAAACAGAAGCATTAATGCCCCACCGTCTTATGAAAATATTCACTGTTGATTCTTATAACCCGGGCTATTTTGCTTTTGCGGTGATAAAGTTTTTTAAATGCACTTCTGATGTTAGTTGGTGTATAGGTGTTTAAAATTAGATTGTTCCATTTTAATCGTATTTCTGAATACCTACAATTATCGGCGGCTTTCCGATACAAAACCTATTTGAGAACGCGCCCAGATACGTTAAGTACATTTTTATTTGTTTTTGTCAACCTGTAGGAAGTAACTCACACTCAGAAGGAGAGAGAGAGAGTAGAGAGAGAGAGAGAGAGAGAGAGAGAGGGAGATAGAGAAACACAGAAACAGACGTAAAATAGCTTTTATTAAGTAGAGAAACCTCGAAACACGATTTTAAAAAAATAGCGTGGATCACTCTCTGCATTAGCACCCCATTTTTAAAGCAGCGGATTTTTTTTAAGTTGTAAGAATAGGTATGATATATCCATTGGCATAACCTTTCAATTTAATTTATTTGAATTGTAACGAACTATGACGAGGAGGTATACTAACTCTTGAATATTTTCATCTTCCAAGTAAGCATTATTTTTATATGGTCTCAATTATGCAACACTTTTTGATATTAAATTTTTAAAAGGTACTTTACACTTGGTGTTATTTAAATTCTTCGGACACCTTTGTTTATCTTGACAACTCACCGATCGATGCACTCCAACCGTCTCCATGGATATCTTTCTGTCGAATTCGATAATCTACACGAAATCGCAAAGGGAACCCTTTATTTAATCCACGTGTGTGACAGGCTTTTAGTAACGTCGCAGCCCACAAGAGCCGTAACAGTCAACGAACCGAAAGTCAAAGTCGAGTTTCGCCCTCATTTGGGCCCATGAGTAAGCTGTGGCGTAGTGGATAACGTATCTGATAAGATAATGTTTTAAAGTTACACACTTCTACGAATAATTTAGAACTTCTTCACTCTTATGGCTTGAAGGAGGCTACCTTTTTTTTACATGGAAGTCACCACTTATCAAGGCCCGGAATCAGAGAGAACTTTTGAATTTACGGCTTTAGATGTGTTGCCATAGATGGTCGTGTCATCGCAAGAATGTTGTAAAACTAAAAAATTAAATGTGAGCAGTAGTTCGAAGAACCCCCCACCCCCACCAGCTACTAATAACACATCGACCAACATCTCCAAAGTGCTAAAAGGAAATGGCTTTAGCTTGGCTCTTTATTACAACACATTTATTGTATCAAAATACTGTCATCCGCTTTGTAATAATTAGAATAAGTAGCACACAGATAAAGATTTTAGCACAATATATTGATTTTATTGATGATCAGGATATGTTAATTGGTAGAAAGCTGTTCACATCAGATACTTCTTGATTCTTATCTAGTTTAATGCAATTAGATCTATTTATCTATCCAGGTGTGTATGTATCACCCTACAATTTTGATCTCTATGTCTATATATCAATTTCTCTCTCGATAGATATAGATATTTATTATAATAATAAATAAAATAGATAGATTAAAAAAGAACGTTACTTGTTATCGTGTCAAAAGAAGGAAAAACTCCTGCTCACGTGATCGCGTGTCTTTTTAACACATTTACATCACCTTTTTATTTTATTTATGTATCCGTTTAAGCTTCTTTTGTCAGTGTACTAGAAGGAATGCAGTTGATTACAACACTTCATGCGTGTTCTTTACATTAAAATAGTACAACCCTGAATCCGACGGCGCAATGCCACATCGTTCAATACTGTAAAACTGAAACGAAGCTGTTCTGCTTGGTAAGGCCCTATTTTCTTCTTATTCATATTTATATCGATTCTTTGCTTAAAAAAACTAAAGTAATTACGTGTTTACTTTTTAATATCCCATTTACTTTTTTAATATCCAATTGTGCCTTTTCGGATTATTTTACTTACGTAAATAACGCTTCATTATATTTCAAAATTGATTTTGTTTCTTTGTTTTTCAATATTTCGTCGATATTGTTTAGTAAGAGTGTTTAGCAGAAAAGCCAACAAACGACTACTTGAAAAAAATAAATATACAAGAAATAAATGTAACCATAGTCAATAAAATTCAGTTCAGGATTTTTGTGTTTTGAAATAGTTTTTAATGCTCTTTACTTGCAATAATTTCAGCGAACCGAAATTAAAACGAAATTTGAGGCGATAACTACTTAAATGAATTTTTATAGAAACTACCCATGCAATAATCGAATATTCCTCAAGCACAAAATAACGGAAAACATTAAAATATGTTTATAAATATTCCTTACGTTGACGGAACTCTCTTAATTTGTTAACACAGAATGCTCAGGTACCCCTGCTTCAAATTGAAAACGGGGCTCTTCATTTCAAAGTCACTGTCATTTTGATTTTCTTTTATACCGATTAGAGAATTTAAAAAAGAGATGTTACAAACTACTTAAAAATACAGACCAATGAACTTTTCTACTTTTCATAACTTATCATACTTTCATCAATCACAGTCCATTTCCTGTAGGCGGGTTTTAAACCCAGTCAACGATGGGTACTTCTGCTAGTATATATATATATATATATATATATATATATATATATATATATATATATATACAGATGCTATGTTTATGTTAATTGCAACCGTGGTTACATATTAATACTGTTCTCAGTTAGATAGCTCGAGAGTGAAATAGTAGAGCTAGTTAATTGTGTTTTCAAAAATCCGTAAATTATTTACTATATTTGAATATTTATAATTGGTTAAGCAATGTGTAACTACTATATACAATGTTGCTAAAATGAAGTCTCAGAATATACAGAAGTGGTAAGTTTTTTTTTTTTTGCAAGGAATTTGTGTACTTATATATTTTCATTTATGTCTTCTATTATATATATTTTCTTCCATAGTTTATTGTATATTTTGTCTTTTTTTTTCTCTTATTTGCAATTTTATAAATTCACTATAATTTATCAAATCATCATTTTATTTTATGCTTCTTTTTTACGACCACATTCATCTAAAACAACGAAACGATCTCTAAAAAAACTCTTTTTTTTTTATTCCTTTACAAAATATACACATATATATTTTTACGTTGTCTTTGTATCTCGCAACCTTTATCGTTAACCAATATTGGATCTTGGGATTTGTTTCATTTTATTTCTTAAAGTTTTTACCTCTTCTAAACTCTCGTATGTATGAGTTTCATTTTTATTGTAAGTTTTATGGATACCGTATCTTTTTTTCTAATTTTGAACTAAGAGTAATTAGTGAGTTATTGTATGCTGGGGTTAGATTTCTGCCGGGTTTCTCGGTAAATAGAACAAAATATAACAAACGTCTACACACATTTAATACCACTATGTAGATCGCTTAATAAATCTGAATACGTAAGTTGCATCACCTCTAGATATATTTATCTATTCATGATTGTCTGTTTCGCTCTATATTGCTTATCTGTCTGCATCTCTTTCGCTCTCTCTATTATATATATATATATATATATATATATATATTTATATATATATATATACTAGATTTGTATATATATATATATATATATATATATATATATATATATATATATATATATATATATATATATATACTAGATTTGTGACGATAGATTGGAATCAGAGTAAGTAATCAGACAAATTGGATCGTTTGGGGTATCGGAATCCGTATTGGAAAAAGTGAACCTTCTTGCAGTATCGGAATCGGTATAAGTAAAATTGGAACTTTCTGGGAAATCGGAATCGATAATAAGAAAAATTGAAACTTTCTGTGGTATCGGAATCAGAATTGCAAAATTCGCCTACTTTCGGATGCCATAAACGATTCGTTAAATTGTTTTTTTATTGAATTTGTTTTGAAACAAATCCCTTAACTGCTCAAATAATAAATATAAAGCATAACTCAGGGATAGGGCATTAAAATGAGTAACATAATACAGTACCATATATAATACACATGTATATAATCAAATAACATTATTAATAAAACTTATGGAGGGTCACATACTGTAACAAGGGGCGATAAAAACAACGTATTCCAGATCGTAACCGGAAAAAAAATCCGTACCCTAGAGTCACCGTATCCTGTGTTTCTATTGTATATTTATTTTAAACTAATAGTCAGAATAAAATCCATAATTTATCTCTCACAACTGTATTTTTATGTTTGAAAAAAAATATCTGCGCATTGTTTTACGATAATCCTTTAAAAATGAAACTTTATACCTAAATGTTGAGATGTCTATAAGAATCAAGATCAGAATTGGTAATTTATTGGAATGGAGAATTTTGTATAGAATCGGTTATTGTATCGGAACCGGACAAATATTAGAATTATCATCACTTATATATAAATTGTACATATCTTTAACAACTTACAGTAGTGATATACAAAAAATATAATTTAGCTCAATAGTGCAATACTAAAGCTATAAATATTTCCTTTTTAAGATAAACCAAGTTCCTTTGTGCGATGTTTAAATATTATCCTTTTGTTGAAGCAAAGTTTTACTCTTATGTAATATTTTTTTATGAATGCCAACTCTATTAACAATAATGGTTATATTCGTGTGCTGGCACACTTTTAAAATATATTCTAACGCACTGATAAATGGAAAGTTTGTGCAAATTAAAAATTGATAAGTTGTTATATTCTAATATGCCAAAACTGAAACAATTGTACGGTACCATATATAATACACATGCATATAATCAAATAACATTATAGATAAAATCGTACGGCGGGCAAAATACTGTAACAAGGGCCGATTAAAGGAATGTATTCCACATCGTAACGCGAAAAAAATCCGTACCCTAGGGTCACCGTATCCTGTGTTTCTATTGTATATTGATTTTAAAGTAATAGTCAGATATAGTTGTATATTTAATAAATGTATATGAAGCGGAGAATATAGTTCTTGCGGAATTTTTATTTTCATTTCTAATGGCGTATTTTCAAATAAGTGTTCGTTATAATATATTTGCTTTATATATCATTTGAAAGAGCGTTTTTCGTCCCATCTAATCATGTAAATTAAAATCGTTTTAAAACAATTATGTCTTCTTTCAGAACGTTGATTACTAGACAGAAACAAAGCAAATTCTACCTGGAAGTGTTTAAGAATTCGGTGATCCCCTGGTGCAGACTCTTGGTGTGGCAGTAGGACTCAGCGCTGGTCCATAAGACCAAAAAACTCAGGCTTGTCTTGAGAAAGAGTCCTACGACAGTGTACCCTTCTCCCACTATCCTGCCTCCCCCCCCGATCTGAACCTGCTAGACTCTTACGTTTGGTCATGGGTCGAGAACATCACAAACATGGCCACCTACAAGTTCAAAGCAAGCCTGGTCGATGCCATTTGTCGAGTATTCGCTGAGCTTCCGCCGGTGCTTGTGGAAAGGCATGCTCCCAGTTCCGGGTCCATGACTGAAGCTTAAGCGGGTGCATTTACTGCTTTTTTTTTATAGATGTTTTGAAATAAACTGTGGTGATGTTTTCCTTAAGGCGACACATGTAACGTTTCAACCTATTTACTTATATAATTGTATGATACCGGCTTTAAGGCGACACTTGTAGCGTTCCAACCTATATACTTACATAATAGTATGATACGACTTTTAGGCTACACTTGTAACGTTCCAACCTATATACTTATATAATAGTATGATATCGAGTTTTTTTACTCTTGTGACTTCGAAATGAAACGGCCTAAAAAGATGCTGATTTAATAAAGTTCTATGCAAATTATTCAATTTTTCATTGTATTGTTTTATTCTCTTTTTTCTAATATTTTTGCATTGATCTTTCTCTAAATACGATAAAGATCCTAGATATAACCTTAAACTATATCCGATGGAGAGGCCGCATCCTACGGGCATTGTGGAGTGTGGAGTCACCCTTTAATGGCCATTTCTCCCAGGTCCACTCTGACCCCCAGACGGGTAATACCTGTTATGGTCCCAACTATGGGTTGAATAGAAATCGAATAAAAAAAAAACACAAAACAAATATACTCTATTAAAAAATTGTTCTTCAAAATAACTGGATTCGGCATTAAATAACCTGAAAAGGGTTGATATGCTGTAAAACGAACCAACCAACGAACCAACCGATAAATACAATGAAATAAACCACACATTGACCCTAACTTGAAATAATAGAGTAACTGTAAACGTGCAATTTAATTGTACTAAAAAAACACCGACTAAGTCATATGGATATTTTAATAATTTTTTATCATTGCCTCTGACAAAATACTTTTCCTATTGGAACAAATATTTCACAGCGAATTGTTAGTACGTCACACCTTTTTGCATTCTTTCTTTAAATGTTGTGTGATGTGTATTTTATCCTTACAATGATCATAAGCCACGCAGAAAGAAAATCGCGTATAAAATGGCAAGTAAAAGCAAAACGAGCATGCGTTAATAATTTTTTTTTGTGTCATATTTTTTCGGGCGTTCGATTCATACTTAATTATTGTCACCTCTCTTTGCCTACTTGACGGCAACGAATTGTTATTATATTAGATTAATGATTGAAGATGATATTCCTTTTGATGTCTACATTATTTGTTGTATTATGCACTAACCGGAAGTGAAAGACGCGAGTTTCGCCCTCATTTGGGCTCAGCACTTAGACACATCTAAAATCAAGATTCGAAACCCGAGCCTCTTGCATTCGAGGCAAGCACTCTACCAACTGGACAAACGCCCCACACACAAGTAATTCACGTTTGCTTAGTTGCTAGAGTGTTTGGCTCGCAGCAAGAGGGTCAGGTTCATTCAAAGTTCGGATTGATCTTACTGATGAGCCCAAAGTAGGGCGAAACGAGTCATGGACTGCCAGTACGTTGGCGGTCATGGTTCCAGTGTTATGCGATATTGGCTGGCTTTGGAATTTATATATATATATATATATATATATATATATATATATATATATATATATATTATAATAATACTTCTTTCCTTTACATCCGTGCACTAGTGCTTTATACTTATGAAATTATCAAAGAAGAAGATAGCAATTCAAACTTAAGCATGGAGTTGACCTTTTTTTGTCTCTTTGTGGGTTACTAAACACTTGCCCCGGGAACTAAGAATACTAACAACATATAATTGCCTAATCTGGGCGCTGATATAACAAATATGGAGTATTTGAACGAGCAGAAACCGAGAATGTTGCAAAACGGTAGTTGCCTACCTTTAGGTTTTTATTGCCTCTTCTGTGAAAGAATCAGCATCAAAACTCTTGGGTTAAGGAAATAGATTTATTCAAATGTAGGCTTTGCTTTCAAGCAATAAAACAATTCTGTATTTGAAGATTAAGCTTTTTAAATCATAAAATTTAAATACCTTAATTTATATATGCGTGCGTATGTATTATTCGTGAAATTGAACAGACGTTTTTAGTCCATTAATTTTAGTCATTAATCTGCCCATTTTTTATAAGGGAGTCTTAGCTGCAGATGGGAAGAGGCTGATGCAATAATCATTTGCCAAATTATGTTATAATCCTTTTGGATTCATCTTCAGGAATGTATTAAACTGGTTGGATTTTTACTATTTATGGATGCTCATGTAATCGTAAATAAATAATGATTTTATACAATATAATTCCATTAAAATTATAAATTTAATACAATATAATTCTATTAAATTATAAATTTTATACAATATAATTCTATTAAAAAATAATAATCTCTTAAGCATTGAACATACAACATCATTAAATATGAAAAGTAAAAAAAAAAAAACCCAGTTTAATTGATCCTGAAGATAACTCCATAAGAATTTTGAAGTACTTCGACCAAAAATGTTATAGTTATTTTTTTTACACGGTGGTCACCACTTATCAAGGCCCGTAAGCCACCCAGGTATAAGCGTTATTGCAAGTACAGTACGTTAGTGTGGAAATTTGATGAAGTGTTTACTTAAGGGGGCGGTTCATAAGGAATTTGTTAACGTTAGACTTGAAAATATCAAAAGTTGTAGTTAGGTGGGAAGCAGGCAGATAGAACAGAGTTCCACAGGTGTGAAGTTCTAAGAAAGAAGCTTTGTTTATGGAATCCACGTTTTGATTTAGGCACATATAAAGAGTGGGGGAAATTTTTCACAGTGGAGTCAGCTAGACGGGTGTTTTTCGTGAAAGATTGGCGAGGGGGGGACCAGAGATTGGAGTTCAGACGAGCATCTGTCATGAAAATAACGATAAAACAATGATAGGCTCGCAACCTCTCTTCTGTGGGAGAGAGGTTGCAGGGTTAAGAAAAGGTCATCCCCCACTAAGCCACGAAGTCTATTTTGTACTTTGTCAAAACAGGATAGGTTGTCTTTAGCAGATCCTGCCCAGATATGGCAGCAGTATTCCATCCTTGGACGTACTTGGCTTTTATATAGATAGAGAATTGCATCAGTATTGAGACATCTTATGGAGCGGTAGAAAGATCCCACCATCTTTCCAATGACCTTGGCAACAGAGTTGATGTACGTGTTCCATTTCAAATCAGGAGTAAAAGAGACACCCAGAAGCTTGTCAAAACACGACGAGACGAGACGAGATGAAAGCCATCCATCACAATTGATGCCAGATGGGGATCAAAGCGTTGATGATGCAAAGATAGGAGTTTGGTTTTAGATGCAGTAAAGGTAACCAGCCACGAATTCCCCCCTTGAACCACTCGTTCGAGATCAGAGGAGAGAGAATCAGCCATTACAACCTCTGATGTGTTGCTGTAGATGGTCGTGTCATCAGCATAGATGTCAACGAATGATTTAACTAGGTGTTTAGGGAGGTCATTGATGTAGATCAGGAAGAGAGTTGGGCCCAGGATTGACCCTTGAGCGACCCCAGCATTAATACTGCAGGCCTCTAATTTTTGTCCATCGACCACTACTCTTATGAGCCTATCGAAGAGAAATTATTTAATGATTGAGAACGCATTCCATTAATACCGTAGCTGGAAATCTTGTAAAGTAGGCCCTTATGTCATACCTTGTGGAAGGCCTTTGATATGTCAAGAGCAATTACCCTAGAAAGGAAGCCTTTGTCAAGAGATTCACTAATCCTATGTGATATAACCGTTAGCACATCTGCGATAGATCTTGCAGAACGGAAACCATATTGCGTGTCACTAAGAAGATTGTTTATGCTAAGGTGGTTTACTATTTCTCTATTTAATATGGATTCCAGCATCTTACTCATAGCACACAGGAGGATTATTGGTCTGTACTGAGAGGAAGATGGCTTATCACCTGAATTCTTACATACAGGGCATACTGATGAGGTTTTCCAGGGAGTCGGAAAGCACTTCTCCTTAAGGCAACGTTTACACAGTTATTACAGCACTGAGTTCCCAATATTTAAATAGGAAAAATGGAAAGGATCTACGATAAAAAAATTAACATGCTTTAAACGTCTCTTCAATTTTATGAATTCGGCATAAAATAACAAACACACACTTATGTATATATATATATATATATATATATACATATACATATATATATATTTATGTATATATAAAGAGAGAGAAAGAGAGAGAGAGCGAGAGAGAGAAAGAGAGATTGATAGATAGATAGATAGATAGATATATAGATGTATTTTCGTAAAAAAATATATATATGGTGGGTAACGAGCCGGCCTGGAAAACGTATACTGCTCAGTCCGGATCCGATTCATAAATATGTCCACAAATCCCATATCTCTCATTGTGTGTAGCGTCTTAAAAAGAAGGTAGGAAAAAAACACTTTTTAGTTATTACTCTTTTACATTAAATTATGTACTTTCACATTGCCATGATTCTTATACTAAAATTGTATATATTTTTTTAATAAACCGTAATTTTCCTGATTCATTTTTCATTATGTTTCTCTATCATTAATTATCATTCATTCATTAGCCTTTTTTCAGTGCTTGGAAATGGTAGGTTTTGTTCTGTAATCAATGTCAATTTTCTAATATTCAAATAAAAACCGAAAGAAAATACGTGTATACGAGGCGATCAGATACACACACATACATACACACGCATATATATATATATATATATATATATATATATATATATATATATATATATATACGTCAATGTATGCATATGCATGTGCTTGTATGTATATATGTTTATATTTATGTATATATATATATATATAAACGTTAATATATATATGCATGTGAATTTATATATATGTAAATATATATATATAAATATATATGTAAGTATATATATATATAAATATATGTCAATATATTTATAAGTATCATGCAAATATATACATATAAATATTATGTAAATATATAAATGTATACATAAATATATGTATATATGTAAATACATATATACAATCGTACCTAAATATACATATATATATATATATAATTATACTTAAATATACATATACGTATAAATATAAATAAATATATATGCATATACATAAATATATATATATATATATACATATAAATATACGTTCATATATACATATAAATATACGTATATATGCATATACATATACGTATATATGCAGATAAATATATATATATATATATATATATATATATATTAAATATATATATATGCACAAATATATGAATACAAATATATATATATACAAATATATATATGCAAATATATATATATGTATATATACAAATATATGCATATACAAATATATATATATGCAAATATATATATATATATATACAATAATATATATATATATACAAATATATATATACAAATATATATATATACAAATGTATATATATATATAAATATATATATATATACAAATATATATATATACATATATATATATACATATATATATGTATAGATAAATACATATATATATATATATATATATATATATTCTAACAAACCGTCTACTCTTGCCCTATCGTAAAATTCGTTTAAATATGATGTTTTCATTGATCCAGACTTAGTATTTAATATCAAACTAGCAGAAACCGTTAACCGGCGTTTTCCGGTTGAAGCATGACACCCCCTTTATTAAATAAAATCTTAATTTGGTGATTGTTGGGAGCCAATGCCCTTCTCGTCTTGTACGGTCGATTAGTGTTGGATTGGAGCGAAAACCTTCAGGTACTCTTTGATTCTAAAAAACAAACAAACATTTAAGGGGATGCGTAATCTATATGAATTAATAAAATTATGCGCAAATGGTTGAAACTAATATTAATGGAAAGTAAAATCGAAGTTTTAGACTTTAGGGATTCTCGCTGTATATAAACTGTTTCGAGTGATCGAAATCAGTGGTTGAAATCATAGCTGTTTCTTTTTGTTTTTCAAATTTTCTCATTATTTTCAAACTCTCCACTACTAGTATTATATTAAATTCGAGTGTTACATCCTTTTTTCAACGTGTAAATCAAAACAATTACGACTTTTGTTCTTTTCTGTAGTAATTCCATGTTAAGAACGGCTTTCGGGATAGAAACTACCGTCCTCCCCATCGTTAGAACTACGTTCGGAATGGGCAACACAACCCTTTCATTATTAAGAACGGCTTTTTAAATAGACACTCCCAACAACCTCATGCTAAGAACGGCTTTCGCAATAGAAGCCCCTAACTTCCTCATGTATAGAACGGCTTTCAGAACATACACCGCCACCCTCCCCATGTTAATAACGGCTTTCGGAGTAATCACCCCGTTTTCGAGAGGTCTGAATAACAAGTTACCCAAATTAAACGATGATAATCGTTGTCATCATCCCCACTCGCTTACTCTATAAAATAAAAAAAAAACAATTGGTGTGGCAGAATCAGTAAGAGACAAGTAGTTTTTTTTTTTTATCGCGCGTGCGTACAATCGTTGCGGCAACTGAATTACAGTGCATAATACATGACTATATCTCGAAAACTACTTGTATTTTCAAAATCTAAATTAGATTTTCGTATTCAGCACAGTGGAAACCATATGACATTCTCATATTAAAAGAATATATTATAGAAATATTTACCACATAAAACAAAAGCAATGTTAACGTGTTGTATACTTTGCGGAAAGCAACATTGGTGCAAACTCAAGTATATAACAAATAAGTATTTACGTTAATCTAAAGCCTAGCTAATCAATTAAAAATATAAAAGTATGTCTAATCATTAACAGGAATATTAAATGCCCCCCCAAAAAAATCAGAGTAAACAAAAGAAAAACTAGCATCTTGTAATGGTCCATAATCGCTCTAATATCGAGAAAAAATATTGTTACCCATAATTCTTTTTAATTTTTTCATGGGTTATTTTTATTTGGGGCGATAGTGATGTGTAGGTATTTTGTGATTGTATACATTTCGAACCATTGCTGTAGTTACCTTTGGAGAGTATTGCGGACGTGCAGACAAAGACAGAAAAGAACTTTTTGTATGCATAGTTTCAATTAAGCATGTATATTCCAGTAATTAATATTACCAGTATTTAATTGTCTGTTCATGAGCGGTTAATATGGGTGTATTTTAGTAGAGCAAATGCCTCCTGGAGAGTGCGACACCACCTTGTAAACTTTTTGTTGTATTCATTTCTGTAGAAAATATTTTCATTCCGGAATATAAGAATTGTCAGGTTTCAGCCAATCAAAATTTGCGGAATATTCCCAGGGAGCGGTTTTTATGTATGAACCGGAAATCGGAAATATTATGCTATGTCTAAGTTTCCTTGGGCAGGTAAAGATCAGTGATATAAAACTATCTGTGGAAAACGATATGTTTACGATTCAAACATTGTAAAAATACGTTGATTACTACATCTCTTCATAACTATCTGTGGAAAACGTAGAGTGTCCTCCGGTGTTGACTGAGGGTGGTAAGAGTTCTATATACTTACGGGGAAAATAGTACCCGTTTCGTCGGAAGATGTTGCGCGCGTATGGTGTTGATCCTAGGAAGCAATGTAGCATTTTCTTATAACGATCCAATGCGCCTGAAGTGAGATTCGAAATGTACATAAGATAGTGGCTAATAGCCTAGACGTATTTAATGTGTATGTGCCATCTGTTGTTGCAAACCAACGATACTTTGGTCCAGAGATAATTTTGTTCAATTATTTTGTTATATAGGAGGCTATATTATAATTACACACATTGTTTTTTTTTATTTATAACGATCGCGACGATATATATTCGTTCAACATATAGTCATTTTTATATTTATAATGTAATGTGCAATAATATTAAATATAATATAAAATTAAATGGTCTTAATGTGTATTGTTTATTGATATGTGGTTTAATTATACACAGTGCGTAAATAATGCTGACATTTATGCACGCTTAGAAATGATGGTGACTGAAATTGAACTGAATCAACAATCTGCAAATTATTTTTGATAAGTCCTGAGAGAGAATGCGTTTTTTTTTGTAATTCTATGCTTCGGGAAGAGGAAAAACAGAAATGAAACGAAAAGTGATAATATGTACGTGTTTAGAGTTAATAAACACGTAAAATGAACTCGAAAGGATTGATCTGTCAATGCGCAAAGCAAAGTCATTAAAATTACTCTAAATGTTTAGGACGTTTCATTTTTAAGAATCTGAAGAATTCAGAGTAAGTAGTATTTGAAAATAAACAAAAAATTATACAAGTTAATTATTTTTGTTTGCAGGCTCACCGCGTATATGTGTTTAGTAGATAGTATAACAGACTGATCAATAATTGTAAGATTTTGTTTAGATAGATTGTTTTAGAGGACGGCTCAACCAGACCTTATTCATATTAGATGTAAAAATTACCATTCTTTATTTAGCCAGGAAGCAGTTACACCGTGTTGTGGTACAAAGATGTGCAGATCAAGCTGACAAATTACTTTTATGAAATGTTCGTATCGATTTAAAAAGAGGGAGAGAGCATTAGTTAATTTTTTTCAAAGTAGTTGTAGCCAACGATTATTTGTTGCGAAAGATTAGGAGGAAAGAACCGTACAGAATTTTTAAGTCGAGCATTTGGAATAAAACTAACAACAGAGCAGAGATAGATCGCAACTTCTCTTGTGTTAGAAAGAGAAAGAGCGTAAAACGTAAAGGTTCTCGCACAGTAAATGTTGAATAGGGTTTTAAGAATACAAAAGTACTCTATACAGGGTGACCTAAAAAAACGGGCCCCAACTCTAATTAGGCTCCGTTTCTTA
The DNA here is from genome assembly GCF_053919585.1 of Euprymna scolopes. Taxonomy (NCBI): domain Eukaryota; kingdom Metazoa; phylum Mollusca; class Cephalopoda; order Sepiida; family Sepiolidae; genus Euprymna; species Euprymna scolopes. The sequence goes on along the minus strand of NC_136512.1, from coordinate 24,023,701 downwards.
GCGATTTGTCCGAATAAAATTAAGCTTTGGTCATAACTAGTTTATTATATTCAGAACATCACATCAAAACACTAGGGTATTTGGCCTTTTTTCTCCGTTCTACAGCATATGTTCAAGATGATCTCAATTTAGCTTCTTTTTTTTTTTTTGGTCACCCTGTATATTACATTAGTAAACTGAAATCGTCTTACGTGGGCGTTGAAAGCGTACATCCGCTTTAACTTTCCGGTTTGAAAAATTCTACGCATGCGTAAGTAAATAAAAACAAAGCCATGAATGTGTTTTTTTTTAATCAACTATTTTCTCGCGTTTCAAATATAGAAATAAAAACAAAAATATTAATCCCGCTGGCTTGTTTTACATTAACATTTTAGGAAATGTATTTTTATTTTTATTGCGAGTTGGAATCGTTTTCAAACAAAATAAACGTGTTTACAATTTAAAGTAATTTATATATTCTGTCATTGGCAATTTAAAGACGTTAAAACTAATAAGATCATTTTGTCCAGTCGTTGAAACCGTGTTCATACAAGAAAATATTTAACTATAAACACATGGCATATTTTTATGAACGGGAAAATCGTACAATAAGTAAATATTACCAAATTCAATAAAATGACATCTCATAGATTACTGTTTGTGTAAAAAAACAAAGAAATTAAAACAAATTAATCTTATTTTTCACTGTAATTTAAATCAAACGAAATAGCAGTTATATTTCTCATATATTTCCGTTATTTTTTTTACGATTTAAGGTATTTTTAGATTTTTTTTAAAAATTATATAAGATTTCATAAGTGTGAGTTAAAATACGTTATAATTACTTAAAACTTTACTGTACGGATGACCAATGTTGTAGCTTCATTTCGTAAAGCAAATATAAAAATAAAAGTTTTGGTGAATTTTTACTTGGCTTCCGTCTTCAAATTTTCCTATTAAATGGCATCTTTTGTAGGTTTCCCTATGCTGCAAATGAATATCGCATTTAAATTTTCCGCCATTAAGCACTTTTCCAATTATCTAAAATTAGTTAAAAGTAGCGACAACTCTTGTACACGCTAGCACACATACTTTTAGCAAAATCAACATGCTCATTAATCATTAGCTTGTTATAACATATACTGAGTCAACAGGTTTGGGGAAATATAATATCAATCATATGTTTTGTAAGATCAAATTGTTAAAATAGACCAATTATGGATAGAGTTGTCAAATTTAAGCAACGAAAAAAAAAGTTCCGGTCATGAGATTAGTAGGGGATTGTTTTGTGACGATAGGTAATGTCAAGTTGTCCGAGTATGACAGATTTGTGATAGTCAGGTATGTAGGAATGAATGTGGGAAATTCTGGAATAAAAAGGAGTTTCAATCCCTGAAACACGTATTATGTAGTAGCATAGATCGGAATTAAGCTCGAAATATATATATATATATATATAGACATATATATATATATATATATATATATAGAAATATATATATATATATATATATATATATATATATATATATATATATATATTTCTACGATGATTTAAATTAGAGGGGAGCGAGACATCATTATATAACTGTTCATACACACACGCATATGTAGAGTGTATCGTAAGTTGATTTTGAAATTGTACGTACTAGAATAAAAATAGACACAATTTTATTTCAATATATATATATACACTGGGATGTCAGTTTGTTGTTATCATATCATGGTTGAAGGAGGAATTAGCTCATATTCTGATTTGAATTTTAGCACTGCTATTTTGTTAAAGACTTTGATTTACGCAAGAAAAAAAGCGTACATCACGAGTATAAAATATATATATAAAATATTTCTTACGACGAGGAACTATCCACATATACTAATCTTTCGCATTGAGAGAATCAGTGCTTCCGAGTTCATTTTGAAGGTTAGATAATATCTAAGGCACTTAATTTCGATTATCTTACGATTTCTATTCTTCCATCTGCACATAGAATAGTTTCAAGCCTATTTTAATTGAATCCATCGAATAATTCCTTTCTCCCCCCATGTGTCCCTCTCTCTCTCTCTCTCTCTCTCTGTCCTTCTCTGTCTGTCTGCCTCTCTCTCTCTCTCATATATATATATATATATATAATTATGACACTCAAATGACCTTGTGACGGGTGATGTAACCCAACATCCGGTAAACAACTTCCGGTTGCGCATGCATACACAAATATAAATCCATATCAGCGTAAATAAATAATCAACTTAACAATAAAACTTATTGTTTTACTGTGTACATTTTTAGCGTCCTAATTTTTTTTCGCGTTTAAATCATCCAAATAAACAATTGTTAATACTTTCTGCTACTTTTAATACATCGTTCATTTCTGCATTGTCTTAATTAGTTTTATTGACCTTTTTATTAACATATGAATTAAATATTTGACCCAATGGGTCATGACTGTTTGTTTTAAATAAATGAAAAAAATACATTTTATTTTAATTTTCTATTTAAAAAGCAATTTTAACATGGGGAGAGTGATTTAACTATTCCATACTTTCAACAAAAAATTTCATTTAAAATAGATATATCAACATTTGAATTTAACTTTAAGTATTATGGTATCGTTAATTATGGCCTATACTTTACCTATAAGTATGACAAACCACTTATGATTCTAGGGTCGTAAGTTTTTTTTACAACAATAAACAATTATAAACAGAACGACTATATCTATATTCTTTTTTCATTTCAATATACTTTTATAGAAATGTTTCTGTTATGTCAAAAAAAACTATTTTCTTTACATCACAAGTGTTACGCTCATACACTAATTCAATAGCGAGTGTAATATGCTGAGCAACGGGTCACATGTAGTCTAGTATTTATATATATATATATATATATATATATGCGTGTGTGTATATATATATAAATATATATATATAAGTATATATATATGTATATATATATATATATATATATATATATTATATATTAGTGGTAGTTCGTAGTCTGTTTATAATTTGCTTTAGGACCGAATGTATATTTTTATCCGATAGATATTTTTATCCACACAATAGTATGCAATCGTCATTTTTGCTAAGATAATTTACATTAACGTTAAGTATAGAAATAAAAAAGTTTTGAAGTAAAACGTAATATTTTAGGCACTTGCTCTTTATGGCTTTTCATCTAGGTACGGCTGAATCAACCTAGAAAGTTTTACAGAAAATGTTCTAGAGCCGAATGTACAGTAGGGAAATGGCTTACAAAGTTACAAAATAGCAGATTGACGTCGAAGACATGCCCGCAGCAGAGAACATAGTGAACTAAAGAAATAGCGTCTCAAACCATTTTGAAAGGGAACGACCATCAAACAAGTTGGAAACGGTTGAAAACATGAATTGCGATCCTTTATTCAAAAGCAAATATTTTTGTAAAAAAAGAAAATATAAAAAAGCAATGAAGTTATTCTTCAACCTATTATATTACTCTCTCTCTCTCTCTCTGTCTTTTTTCTCCATATATATATATATATATATATATATATATATATAGTCATCCACATACAGTACTGTTTCGCTGTTTCACAGCTCATCAGTATATATATATATATACTGCGTATCTACTTATTAAGGAATAAGCATTTGTTTTAATATTTAAGGAGCGAGTAAATAAAAAAAAAAAACATTAAACATTGAGAAAGTGATTCTTATACTATTCAGTAACTCCAGTCAGAAATAAAAGTATTTAAAGCAGTATTAGCGAAATTATGACAGAAGATAGGAATATCTGTTTATTTCAGTGTGTCAAATTATTAACGAGGTTTAGAAAAATCACAATATACCCATAACTTGTTTATTGAACTAATTGTCAAACATTAAATTAAGTAGGTAAAATGCTTAGACAAGAATAACTACAGAACAATTTCTTTGTTGACATAATTAGTCAGGATATGCGATCCTTTTTTATTAATGATTGTAAAAGATGTTGGCGCACAGAATGAGTAAAATTTGTGATTTCGTCAACAGTTGTTCCTCACGGTACCTCTTGGAGAGCATCCCCCAACTCATCTTTACTTTTAAATTGGTGTCCAATTGCATAGAGGCGTCGCTTCATGATACTCCACAGGTTCACAATTGGGTGCAAATCTGGAGAATTCTCAGACAACTCAATCCCCCGTAGCCCAGAGACCCCCAATATTTGCAAATAATCTTTGCTTTTGTTGGCTGCATGCGAGTGAGAATTATCCTGCATAAAAATAATGGTTCTTCTGAACGTCAACCTTTTATTCTTCACCCATAGTTCAAAGTGCCTCTTCGGGAAAGCCATGAAAGAATTTTTACGCCATCTGGGACTCTCCATGGGCTAACAAAATTACCTCCGATGATCTCAACAAAAATCATTATCCCACCGTCACCATTTTTGCACCTTAAACACTGTTGATGATATCGTCCATCTAGGACCCATCCCTTACTCAAGCCATCTTGCCCATCAAGAGTGACACGCACTTCATCCGTGAACAAATCTTTGGAAAATTCGTTTTCATGTTGCACTCTGCCCATTTCAATCGGATTTGTATGTAATGTTGCTTTAATGGAGACATTGTCACAGGCTTAACAGACTTTGCTACTTATTTCTGAAGGCTACGTCGAGAATGTTTATAGATATTCTTCAATTCTGCTTTGTCAAAGACTTCCCGACTGATCTTCCCAGGGTTCTTAACAACTTCACGTTTAATTTGGAGCAAAAAACGGTGTGAAACAACTCTAGATTTACCTTTATCAGCTCTCTTACGTACCTTTGTAGGGTCCTTGACAAATGTCTGCACAGTTTGATGGTACCTTCCTATCATTTTCGATATTTTGAGGGTAGTTTTACCTTTTGCTAGCTGTTCTGTTATAGTACTCTTTTCAGAACTACTTAAACCACCGTTACAATCCATTTTACTGACGAAACAAACTGTCTTGTTAATAATTTGCCACACATCAACTACCGTAGATTCAGCAATTACGATAGCAAGTTGTTTACATGGCGCGCAACACTATGAAAATGTCCTAGTACGCGCACCTCAAGATTGCCAACGTTTCCGAAGCTTTTCATCCGAAATTACAGCTAAGTTTCTGAAACCGGAACAAATATTACACTGTTAATGCTTTGATACGCATTGTACGCATTGTATATTCTCTCACATTCGAAACTTTCTATTGCTACTTCCTTGCTCGGTAGGCTTGACGTGATAACATCTTTAGTTAGTATAAAATGGCTAGTTGTGAGACATCTACTTAGGTGATAGCTGACCATGATGACCATACTTCGTTAGAGGCAAGGTACGTGTAGTCGACTGTTGAATTTTCGCCGATGTTTGCTTGATCTGTAGTAATAATAGACTTTCTAGAGTGTAAGGAGGTTGGCTCAGTTGGTAGATTACTTGCCTCGCATGCAAGTCACTCGGGTGTCGAATCCTGAGTTGAATATGTCGAACTGATGACCCCAAATGAGATTGAAACTCGAGTTTAGGCTCCGTTGTTTTTTCTGTTGTCATGACTCTTTTATGCTGCGACGTTGAATGATTGCAAAAATGATTGCATATTCTTTAACATTCTGAAGAGTATATATATATATATATATATATATATATATATATATATATATATATATATATATATATATGGGGCGTTCAGAATATACGTATATATATAAAGTGTTTTTTAAATATCTCCCTCTCTCTCTCTCTATATATATATACATATATATATACATACATATATACATGTATATATATATATACATATAACCGTCAGTATATATATATATATATATATATATATATATATAACTACTTCATTTACTCACACAAATTTAATATACGAAAGTATAGATTTATGCGTAAACTTTAAGTATTTACTTCAAAAGTGCTCAATACGTAGGTAGAGCTAGTTAGTAATTTATAAAATATATATGGCGATTAAGCTACACTGAATATTCTGCGTTTCATCCACTGTAGGATTCGTCAGGCGTATGCGCATAAGCCATACGAATCCTACAGTGGATGAAACGCAGAATATTCAGTGTAGCTTAATCGCCATATATATTTTATAAATTACTATATATATATATATATATATATATATATATATATATATATGATCTGTTTTTCGAATAGGGATACACATGTATATATATATATATATATGTATATATATATGCACATATATATATATACATATACATACAGATTAAATATAGATGTAAATATATATATATATATATATATATTTCTATATATTTTTGTAGAGAGTAGATAACAATGTCTTTAACAAGGAAATGCTCACATTTTATTCATTACATTTTCTAAGATAATTCTTTTTTAACCTCGAGCTAAATAATGTAAGGAACATGAAAGACAGTAACATTTATCATTTATTTACCATCAGTTAGAATTTCGTTATAAAATGTCTTTGTCTATCCCTGTCTTAGTTTTTATGTTATTTTTCCCTCAAAACAACACCCACGCTTTTATATGCATGAGGGTTATGTTGTTTGCTCTCTCTCTCTCTCCTTCTCTCTCTCTCTCAATCTCTCTGTATATACACACATATATATATATATACATATATATATATATATATA
>NC_136512.1:23977100-24012100 GCF_053919585.1 Euprymna scolopes | reverse complement strand
ATCAATGCAAAGGAATACATTCAAATATTAGAAACAGGACTGTTACCAAGTATCCAGAAGCTGGGAATATCTCAGAAAATTATTTTTCGACATGATAATGCCCCTTCACACACTGCTAAGTCACACATAATGGTTTTCTGATGATTCAATTAATGTGATATTTTGTCCAGCTCAAAGCCCCGATTTAAACCCAATTGAGAATATTTGGTCGATTATATCTCCTGAATTGAATGGAAGAACTTTTTCGAATAATGACAAAATGTGGAAAGTTGTGCAAAGCGAATGGAATAGCATCTCCTCTTCACATTGTTCCACTTTGGTTGAGAGCATGTATAAAAGGATCGATCTTTTAAAGAAATCAAAAGGGATGAGATTCCAATCTAAGCATTTATTACAGCAAATATCTTGTTCTGTGTTGGTAGTCACGTTTAAGTTGTCTTTGTTCAATTGTTCCTTGTTTAATATAGCTTTTAGTGCAATAAAATGTATAAAATTTGTTTGGCCCATATTTTTTTTGCTCACGAGTATATATATATATATATATATATATATATATATATATATATGTACGTGCATATATGTGTAAAACGGACTTTATGTGTGTATGAATGTATTTTTGTGTGTGTGTTTGATCACTATGTACTCTAAAACCTGTAGGCCGTTCATTTTATTTCAGTCAAATTTACTCTATGTGTCTTGGAATTTACTTAGATAGATTCTTTATCAATATGCCCCTGGTAACTATTTAATATCCATAAGAAAATCCATATGATAATAATGTAAGTAGTTTTTATTATTATTATTGGAAACTAATATGTGTATAAAAAATCGATAATGAAAGAGTTCGATTTCGATCAAAATTAAAACTCTTATACAGGCTTTCATAACAACTGCGTTTCATCAGTTTTATCATCGCACGAACAATTGGGCTCAGCATATAAATTCAACAATGAGTTCTTTGATACAAAGTGGGCGCTTTCTACTAAGAGCAGGATTTTATATGGTTATATAACTTTTTGCATTATAAATATCATCAAAGCCATTATATGTGGATATTAAATCAGAGGCACGTTCTATACAGAGCAATGTAAACGACAACGTATTTAGCAGTAAGGTAGTATGGCGAAGCAGGCAAAGCTATAATAGACAATCCATGGACTTGAGTGTAAAAGAAGAAATTTCAGGGATTTCGGTGAAATAAAAATAATTGAAATGTAGAAAATCTGTTGCTCCTCATTTAATCATAATGAACGTCGTGCATCGCTGCTAGTACACACACACACACACACACACACACACAAACACACGCACGCACATATACATATGTGTGTGTATGTGTGGGTGTATAATATATATATATATATATATATATATATATATATATATATGTGTGTGTGTATATGTATCTGTGTGTATACGCCTTCATATGTATGTGGATACGTATGCATATATGTGTGTAAATTCTTCGTTGACAAATGTTAGTATTTTGGACACCTTTTCTTCTTCCTATATTCTGACATTTAAATATTGTGACGTTTGATCGATATTTTAGGTCAATCGAAGGTTATATTTTTAGACAGCATAACTATTTACCAATGGTCATTAAGACGTATTTCCTTATTCCGAAAACAACTATAAAAACCGCCGAAAAGTCGTTAAACGAGTCCTGATAAGATGAAAGGAACCGTTACTATTTACTGGTTGAATATTTTATTGTTTCTTTTTCCACTTTTGTTTAAAAAAATTTCATATGTTTTTCTTTTTTACTTTTTCTCCGTTGACATTTTTTTTATTGCTTTGATCTTTTTTGTCGATTTGTAGAACCTTCACTTCATCCTTTTCTTCTATTCCAGTTTCTTTTTATTCTCTGATTCTGTTTCTTCTTGTAAACTTTATAAGTCCAGAGTCTTTTCGTTGTCTTCTACGTCTTTAATTGTTCAGTTTCTAATTCATCGTTTCCTTTTCTTTTTTATTGTCTTTTTGTCTAATTTTTGTGTCAATGAACATTTAAGCTTTCAATGTCTCTTATCATAATTCATGTTCTGAATTTTCCTGTCATCAGTTGTTTGTGTTTTTTTCTGTTGTATTATTTCTTTATCGTATACTATTTCCATCTATACTTACCCTATAGAAGATATGTGCATTTTATATTCTTTTTATATAGACATTACGCTAGTATATACGGGCATCCATTTATTGTAAGGTGATTTGTAGAATATATGATTAAGCGCAAGAGATTCCTATTGACCTTATAATTGAAAATATCATAATTATAGATGGGATAAAACCGTCAACAGGCAGACGGTTAAAAAATCTGGCTGTAATTTTAAATAAAAAAGATATTGAAAGCCATCTCTATTGCAATGAAGTAGCAACAAAGAGAAATGATAAAAAATAACTACGTCGACCAGTCAAATGACGGAACAAATAAAGCCGGAAAAAACATGCAATCATAGTAATTATTACAAAGAGTGGCACTTGCTGTAACTGAGAAAAAGTTTGCAGAAAAACGACAATGTACATGTGGTCAAATTACGCGTAGGTTTTGATATTTATCAAACTTCTATAACAGGAAAGAAATTCACAAGGTTTAATGTGAAACAGTGCAATATAATCAATTTTAGAAGAACCAAAATGTACTCGTGTGAAAATTCCTTCTACTTAAAGCGAAAAAAGTATTACTAAAATACCAAATTCAAACAACGCGTACCTTATTATAAGTTTCCGGCCATTGTATGAATTCGAAAACGCTATGTTCAGCAAACCCTGGCTATTAAAGGTATTTTAGCCATCATTTATAACTAAGGCATGTCATAAAGTTAAAAAAAAGGCGCCCGATGTTCTGCGCATGATCCTTCTTCTTGAAGCCGGCATATAAGACCTAATTTGTTGAATCACATTATAACTAGTTGAAAGGAGAAATGGGTCGTGTCATCTGACACTGCCAATTACAAAATACTCCTGAACGATAGGCAACGATGTAATAGATGCTCAAATTAATGGATAATCAATGCATACTTCTATCTTACCAATATTTGTAGTTTCAACATTTTCATTTTTCTTTAATAAATATAATATAATATTTTCTTTCCTCAAAATAAAATTTTTCTTCTACGCTTCAAAATATATTCAAAGACTGTATTTAACAAAATCTATCATTGATATATAATATGTCCGACCTGAAACAAAGTGAGGATGAAATTTGTTTTTCCCAAAAGAACGCACCAGGTGTATTGTGTAAAAAATAACTTTTTGTTGAAAACATCGAATAGAAATCAAATCTGACGGTTTGATGTAAAAAAAAAATATATGAAAAAAAATCATATATGTGTCATCCCAGTAATCCAAGATAAAATAAATCAACGTTATATAAAAAGAAAAATGGAAGTCTTTTAACTTAACATAAATTTTACAATATATATATATATATATATATATATATATATATATATACTTATGCGCATATAATACATATATACGTACACATATATATATACATATAATATACATACATATATATACGTATATGTATATATACATATATATACATGTATATACATTTAATATTTAGTAATGTGATTGATAATATACATGTATATACATGTATATATATACGTAGATATACATACATATATACGTATACATACATATATACAAACCTATATACATATATATACAGACGTATATGCATATATATATATATATATATAAATATGGACACATATAAATTTATGCATATATATGTATATATATATACATATATGTGCATATGCATTTTTATGTATATATATATATGTGTATCTATATATATACATTTGCATATATACACATATATGCATATATATATATATATATAGACACACCTACACACATATAATAACATGTATATACATATATATATATATAAATATACCTTTGTATACATTTATATACATACATATACATATATAAATACATATATATATATATAAATATAAATACATACATATACATATATATATAGATAGATACACATATATATATTTATATATACATATATATACATATATATATGCATACATACATGCATATATAATTAATAATAATATGTTTCCTTAATAGTCTGTGCGATAGGTATGTGGTAGATATTTAGAAGTCCATCACAATTCGAGGAACGTAATATAGTCGGTGTTGTTGAGAAAAGATGAATACAAGTGGCGATTAACAAATAAATAAGTGCATATATATATATATGTATGTATGTATGTATGTATACATATATTTATACAATTGTATTAAGTACAAATGTCTTACTCAGTATGTCTGTGACAAATCCATTATATTTCAGGGTAAAACATCCCTATATTGAGATGGTGGATGTGACAGATTCATATAAAGCATGTCGGAGGATTGAGCCTCGCAGCAAATGTAAGGGTGGGATTTATATGTCTAACGTGTTTCAGGTTGTTTACATATCGTTTTAATTTTTAGATTTTACTTTGTTTTTATTCCTATTTATGTATATATATATATATATATACATATATATATATATATATATATATATATATATATATATATACAGTGATGATCATATTTATTGGCACGGTAAAATAAAAGTTAAATTTTGTCTAATAAATTCCAAAAAAGGGATTAAATTAAAGAAAATAACAAAGTATGTTATGTATTTTTAACTGGCCTTTCCGATGCAGCAATCGGATTTTAGAAAAAATAAATAACAAAGGAACAACAAACATAATTGCAAAAAACCCTTGTTCAAAATTATTGGCACGGCTTTGTTTTTCTTTTAGTATCAGTATATTATCAATCAATTTCCGGTTTACGTGCTTTCTGAACTTTTTTATAGCCATATTATGCTTGTTTAACGCTAATTCAGTGAATAATTTTTTTCAGATAATTTTTAGATAGCGATTTATTTAAACTATTATAAGTGACTAAATTATAATTTTACATTCGCCATGGTTAAAACTAAGGAACACAGTGAAGACGCCAGGAAGCTTGTTGTAGCATGTCATACCAATGGGGAGGGCTATGATAAGATTTCAAAGAAGCTAAACCTTCCCAAATCCACTGTTAGAGCCATAATAAACAAGTTCAAATCGCAAGGCCACGTTATGAGTTTAGAGGGTAGAGGGAGAAAGAGGATTCTTTCCCCAAGAGATGAACGGAAAATTGTCCGACAAGTAAAACAAAACCCAAGGATCTCTGTTGGGAAGATTGTTGATGAACAGAGCACCTCTGGAGTGAATGTATCTCGACATACAGTTGGTAGAGTTTTGAAGAGAGCTGGTTTAAAAGCATGTCGTCCGAGAAAGACTCCCTTTTTGAAGCCTATGCACCTGAAAGCAAGGCTAGCCTTTGCAAAACGTCATATTGATAAAGATGTTGCATTCTGGGAACGTGTTCTATGGACTGACGAAACGAAAATAGAGTTATTTGGCCATAATAAAGTGTCTTATATTTAGAGAAAATCTGGCGAAGCTTTCCTGCCTAAGAACACCATACCCACAGGGAAGCACGGTGGAGGCAGTTTGATGTTTTGGGGATCCTTTGCTGCCTCTGGACCAGGGCGACTTGTTAAGGGCACAGGTAGCATAAAAAAGGAAGATTATGTTAAAATATTGGATGAAAACCTGAAAGACTCTGCTAAAGAGCTCTCACTTGGTCGTCGTTGGTGGTTCATGCAAGATAATGACCCAAAGCATTCGGCTAAACTGATCATGAAATGGCTTGAGGACAATCATATTAATGTTTTGGAGTGGCCATCACAAAGCCCAGACCTTAATCCAATTGAAAATTTATGGAGAACATTAAAATTGAGGGTAATGCAAAGGAAGCCTAAGAATCTTATTCAATTGGAGGATTATTGTCAGGAAGAGTGGGCTAAAATTACTACTGAAGAGTGCAACAACTTGGTTGTAAACTATGAAAAGCGACTGAGGAAGGTAATCAAGGCCAAAGGCTATACAATTGATTATTAAATAAATCGTGCCAATAATTTTGAACAAGGGTTTTTTGCAATTATGTTTGTTGTTCCTTTGTTATTTATTTTTTCTAAAATCCGATTGCTGCATCGGAAAGGCCAGTTAAAAATACATAACATACTTTGTTATTTTCTTTAATTTAATCCCTTTTTTAGAATTTATTAGACAAAATTTAACTTTTATTTTACCGTGCCAATAAATATGATCATCACTATATATATATATATATATATATATATATATATATATATATATATATATATATATATATTTGTTGTTTCTGCTACCCGGCCGTTTTTTGGCCGTCTGTAGCTTCCTCAGACATTTACACAAATGTTCGTTCTTATGGAATGAAAGAGTGAAAGAGTGAATGAGGTCAGGGGAGGGGTGCGAGAAGAGGGGGAAAAAGAGGAAGGGAACAAGAGGGGAAGGTGGGAGCGGGTGCTAGGTATGTCCGTAATGTTTTGGTTTCGGAATTTTAGGAACGTGTGGGGGGTCTGGGAAACGCATATTTGCTCTACAGCAGTACGGACCACTTTCTTCAGTTTTTATTAATTACCATTTATACTATATATATAGTATACTTTGGAGTGTTTAGGTTAAGGGGTGTGTTTTTCAGGGATAGGAAGGTGGGTTGGAAGCGGGGACACTGGATTGTCTTTTCTTTGGACATTTGTTATTTTCTTTATATTATTAACACTTTAAGTGGTCCTGGATATAATCTAAAACTATATCCAATGGTGAGGCCCCATCCTCTGGGCCTTGGGGAGTGTTGAACCACCCTTTAATTGCTATTGCTCCCAGGTCCACTCTGACCCGGAGTGGTAGTACGTGTAAGGGTCCCAACTATGGGTTAAATATAATCCGACTTAAAAAAGAAACAATATACTTCATTAAAAATCGTTCCTCTAAATAACTAGATTCGGCATTAAATAGCCTAAAAAAGGATGATATGCCGTAAAACAAAAACAACCAACCAACCAACCAAAACTTTAAGTGATAATAGATGGAACATATTTTAATTCCTTATGTTTTATTTTATTTATTTACTTAATTAATTATTTTTGTCCATGTTTAACGGTTAGGACTAGTAGGTTATATATTTAAACACATTTCAGGAACAAATAGTTTTCGAACTGAAATTGTAAACAAGTCACCTCGCTCGTGAAATATAATTTGTTAGGTTACTTTCGTTGGAAATGTGTAAAATCTCATGTCTGCGCATATAAAAAAAAACATAATAAGAATACATTCGGTACGAGATCGCCGATATACAGCCGACTTTTATACTTGTGCAAGTTAAACCTATTATTACGCTATATATGTGAGAACCATGCGCCCATTTCAAGACAATTGCATTTTAACTTCAATGGGACAAAATTAATTCTCAGTATAAGATACAGATTTGTATAATGAAAATTATGTTTCTCTCATAGTTCTTTTTTCAAGTCAGCACCTCTAAACACACGCTTTATTAGCATTGTTTGCACGCGATATATATATATATATATATATATATATATATATATATATATATGTTGTTTTAACAGACACCGAGACATAAAGAATGGGGTGATCGCAACAATTAGTGTATTTCATCGTTACTTACAATTATCTCAAGACTATTCGGACAAATTTAAACATTATGTTTCATGAAAATATTCACAATTACAGCCTTTCTTCAGACTTATTGAATAACATTTCTAAACGATATAATGTTCCAAGTTGTCTGAATAGACTTGAACCAACTGAAACTAACGATACAATACACTAGGCACCGCCAAAACTGGGGGGGCAGGTCAGTACTTTTTGACGGACCGTCTTTTTAAAAATCTACCAAAAATCAGGTAATTATCCGATCAATACGAAATTCTCAGCGATTATTAGGAGAAGAATGAACTTTATAACAGTGTACTTATTTTTCATAAACGATATTTATATATATATTTTTTTTTGCTTACAACCCCCCCCCCTTTTTTTGAAGTGGGAACAAATATGCTTAAAATAATCATCTGAGACTGAAATCAACATATTGTGTTGTAAGGGACAGAATTATAGATTAAAAAAAAAAAAAAAAAAAAATAGTTTGCATACCTTATTTTGACGTCTGAATATCAGAACTTCGATTGTGTTTAATTATCCCGCTTTTGAGTTTTGAAGTGTGAAATTCGGTGAATATGTTAAGTAAAATAATTAATTTAAGTTAAGCAAAACAAAAAAAAAAAAATGTGTAATATTTATACGAAAAAATCTATTTTAAAATTTTTGATAAATAAATTAACAATTTTTTTTTAGCGAGCCGAATAATGCATGACCATTATTAAACAGGGCATGCTTTGAATAATCGATACCAAAAAAAAAAAATTCGATAAATATTGTGCCCTTTGTTAAAAGTAGCATCTTTTTTTTCTATCCCGTTTGAAAACGTTTGCCGCCTTTGACTATGGTGGACCAAACGCGCTGAAATAATTTTTTTTTTATCTGCTTTAAATTGCCCCCCCCCATTTTGGGGAGTCTGGCCCCCACACACATACACATTAAAAACCAAACGCATACAAATGGTCACCCATCTGGTACTGGCCAGCCTCGGCTTAATAATACATTGAAATTTTCGTCACTGAAAAATAAGTTTTTTTTGGCCTGTTTGGTCTTCCATAGTTTGCTTTTTATCAGACGAAAACGTAAACAGAGTCGATCTGAACTCTACGTCAACGCGAATATCTGGTTACCTATATGAATAAGTGGAATTATTTGAAATTCAGGTACTTATATTATAATATTTTTGCATATTCTCTTAGAAAATCATCCTAAATCTTAGTTAGACAATAAATAAATTAATTAATTATTTCAAAAACCCTTTTTTTTAATATTTAAGTACGTTTTTTGTGCAAGACAAAAAATATCAATTGTTAACTTTTTGGGAAAATTTAACATTTAAAATTTAATTAAAAATAGTAGAAAAAGTTTTACATTATTCTGTTTTCTATATGATAAAATTCAGGGTTTTATCTTTCTGGAAAAAAAAAGTTACTCAGAAATAATGGATTTTAATAAACGTAATTTCGTTTTAAAAACAACAACAACTTGATTTTGCGGCCATTTTTGGCGGTGCCTACAATACACTAATTGTTGCTATCTACTTCTTTTATGTCTTGGTTTTAGTTAAAAGTATATATGAATGCTAAATTATGAAATATGATAATTTACTAGCTTACAGATCTCGTTTCGGTTAACAATCTGTTGGTATATGACCAATTACTGAATCATATGAATCCAGAAAAATTCAGAATACTACAAACAAGACGATATATACATATTATATATATATATATATATATATATATATATATATATATATATCACACTGAGGAAGATCGAAGGATCGGTCGAAAATGTTTGCTTTCGAAGGAAACATTCCTGTTTTTATCAAAATACTTTTTTATTCCTACACGTCAACACACAGAAAAGATATAAACATTTATATATTTTTCGTATTGATTTTTTATTCATACATATTTATATATATATATATATATATATATATATATATATATATATATATATATATATATATATATATATATATAGTGTCCGTAGATGACTGTTTTTAAAAATAATAAATAAATAAATAATACGTCCAAAATACAAATAAAAAAGGGCGACTTTCTAAGAAAAACACCGGTACTCCGGGTCGGAGTCATAAACATTACTCTCGTTTAAAAAATCAAAACAAAAACCACTTAAACAGATAACGATAAAAACGAAGCAGTAAATTGTCTATGAGAACATAGCGCAGTGGATTAGGGCGCTGGGCTAAAATACATACGGTCTAAGGTTCGAATCCTACCAACAGTCAAGCTATGCTGAAGAGGAGTAGGGCTCCGAAAAACATGTGTCTGTAGATTACTGTTTTTAAAAATAATAAATAAATAAATATATATATATATATATATATATATATATATATATATATATATATATATATATATATATATATATATAGTGTGCAACAGGTGATATACCCATGCACAACATTAGGCAATTTACTTAATGACATATTATTTTGTATTTCGAACAAACTTAGACATGTTTGTTCTAATAGTTTTGTATTTCATTACGAATAAACGTGTTTTTGACACCCCCCACACACACTAACACCTTCTGAGCACACTTCTGGAAAGAAGTAATAAAGTGCATTCTTGGGTACGAACCAGGAGTTTTGTGTAATTAACATATTCCGTCTAATTGGTGCTAAAAGAACAAACAAAAAGAACAATACATTATACATGACATTATAAGCAAGTAACGTGGAGAGATCGATGGATGCAATTTAATATGTCTGTGATGACGCCTAAATGTTGCAGACTCGAGGATGAGAAAAAATGTCTCAAACTAATATAATAGGAAAAAAATAAATAACATTTTTACACGTCTGTACTTCATATCATATAACATTTAACTTTACTGAACAGGATAGAAAGCGATATAAACGTTTCTATTTCTAATTCACAGAACGGTCCTTAAAATTAAAAAAAATTGAATTTGGCAGGTGAAGATAAAACGATGGCATTACAGATATGAATGCGCAACGTAATAATGGTCCAAGTCTTAATTTTTAGCAGTGCGGTAAGCATACCTTCGTTGCTCAGGCATTCACCTCAAAGAAAAACTAAGTTATAAGCCAAGAGTTTTGGTGTGATTCTCGGTGGTGGCGAACCTATTCAAAAAAGTATTTTTTTTTTGTTATTTTTTGTTTATTTGTTTATTTCAATTATTACTATATACTGGGTCCAATATAATATAATATTTATTACGAAATCAATTTTTTAAATATAATATTTAAGCGTTTTTGTGAACTAGCAATCCCCGTTGGTGTGTGTGTATATATATATATATATATATATATATATATGCGTTTTATTTTTTATTACCGTATCTTTCTGTTAAGTTACATTATTGTTTCAGCCACTCGGACCTTTTTATTTTGCCGTCTGTAGCTTCCTCAGACTTTTACAGAATTGTTCGTTATTTTGGGATGAAAGAGTGAAAGAGTGACTGAGGTCGGGGGGGTACGATATATATATATATACACACATACACACACACACACACACACATATATATATATAAAGTTATATATGAAATTATAAAAGATATATGGCAATTAAACTACAAAAAGTATTCTGCGTTTTATCGACGCTAGGAGTCGTCAGGTGAATCCTTGCGCGGATAAAGCGCGAATTATTCTGTGTAGCTTAGTTGCCATATATATTTTTAAAAATTACTACCTAGCTCTTCCTATAGTAAGCATTGTTTAAGTAAATAATTTATGTTGACGTATAAAGTTATATTTTCGTATATTAATTGATGTGATTAAATGAAGTAATCATATATATATATATATATATATATATATATATATACTGATTAGTTCAACTGAAAAGCAATAATATAAGTGTAAAATTTGATAGAACGATCAAACTACAGAATTGATTATGTACAGACGTAAACATACACAATTATATTTAAATCGCCAAATGAAAGGGCATAATTCATCCAGAGATTTTCTTATAAGACGATGTGATGAATTATATTTTCTTGTATATATCGATAGATACAGAAAAATAGGAATACAGAATGGAACACTTACGTAAATTTATATGCACAAAGAAAAGTTTTATAAACAAACACAATCGCATATATATGTATGTATATAAATATATATATAAATATATATATATACACACACACACACACATATATATATATATATATATACATATATATATATATATATATATATATATATATATATATATATGCACAATCACGTTGGCACACAGGTTCTGCAAGATAACCGAAGTTAAGTAACTATAAGCCTGGCCGGTACCAGATTGGTGACGGTTATAAGAAGCTTGGGGCTGTATGTATACTGGCGAGTCCCAGAAATTTCCAGGTTCGCATCCAAGGGCACGTCTAAGTCACGGATGAGATATTCCCCCTCCCCGAATCTAAACGGAAAGCAAGGGAAGATACAGCCTTTACTTGTCTCCCCGAGTTTACTTTGGCTCTACAATTTAGAGAGAATTGGTCGAGGAAACTGATATAATCGCAAGCCGTTGCATTCATGCATGCATGCATGCATATATATGTATATATGGAATAAGCAAGATGAATTATATGGAGAAATATTCAAAAAAAGATAAATTGATAAATTAGTAGATAAATATGTACATATATATATATATATGCACGTGTGTGTATGTATGTGTATATATGATATACATGTGTATATATAATATATATACGCATTACTTATATAAATTTATGCGTAATAATATGTATGTATATATTTCATATATGTGTATATATGTGTGTTCGTGTGTGTCTTTATGCTGTCTTTGTGTTTGAGTTTGTGTCTGTGTTTGTATTCCGATCTACCCTACTGGTCTAAATATATATTTGTATACATATATAATTAATCGCCCCGGGTCTTGTCTGAA
Source organism: Euprymna scolopes (assembly GCF_053919585.1). Lineage (NCBI taxonomy): Eukaryota > Metazoa > Mollusca > Cephalopoda > Sepiida > Sepiolidae > Euprymna > Euprymna scolopes. The sequence continues at coordinate 23,999,613 of NC_136512.1, read as the reverse complement.
AGATACTGTTTAGTTTGTCGATGGCGAGATCAGACCAATTTTGCAACATCGTGACCGGAATGCTGATCGGGCATAATATTGATGCAGCGTACGCGCATCGAAATGTAATAACGTTATGTACTATGCATTTCATTATCGACTATGACTTGTGGGTCTGAATAAAAGAAGAAGGTCACTCACACACATGGTTTCTGCGTCAGGTATATCGACCCCCATGCCCAATGTCTTCCCTGGCAGAAGAGTTGAGAACTAGAGTATATATATATATATATATATATATATATATATATATATATATATATATATATACATACATACACACACACACACACCCACACACATATATATATATATATATATATATATATATATATGTTGTTTTGAAAAAGAAAAACCGAATGAATTCATAAAATGATCAACGTTTCGTCCCTATTGCAGAGGACATCTTCAGGATATTAAAAGGAAAAATGCAAAAAAGAAAACGTTCATAGGCCATACGAAAATGAAAAGGAAATAGTGTTATAATCCTGCCCATATCGGGAAGAATATTGTGTGTGTATGGGAAGGTTGGGTTGTTCAATGTCTTTATATACACGTTTAAAAAAACGTTAAATAAATTTGTACACTTTTTTACTCTAAACTTATTCATTTTGTTGAATTATTTAAGGATTAAGGAAAAACGGTTAACGAGGATCTGTTTTGCTATTTTGTTCTTTGATTAATGTTTTTCCTATACTAGGGGCTAAATCGTAGAAGCCCTTTCTCTGCGTAATAGTATTAGTGTTTAATATTAGTGCTGATTCTAAAAGTCTTCTTTTAGCTCTATCTATCACGTATTTTATAATTTTCGCATGCTCTAAATTAAATGAATGATCGTGTTCTGCACAATGGCAAAAGAGTGCATTTAGGGTGTTACCATTCCTTATATCTCTTCTGTGTTTATAAAGTCTTAGTTTCAATTTACGCTGTGTCTCACCTATGTATGCTTGTTGGCAATTGTTACATGGGATAGAATATATACCGGCGTCGGATGTGGAGGGTTTGGTAGTTTTTAATGTCTGTTTCATTGTTGTGGATGTTGTTTGTATCAATTAAAAACCAAGTCTATTAAGAGTGTCGTAGATTTTTGTATTTTTAGTTTGGACGGGAATGAAATGACGTCTGTTTAATAGTGGGGTATTTTTTTTATTTTTCTGTCTGTTTATATTATAGTGTATTTTCGTAGCTTTTTTCTTTGCGCAAGAAATGAAATAGGATGGGTAATGTAGTTTGTTTTTTTTTTAATTCGTAATGTATTGAATTTCATCATTAAGATATTGGGGGCTACATATTCTAAATGCACGCAAGAGAAAAAAAAAACAATAATCATCCAAGTCTTTATTTTATCATTGTGGTGTCGAGTAGTAGTGAATATTATAGTTTTTGTGTGTGGTCTTCCTATGAACTTTGAAACTCAGATCGGTTTCTGATCTGATGAGGAGTATATCTAGAAAAGCTAGGGAGTGGTCTTGTTCGGATTCGTGTGTAAATTTTGTGTATGGTTTCTAAATTCTGTTTTGGCTGTGTCGTGTGCTGCGAGGTGCCGATAAATGGAGCTATTCGGAGAAGAGAGGTGAAATTTTAGTCGACGGGAGATGCTGGTTCCAGTCATGTAATTGTACGTGTTATTTTTGGAGATACATACTCGTATGCGACATTTAAAGACGTAAACAGCATTTCTAGTTTTGAGCTACTCTCGTTGGATTTAAGGTTATTGTCTATTAATAATAGGCTTGTTTTTGATGTTTTGTAATAAATAATAAATCTTAGCTTAGCGTTTGTTTCCTGATTGAGATATATTTGGTTCTATATTTTTTATTATATTTTCGTCTTCTATAATTCGCATAAATCTAGTAACAATAAAATATAGTATTATTATTATTATTATTATTATTATTATTATTATTATTATTATTATTATTATTATTATTATTAATAATAATAATAATAATAATAATAATAATAATAATAATAATAATAATAATAATAATAGCGGTTAAAGTTTGTTTAATCTAGTGATGGGACGATTCCAAAATTTTTCCCGATTCCAATCCAATTACCGATTTCGTTCTAAATTTCCGATTCCGATTCGGTTCCCGATTCCGATTCTTTTAATATTTATAAATATTTAATTACAGATGTGTTTTAGGTTGTTGTTTTGTTTAAAAAAAAAAAACGATACGTGCTTGTTTCATTTTTTTATTTCAAAATTTTTAATAATCGGTTTGGTATCAGAAATTAGACGATAATTTTTACGATTCCGATACCGATTCCGACAGCCAAACACTCCCAATTTTTTAAATTTTATTTTTTATTATTACTACTAGCAATGAAACATTTTATTTTAAACGAAATCAAATATAATAGACAATTAAAAGAATCATTTTTTTTTTTTGTCACCCAACAAAAGAAGGGTAATGTGTATATTAATCCTTGTCCGTTCATTTTTCACAATAACAACGCCTTGGAATTGTATGAACAAACATTAAACATGATATGAGTAAAAAAAGTAAACGGATTTTCCGAAAACTCCGGTTGCAACCCCCATGCGTGCCTTTCGGGAAAATTTGGCTAAAATTGAAGCTTTTGTGTTTATTAAAAAAAAAAAAAAATGATAACTTGGATGTTTATGAAACTTTCTGAAAAGTTGTAACTAACTTATTTCTGTATCATTTTGTTTGTCTATACTTCTCGATAACTCTTATGTGTGCCCCTGGGGCTCTTTTAGGGCTTTAAAAACACTCTATTTTTTAACTATCTTACCATATTTGTCTACAAATTTCTATGTATGTCTATCATGCAGTTTTGTATAGAACGGAACACAATTCTAAATATAGCTTAAGGCCTAAATTCCATTGTTTGTTCATTTTCACCAGGATTTGACGTCCCCTGGGGTATTGTTGGGCTAAATGCATTCACGGGGGACCATGCATGCTTCACTTTGGGCATCGTAAAGTAGGCACATTTTTTCCAATGCGACACCGATTCCAATACGGCAAAAAGTTCCGATTCTGATTCTAAAACATGTTAGTGAATAAAACATTATACAATTATAATTATATAATTTGTTATCCACTAATTTTTTGGAGAATCGGCATTGAAAAACTTGGAACTTTGGGCCGTATAGAATCGGTATCGTATGGGAAAAAAGTGCCTATTTGTGCATGGTCACGATTACATATTCGGATTTCGCCACTTTTGCTTGCTTTGTGTTAGTTTATTAACTTTTTCGTGTGTAGCACGCTGATAACGTAGCAAGGTCCAAGCCTTTTTACGCAAGAGATACGGATTTCGTATCCAAAATTCGGATATTGCATCGACAACATCAAATAAGAGCAGAAAATCAGTCTCGCGCTCCGATTTACTTGATTGCATTGCTGGTATGAGTTGCGACACTCTTTGACTGTGGTAATATAAATTACACACACACACGCAGGCACACACACACACACACACACACACCCACACACACATATATATATATATATATATATATATATATATATATATATATTAGTGTTCGGACGATTAATCGGACTCAGAATCGGGAATCGGAAAAATCGAAACTTTTTGGGATATCGGAATCGGAAAAAAAAATACCAGGTTTTCCGATTCCAAAACCGATTCCTTTCATTATCTTTTTTATTTGATTTTGGTTCAAGGAAGATATTCCACTGCTTGTATTAATATTAAAATAATAAATATTTATTGATTTAAACAGCCAGTAAGGCTACAATCTCTAGATCACGCCCTCACAATTCTGTTTTTACGTTTGGGAAAATATAGGCACATTTAAGATATAGTTAAATATGTAGAGATTCATAAAGACTCGGAATCGGATTCGGTAATTGTATCGGAATCGGGAATTTAGTTCAAAATCGGTAAATGTATCGGAATCGGGAAAATCTTGGATTCGTCCCATTACTAATATATATATATATATATATATATATAATATATATATATATACGTATATATATATATATATATATATTCTCTTTTTATATGAATTAAAGTATATATGCAGTAAGTTTTGTAGATGCATTTTGTGTGTGCATATGCATATTAATATGTAGGGTCCACACGCACACACGCATTGCATTTTTATATTTGACACAGTCACGTTGACACACCGGTGTATGACAGATCACCGAAGTTAAGCAACAATAAATCTGGTCAGTACCAGATGGGTTACCATTAGGTAAGTCAAGGCGCTCTATGTCCTGCGCCAATGTCGGTTGTAAGAGGCGCATTAATTCACTGGAAGAGATATATTTCCAGTCTAGAAAATAATAATTTTCTAGGAAAAGAAAAAAAAAACTCTGACGTAAGAACCTGCAGCCTTTTGTATGGTCTGCCTTGTTGCAGCCATTGCACCGACAATACCAAGAAGTGTGGTTAGTTTTGCACAAAGCGTTCACGATTATAAACAAATCATATGGGTGGATACCGATGCACTTTAGCGTAGCTCATATATCGAAATCGCTGGGAGAGTCCATATTTTATCCAGCAATATCTTACAGATACGAATTTACATCATCTAGTAACCTTACTCAGAACAATCGTATCTCATTATAAGTATTCATATTTTAATTAATAGAAACAGAAGCCGTTTTAAAAAATACGTACTTTAGCAAAACTATCTCTAAATATGCTAAACTGCACTCAACAAGAACTAAACAAAAATATATACATCAGTAATAACACGACCGTTGATATATAATAAAATGTAAATAAAACATCAAAAATTGATATGCACTCAGCGCTGTCGAAACCTAGCACTGCGGAATGCATTCCAGAAGGGGCGAGAAAAGCAGAGCTTCTACAACCATACCCACACTATATATAAGTAAAAGGGGTTTAGATATACATCATTTAAAACGTTTGATGGACTTACTAAATACTTAATATTTTTGTTTTATGACACTAAAAGTTGTACCGAAAAAAAAGTATTATACTGTAAGGAACTTACCATTGTGCAAGGGGTGAGCGGTTAACGAAGGTAAGGTAGGACGCATAGGCAAGAAAATAGAGCTTATGCATCTTAGCATGGCCTACAACACCCCCCACACACACTAAAGCACACTTAGTAGTCACAGTTGGGGAATATCAAGAATATGGGTGTGATGATAGTATGGAAGAACAATATGCAATAAAGTTATGTTTTAAACATAGCAAAATGCACAAAAACTATGAAATGCATCAGACTGCTTTCGGGAAATCTTATATGAATCGAGCATCAGTTTTACGGTTGCAACCGCGATTCAAGGAAGGCAGGGACTCTTAAGGATGATGAGAGCTGTGGAAAGAGTAAGGAAGTCAGAAGACTAGAGTTGATAGACCAAATAAATAATTTCATTGATAAGGATCGACGTGTGTCTACAGAGACAGTAAGTGCACAATTTGATAACTATGTCGGAATCGTATACGCACATCTTCGCGACGTTCTAAAGATACGGAAGATATACGCGCAGTTTGTCCCAATAGTGCTCAGGGAAGATCAGAAATAAAGAGGTAGTCATTGACAGCACCTTGCTCTCTGTGACTTTTGGTTGTAGCGGAAGCTCAATAAAAACGTTAAAGGCTGTCGTTATGAGACAATTGAGGAGATGAAAGAGGTTGTGATAAGAGTCATTGACACACTCACAAAAGAGAATAACATTGGACGTTCCAGAAGTTGCCGGAACGGTAGAACTCATTGCAGCCTTAATATATTACATCGAAGGGACATGATTTTTATGTGTACTATCGAAGTAAGTCTGGAAACTTATTGAAGGCACCTCGTATACTAATCTTTTAGAAAATAGATTGCATCTGTTTCTAAATTGATAACTAGATAACCAAAGGATTAAGGGGAAGTATCTGTTTTACTCAATTTTTAGATAGCAATGACATAGCTCGTATAAGGGGCACAGGATGGTCTGAATATGTTATAGACGATCCCGTTCTTATGTTAATAAATGAATTGAATAGTAGGGTGGCTGAAAAGAAAAAGCTAGCATAATGATGACAAAAACATACCGATATATATATATATATGTATATATATATATATATATATATATATATATATATATATATATATATATATACGAGTTAAAGATGTAGATTTATTTACATAAATTTTCATGAAAAATATTAAGGATATAAATAGTAAGAGTTTGTTGAGAAATGAGTAAAGTTACTAGCGATTGAGGTGAGGCTGGTGTGGTTGTCAGGAGCGCTGGTTTCGTGGCCATTCGAACCGAAGCACTTCTTCGTAACATGTTGACTGTTTGAGGGCTCAGCGCGAAAGAGAGAGACATATGAGAAACAGTAAGTAACGTGGCTGTGTTGCTCTCCAGTTATCAAAGTTAAAGGGCGACAGTCGAGTTAGCCTGGGAGTTTCAATTCCGCCAAGCTCTACTTATATAAATAAATGCATTTCCAATAACATCACTCTCGTTATACTTATTTTAACTATGGTAACATTGGGATTCGGGTGTTTTTACAGGAGAAGAAGCCTGGTTTACAGGAGACGAAGTGTAGCTTAACCATTTTTAATGTAACGTTTAGTAGTTATTGAAAAATATGAACAGCTCAGATATGAAAGAATCCGCCAGGTCCTGCTCGCATGTTCTTTTTCGTATATTTGTCATAGATAGTTGTGTTACAAATCTCTTTAACGATGTCTTCTGAATATATAATCATGTATATCACGAATTAGTTTACTTCCTGGTTGGTCTGGCTGATTTCTCTCCTTTAGTATGTATCTGGCTGATTTCTCTCCTTTAGTATGTATCTGTATGACATTTTTTGTTTGTCTGTCACACTCGAGTAATAATTGACAAATTTTCCTTTCTCTATTTATATGAATGAACACATCTTTACATATCTGCACTATCTGTATATAAATATCTTAATAGTGTAACGAACGTACGTACATGTGTCACGATTTCCAGATTATAAATTATTCGACCAAGAGAGCCTATTTATGAGAAGGGAGATAGAAGTTCGTACTGTACTACGATTATTAGCATATAGATACGCTAATTCTATATTCGTAGTATCTTTTTCTATCCTACCTTTTTAATAAATGAGATCCCCGGATCCTCGAAAATTCTGTATTAAAAAGAATTAAATAAATAAATAGATTCGCATTCGGGCCGTACGCGAAACTGAAATATACCATCTTCTTGATGGGATCAAATGGTAGCAGCTATTCTGTCTAAAGATGGCATCATGATACGGTGCGGGTTCCGTACTTTTGGGGCGTCCATGCAACGGAAATATGTCACAGAGTAGTATAAGGATATTGAATATAAACCGTAATTGTCAAACAGTTCATTGTGCGGAAACACTGGCAGGTGTTGAATTGTCAACGGTAGCAGAGGCCAGATGTACTCGTTGGTTAAAGTCATTGACATTGCAGGTTCATCGGGAGACGCGGCTATATATATATATATATATATATATATATATATATATATATATATATATATATATATATTTATATATATATATATATATATATATAAACAAAAGCGGGTAGACAGAGGGAGAGAGGACAGACACGCGCCCGGCTGTTGAAAACCCCGGTAGATTTTCCTCGACCGCCGTCAACCCCACTCACTCTGTCCCACGTCCTCGTTAAGTTTTCTTGTGCTATACGCGAACAGTGATTCTAGTAGTGACAGCATTTATCGAAAAAAAAAGTGATAAAGACGTTTATTTTTCTACAAGTTATTCGCGTCCGTTTTGGGCCGCATCATAATAACCAGATAGATTCTGAAACAACTTTTTCCAGATTACTTAGATAAATATATTTACAGTTTAAACCAAAGGGTTACAATAAAATTGCGGGGTCTTCATTCACACTGAACGTCCACAAAAGGCCAAGCCGCAATTTATTACACAGGAAAGATGCCGCTGTTGAATTTCCACAGGTCCCGGTAGTTCCTTATTTATCTTATAGTTTGCTAATTTTCATAATCAAAGTTCTAATTAAGATTTGAGCTAATTAATCGTTACAATTGGGAATTATGTTTTTTTTTTGCTGGTTTACATCGTTACTCGCAGAGATTCTTCCCTTGGTGTATTTTATTTGATCGATAATTATTGATGCAATCAACTGATTAAAGAAACTCTTAATCAGCGACAATCACCGGCCAATTATATGCCAATTATTTGGTAATTTTACAACGTTGTTTTCACTTGTTTATTTGTATAGTTTATTTTTCTAATCTCATGTTAATTATGTACTGGTAGATTGTACTCTTATTCCAGAAACAAAAGAGAATATTACAAAATGCATGTTAAAAGAAGGAATGCTCATTACTGTATAGTGAAAAAAAACAAAAACATCTATAATTTTTGTTACATTGGGTCACCACTTATCAAGGCCTGGAGGCCACTAAGGGAGAAGGGTTATTGCGTGTACAGAAATCAATGAGATAGTATTGTAGTAATCATTAGTATTGGGGGTTTTGATAGAGTGTCTTACTTAAGAGGCGGTTTGTCAGGAGTTTGTTTATGTTAGACTTGAATATGTCCAAGTTGTAGTCAGGTGGGAAACAGGCAAGCAGCAGAGAGTTTCACTGGCGTGCAGTTCTAAGAAAGAAGCTTTGCTCATGGAATCTACCTTTGGATTTAGGCACAGATAAACAGTGGGGGAAATATTGACAGTAGTTTCAGCCAGACGGTTGTTTCTCGTGAAAGATTGGCGATGGGGGACGAGGGATTGGAGCTCAGACGAGCACCTGCCATGGAAATAACGATAAAACAAAGACAGGCTCACAACGTCTCTTCTGTGGGAGAGAGGTTGCAGGGAAGAGAAGAGGGCACCCCCACTAAACCACGAAGTCTATTTTGTACTTTGCCAAGGCAGGATAGGCTGTTTTTAGCAGCTTTTGCCCAGATGTGGCAGCAGTACTCCATCTTTGAAGGTAATTGGCTTTTATAAAGATAGAGTATTGCATTAGTAGTGAGATATCTTCTGGAGCGGAAGAATGATCCCACCATTTTCCCTGCGTCCCTGGCAACAGATTTGATGTACGTGTTCCATTTCAGAATAGGAGTAAAGGTCAAACCCAGAAGCTTGTCAAAACATGGAGCCTCCCCAAGACGAGAGTCATCCATTTCAATTGATGCCAGATGGGGATCAGAGCGTTGATGATGTAAAGATAGAAGCTTGGTTTTGGATGCATTAAAAGTGACCAGCCACCTCTTTCCCCATTGTACAACGCGCTCAAGATCAGAGGAGAGAAAATTAGAGAAAACTTTGTCATTTACAGCCTTTGATGTGTTGCCATAGATGATCGTGTCATCAGCATAGGTGTCAACGAATGATTTAAGTATGTGTTTTGGGAGATCATTGATGTAGATCAGGAAGAGAGTTGGCTCCAGGATGGACCCTTGGGGGACTCCAGCATTAATATTGTGGGGCGCTGATTTCTGCCCATCAACCACTACTCTTATGAACCTATCCGAGAGAAATGATTTAATGTTTGAGAAAACATTTCCAGTAATACCGTAGCTGGAAATCTTGTGAAGTAGGCCCTTATGCCATACCTTCGATATGTCAAGAGCAATTGCCCTGGAAAGGACACCTTTGCCAAGAGATTCACTAATCCTATGTGATATAACCGTTAGCACATCTGCTGTAGATCTTGCAGAGCGGCAACCATATTGCATGTCAGTAAGAATGTTGTTTCTGTTGAGGTGATTGACTACTTCTTTATTTAATGTGGATTCCAACAACTTACTCATGACACACAGGAGACTTATTGGTCTGTACTGAGAGGGAGATGACTTATCACCTGAATTCTTAAATACAGGGGATACTGATGATGTTTTCCAGGGTGTTAAAAAAATCACTTCTCCTTAAGGCAGCCCTTAAACTGTGTTGTAAGTATGGGGGCAAGTTCTGGTTGGAGCTTTTTCAGCACTATAACTGGAATGCCATCAGGGCCAGTTGCTTTACTGGAATCAAGGTTCTTGATTAGCTTAGCGACCTCACGCACAGATATTTGTTTGTTGCATCTATAATATAAATCTCACCTTTCTGTTTAAATGTATGGATGTGTGTATGTTTGTATGTCAACCTGGGTCTTTCTAGAGAAGCAACGGATTGTAAGGGAATAGCTTTTTTTTTAATACAAACCCTTCCGACAAATATCGAAATATTGGTTAAAAACATGGATTTGTTTACCCTCATCTGGGCACTTTACTACTATTTACGAAAGTTATCCATACTTTTCTATTGACTAGCCTTAATTTAAACTTTCGTCACTTATGGTTTTGCGAGGACGCAACGGCAAAGACGTCACGTATTTTGTTTTTTTTTTGTGACATTTTTTTCTCTTCACGGTACGGGTTCGAGCATACTACCACTTGTCTTTCTTCTTCTTTGTTCAACACAAAACTCCAAACACCCAGGCAACGCCAAGTACCAAGGACAGTTTTCAAGTAAGTAACAAAGCCAAATGTATTGTCATGTTTATGATCTTGTAACTGCCTCTATATAATAAGCGTTCTGATCAAATGTCACTAGAAAATTTATGTTTAGACGATTCAACTCATTTCTTAGAGAAAAAATATTATTCATATTTAAAAGACAAGTTATGAGTGTGTCTGTTTGTGAGTTTATTCTGTATTAATTCTGAAACGGCTGAGCTGTTTTTTTTTTAATTCACACAAATGTAATTTATGTTTCTGCGATTTTATTAGATATGTTTTTATATACGGAGTCCGTTGATAATTCTCGAAAATCGATACTCGAATAATTCCGATTAAATATTTAGAAATATAAAATTTGATTTCAATAAAGAGTGTCTACAACAATATGATATTATTAGAATTGAAATATATAGCACAATTGTACTTTCTGAGTTCTTATATATGCTTAATAATCTGTCCTTTTTTAGCCATATATAATAACCACTACAATTGATACATTTTTCTAAGTGGTGCTATGACATTATTCTGTAAAAACTAAGTTAGCGAGATAAATAATTAACCTTTTCTTCTTTAGTTTCCAGTAATTCATTGAGAAATAGATTTATTTTTTTATAATGTATATCTATGTAATTATAAAACTCAAATGACCTTGTAACGAGTGATGTAAACCACTTTCCTGTTTACAACATCCGGTTGCGCATGCGCGCATAAAAATTAACCCATAACAACGTAAACAAATAAACACTAATCGCTTCCCTTGCAGATTTTGACCTGCGCACTGAAATATTAACGTTATTATTTCGAAATTATTATTTAACATTGGAAGAGTGGGGGTGTTTTGCAACTATTCTTTATTACAAATATGCTGCCACTATTTTCTTACAACTAAAAAACTTTTACCCGTTCACAAACGTAAGACCAATTGTAGTAAAGCCAAGACTACTACTACTACTACTACTACTACTCTCTATCCGTCCCTTTTCCATCCTTCCTTCTTTTTTTATTTTTTGTTTACATTTCTAGATACAAAATAGTTGTCTGAGAACGGTGAATTTGTTGGCACATTTACTAATCTGTTTAAATATTAGTTTTATTTATTTAGGTTTTAATTTTGCTTAAGGTTTTATTAATCATTTTTTTAGATTTAAAGTTTCTATAACTTGGTTGAAGGATTCCAATATGGATTTTTCATTCTTATATTTCTCATCGGTAGGTTCATGTGCATTTTTGCTGCTAAATGAGTTTCGTCAGCATTCGATTCGTAGACAAATCATGTTTAATTTTCGATTTTTGAGCGATTATTCGAGAAAATTAGGTAAATTTACACGATTATGGAGGATGTTTTTCATGTTTGAGTGCTCCGTCCGTGATTTTACATTTTTATATACTTTCATAGAAATGTTTCTGTTATGTAAAAAAAAACTATTTTCTCTACGTCACAAGAGTTACGCTCATACAAAAATTCCAACGCTAATAAAACATACTGACAACGGGTCACGGGTAGTCTAGTATATATATATATATATATATATATATATATATATATATATATATATATATATATATATATATATATTAGTATTTAAACAGTCCGATTCTGAGCAAAGTTTACTCAATCGGTCCAGCACCTGTTGACAGATAATATAATTATATTTACCCTAATCCTTTCTAATGTTCTCTATTTATAGAACTGATTGCTGGGACCGTGGGAACGCTACATCCCACTCAATTCCAGTGGAGATTAATGACTTCGAGGAGCGAGACACCAATGGTAAGCGGATGTTGACATAGCTCAAATTCATTTGCAGATTTTACCGAAAGAAGTGGAGAGCACTGGAAACTTGGTGAGGCTTGTTGTCACTTAGCTTCCGGGGAACACCACAGATCATTGTCAAAGAGAGCTTTCTGATGACCTCTGTGAAAGTTCCTTGTGAGAAAATAATAATAATAATAATAATAATAATAATAAGCATAGCGATTTTTTCGCAAAATATTTAAAGCAATGTATCAATTATCTAGATTGTTTTATGAATACAATCCTGTAGCAGTAATACCCATCCTGCATACTAATTCGCAAACAAAAAATAATAAAAATAAAAAAAACAATATTTAGCGGGAGAATGTAATAGTTACAAGTTATGCAAAATATGTCCTGTCTCTAACCATTTTAGTGGGAAATACAACGGAAGTTTTTTCCTGAGTAAATTCATTGTGACAATGCAATAAGATATATCATGCGTGGTAATTCGATCGGAATCGGATATCAAGAACGGTTGAACATACTATAGGAATCGGATAATCTATTGGAATTGCCCAATCACCAGAAAGGTATATATATATATATATATATATATATATATATATATATATATATATATATAAAAGTGAACGTGTCTGTCTGTCTGTCTGTCTGTCTGTTTGTGTACATTTCCCTACGCAATAACTCTGTCAATTTTTAGTCTACAGACTCGAAATTTGAAATACCGGGTACTGAGATTTGGGAAAATCGATGTGACGGGTGTCAGCCAGAAATTTGGCTGTTAAGGGGTCAAATTTCAACGATTTGACCTTTAAGAACTCTACCAAACTCCTCCGACAATTTTGGGTCTAGACACTTGAAATTTTAGATATAGGTTCCTTGAACCTGGATCTAACTTAATAAAGTGATTTGAGCCCGAAACTATAAATTTAAGGGGTCATAATAAGGGTCAAATTTAAAAAAAAATTGACGTCTGCGGTCTATACCAAATTACTCAAACAATTTCTTGTCTAAACATTTGAAATTTTACAGAAAGTGTATTCAGAGATAGGGCAAGCTTTTTTTATCAGTTTGGGTCGAAAATTTTTAGTTACCAATTTATAAATGTATGTATGTATGTATGTTTGCATGTCTGCCTTAAACTTTCAATAGAGGCGACGGATTTTTTCAAGATCAGTATCGTTTTAAAGTTCGATATTTCATACGAACAATATCGAAAAATTGTCTAAAAACATTAATATCTTCCCCTACAACTAGGCACTTTTCTATGGGGGGGGGCCTTTTTTCGCCGATATTTTTGAAAGTTATATCTCCTTTATATTATCTAGCCTTAATTTTTTAAAATGTCGCTTCCGGTTTGGCGGTGGTCGTAACAGCAGAAACGTTAGGTTTTACTCCGTTCTTTTCCTCCTTTGCGGTACGGGTTCGAGCCTGCCTTCCTACTACCACTTTTTTTTTTTTGCTCAGCATACACATCCAACCACCCGGGCAACGCCGGGCACCCATGCTAGTATATATATATATATATATATATATATATATATATATATATATATATATATATATATATATATATAGTAATTTATAAAATATATATGGCGATTAAGCTACACTGAAGATTCGGCGTTTCATCCACTCTAGGACTCCTCAGGCTTATGCGCGAACTCGTTTTGTAAATTACTAACTAGCTTTACCTATGTATTGAGCACTTTTGAAGTACATACTTAAAGTTTACCCATAAATCTATACTTTCGTATATTAATTCTGTGTGAGTAAATTAAGTAGTTATATATATCTATCTATCTATCCATCTATATATATATATATGAACAAACAATTAATAAAATATGTTAAAAACACTTTGAAATGAGTTAAAAACAAATTTAATCTGAAAAGAGAACACTAGATAAGTTGATAGTCTGATTATTAGTGTTTCCTTTTCAGATTAAATATTTTTAAACTCATTTAAAAGTGTTTTTTAACATATTTTATTAACTGTTTGTTCATATTATAAGCTGTATTTCCTATTTGGTTTTATCGAGCTTTTTCATCTGGCTGAGATAATTTTATACATATTAATTCTTTAATATTTATAATTTACTTTAATTTTACTATCCTGGATCTTTTGGTAAATTCAACTGTAATTTTCATTTTATATATATATATATATATATTGAAGAAAATATTCTTGTTTTTTTTTTCAAAAGGCTTTTTGCAGTCCTATATATATATATATTGTTTTTTTTCAAAAGATTTTTGTATTACTACACGTAAAATCACAGGAAATAAATACAGAAAAGATATACACATTTATATATTTTTCTTATTGATTTTTTACTCATACATATTTAAATATATATATATATATATATATATATATATATATATATATATATATATATATATATATTTATGATTTCATTTCTTTGTGTACCTGCATATGTGTGCATGGATAGATTAAGATAAACTAGTGAGTACTTATATTCACTGTAGAAAATGCATACGTAAATGCATAAATATTCTTGGTTAATTTTCACTTTTACACACAAAAGACTGAGATAAACTACAAAGAAGCGTTTATTATATTAAGATTAGGCTTTCTTTTCAATGGTGGAGAAAATTGAATTATTTTCTTTTTTTTTTTTTTGCTTAAAGTTTATTTGATACGGTTTACGGAATCACTGAACGCCAGTAACTCATCTTATTAGTAAAAAAACACAATACTCACGACGTGCACTTAATACGGTCAGTAGTTAATTAAAATTGATATTGGGGGGGTACCTTAAAATAATTAGTTCCGGAATGATTATAATCTGGAAATTTGGTTTTAATCAACAACCTTATCACAATGGATGTTGGGTGTTTAAAAGTTGGGTAAATGATGTCACCGATAAGATTTTAAAAAATTGTTCCGATCAAGAGGCTCTACAGATTCAAATACCGTCGTATAAAACATTACGTAAAATTTTAATTAAATAACCACTTTACTTCATCATTGCTGCATATCAAAATCCCATATTTTCTTGTTGTTTTGAATAATATGACGATGTTTTCGCATATTTCCTACCACATAAAAGCCATATTTGCCCATTAATTTATATCATATTTAGTAGGATTAGAGATGCATTTTGAAGATAGGAATCCTTTAGGAAAGTTTGCACTCATCTGACTTAGCCTCCATGAAATAAAGAAAAACAAAGTCAATCTGAATCACAGTAAAAAAAAACAAAAAAAAAAACAAGAAAAAAAAGTGAAGCATGCATGGTCCCCCGTAGGTGCACAGTGAACGAGACATAGTAATAATGGCTATGTTCAGCGCTTGCCCCCCCATTTAACCCGTAAATCCCAAGGGGGCCTCAAATCCTGGTGAAAATGAAAAAAAACGGGCCAATGTTAGGCTTTAACATATGTAAATTAGATTTCTACACCATGCAAGAAAGAAAGTTAATCATTCCCTTCCCCCATTTAGATCCAAAAGTCCCCAAGGCTTTAAGATATTTACATTTGAGTCCAGTACCAGGGGAAACTGCTGAAGACATACACAGAAAATTTTGGACATATATAGTAAAATACTCGCAAAAATCGAGTGTTTTATTAGCTCTAAGGGTTATCGCGGTGTACAGATAAAACACACTTTTGTAGAAAGTTTTATAAAAATCCCAGGCATCAATTATTTTTAATAAGCACAACAGTGTCAATTTAAGCCATCTTAACCAGAAAGGCGCCGTTACGGGGGAGACCGGAGTTTTCCCGGAAAATCCGTTCTGTTGGTGTTTTTAATCATATCATGTTTAATGTTTGTGCAAAACTTCAAAAAATTCCAAGGCGTAGTTATTCAGAAAAGTCTGGACAGACGAACAGACAAGGGTGATGTTACAGGTCCACCCTCCTATTGTCGGGGGACCAAACACACTGCCTCTATGATGGATATTATTTTATTTAGAAGCTTTATCAACTGTAAGTGTACCGCTCAACGCGTGATGGTTCAATAATATAAATAATGTGTCTGCTGTACTTGAGATTTTCATCTAGCTTTTCCTAACGCGAAGTAGGCAATAATATATGTCATCTATATATTATAGGACCTAGACAGCAACTTCGGTGTGAATTAAATTCAATGGGGAAGTCATACGATTTCATATTAGTAGAAAATGTAAATCTCAGTAGCGCAAGTCCTAAAAACACACTCCCACACGAAAGACATACATTATATATATAGTGTCCGCCAATGAATCAGGAAATATTAAAAATAAATTAGTTATTGAGAAAATACATTTTATCACCTATAATATATGATATGATTAAAATCTCTGTAAGTTTGCAATTTCTTTTTATATCATATATTAGACTTTGATATTTGGTCTTTTTCTAACTTTCAGCTCTGTTCATTGTTACGAACACTTACTTCAACCAAGGTGTACACCCTCTTTGGCTTGCTCATATAACTATGTAAGGTTTGATAGTGGGATTTAAAAGGTAGGTGTCTGTAGTGATTACATGGTTGCGATGTATGGTATATAAGTCATTTCCAATAGTTATTTAATGTTGCTCTTCCCAGGACTTGCGGGTACACTGTTTGTTTTACAGATATTCTAATGGAGGTTCTTAAATACTCAATCATGTTTGCTCGTCCAGCATTAGTGTGCTATTTAAAGTGGTGTTTGAAGACCAGGCCAGGTGTCCCCAAGGGAATTAGAGGTTTATTTGATAGGGGCATTGTAAATTAGAGGTTTATTTGATAGGGGCATTGTAAAGCTCATAAAAATATTAAAAAGTAATAAAAGTCTTAAAAATCAACAACTGTTTCTGGCTATACTCTTACACACACATAGATTAATTTTATTACCGTTTTATCTGTTTATTTACACACCCACACACACACACACACACACACACACACACACATATATATATACATATATATATATACATATACACATATACATATATACATATACATATATATATATAGTCATCCACTATATATATATATATATATATATATATATATATATATATATATATATATATATATATATTGTTTGAGGTTAGCAGCAGAAGAATAGCTTAACGGCCAGAACCGCCGACTACCTTTAGCGCTGCCGAGTTTCGATCCCGGCCGTAGGCAGTGGTTTGCCTAGCCGCACTGTGAGTGGACGACTATATATATATATATGTATATATATATATATATATATATATATATATATATATATATATATATATATATATATATATATATATATATATACGGGCTTGATTTATTTCCATAGTAGATTAATTTGATTAAACTTATAAAAAAATGTTGTAAAATTTTAGCTGCTAAATATAAATATCAATTCATGCGCTAATTTTTATCAATAAAGAAATAGCGTATGAGATGCAGGAATGTACATTGTACTTACGGGCACTGCGTACTATACATATCCAAACATTTTTAACTAATAGTCCGGTCAATCAAGCTCATTTTTTGGCTCAACCTCAAACAAATTGCTAACAAAGGTTTTTAAATTGCATTATGGGCAAGAATATCTCCTCTTTCAGATAAAAAAAAGTTTACCAAAATTGACCTTGTGGAAAGAGGTCAACGACCGCCATCTTTAAAGGGTCCACCCGATTCTAGTTTCCCTCTCTCAACTCAATTATTGTAAGGATATCTTCAAAAATAGCAAATATATCAATGTGAAATTTTATAAATCAACAGTTTTCATGAAGTTGAATATAATTATAATCTCATTGGTTTGGTTTTATTTGATTTTGGTTTTTTGAAGTAAACTCGAAGGCTGTTGAATTTCGTAGCTGCTCTTGTCGGTGGCAATGAGTTGGTCTCAATATACTTTGAGCTATTTGCAACCTTTTCCTTAAAGCGCCTCAGTCGAAGATGATTGATGTTTTCCCCATCATTACCATTGTATAGGCACACTAAAGCCTTCCCCCAAGCTTCAATAACCTCTTCTGCACTGCTGTCTTTGCCAAACACTTTAGCCAGTTTGAGGAAGTTTCTATTGTTCATCACCTTTCGGAGGGATGCTGCCTTCCCAATTCCGTGAACACTGGATGTAGAATCACAACCCAGTAGTGCATGAATGAAAAGAATGTTGGAACAGACCGCATCTCCCAATGATTTCCTCACCTCTTTGATGTTCCAGACTTTCACTCTTTTTTCACTAGCTTTTGGTTGTGGCGTAAAGAAGATGTTGTAAATATCATCGCTATTGGTATGATAACATAGAAGGACCAATAGGTCAGTGTCATCTGTTATCAAAATGGTTTCTCCTGTCTGTGCCAGTTCTAGAGTAGTCTTCACAATCAATACGTCAGCGTCTCCAGATGCATGGATTACTTTACAATCTGCTTCCTTCAAACTCTTTCCCAGCAAGTTGATAAACAATTGTTTTTTTTGTCGATTAGCAAGGAAACCATCCTTTTTTAATTTGAACACCATGAAAGGAGTCAGTGACACATTAACTCCAACAAACCCCCCTGATCGGCGTCGGTGAGTCGAGTCCTTAATGGATGGGTCACTTTCATATCCATCAAAGACAACACATGCTTTTCCATATATATTTGTGACATATCTACAGTATTGGTCACATATCTCATTAAATGTGCGACTTTTTTGCCGAGGGAGACGCTGAAGTAGTGCTCCACCATCTAAGAGATACTGTGGATCTGATGACTGTGGACCTGATTGTACATGAGAAGTCAGTTCCCATATAGCGTCTGCCAAAGCAGATTTTTTTGCCTGTCGCAGTAATCCAAAATAATCAAAAAGAGCAGGTGGGTAACCACACAGCTCATATTGAAAATGTTCTTGCTGCTCCTGGGTTGAGTGTTCATTATTAGATAGCAAACACAGTCTCTGGAATAGGAGTTGTGGATCAGTCTCAACAGTTTCATCTTTGATGAGTGAAACTTTTGATCCAAGTGTAATTGCTTGATCCTTTTTTTTTTAAAGTGTACTCTTGTACATTTTCTCCAGCCATTGAAGCTATGATTGCCTCTCCTATGGAGTTTACTTTGTCCACATTCACCTTTTTGTCTCCAGTTACTCCACTTGAAATGCTGTGAATGGACGGATCTTCCGTGAAAGGGTCATATGTCTGGAGAAACGCAAGGACCTTTCCTGTATCCCTCACATCACGCTTTTTTTTCTTGCTGAAGTAGCCTCCTGATGCTGGTCACTAGTGCCATAATGAATGTCTGCTAGTTCTTGCATTGTAAACTTGATTTCCGCGCATGCCGGCAGTGATAGCGTCCAAACCAATCGTTGAATTTCATCCATTCCTCTGCCATGAGTAAGGCCTCCAGACGTCTTCAGGCTTCTCATTAGCACCTGTTCAATAACCAGATCCGTTGACAAGCCAGCCCAGTAGCGATCACTCCGTCTAATCACATGGAATCCTTCAGAAAATTTCTGGTATACTTCAGGGTGGGTTTTTGGCAGACCCTCCATTTGCTGCAAATACAGATACGCCGACTTTGCATATAGGATGTGTCCTGCTGCAGCGAATATTGGCAGCATTTTCCTAACAGCGTCAAGATGCAATTCCCAGTTCCTGGTGCGCTCTGCTTTGATAAACAGCTGCAGGCTCTTCTCCATATCAAGGTATTGAATCCACAATTTTGCGGTTCGCTGCTCAACCATCGCATTCTTCACATGGTTGATTTTCTGGGTAATCCTGGTTACAGACTCTGAAGACAAAACATTATTCAATCTCTCAGTCCCACCAAGGAGACCTATCAATAGCCCCTGAGCTTCTTTAAGGTCTTCATTTTGATGAAATGACTCTTCTGCATCAGTGTTAGATTGATCATGCTCAGTGGCATGTGAAACTGGCAAATCATAGGCTTTTGCTAATAAAATAGCATTCAGAGCAGCAGCAACTAAAAAATGAGCACGAATGGCTCTTGCAATTGCTTTCCCACTTAGCATGTGGTTGACTGTGTTTTCAGCATACACAAGTTCAAAAAGTTCTTGCAAACCAGAACCTTTCATCGAATGACCAATTGACCTCAGAAAGCTCATCTGTGTATGGAGTCCACCAAGTCGCAAGACAAATGATTTCAGGGGACTGGAACTAGGCTGTGACTCGACTATCATCATTGCTTTGTACCAAAGTGGCTGATCAAATGTTAGAATTGGTGTTATGTTGTTTTTTTTTCTGGCTAAATAACTAACGTAACATAAAGTTGAGTACACACAGGTTGGGTTACCAGGGTCCATGTCAATCATTGGCAAAAAAACTGTTGCTGATTTTCCAGGACATGTTCCTTTGTACACTGACTGCATAAGGCCTGACCATGCGGGTCTGGACGGATGTAAAATTAGTGAAACCTCCCAAAGGATGTCAACATTGGCAGTGGAATCGACAACTTTCTTGGATAGGAGCTTTTTAAATGTAACTGGAGGTTTGTTGGTGTGTCGTGAATCTAGGAACTTTATTTTGATCCTTCCAACCTTTATTATCTCTTCTGAAAATACCTGAATCCTTGGAATTGGTTTTGCTTTAACTTTCCAGGGGGTAACAGATGCTATGATGCCCATACCATGGAATGTGTTGAATCCATCAATACTCCTTACATTACGGTCCACATTATCAGCTAGGAACTGCACAAATTCAGTTTCAGCACCACAGCCTACAGGCGCCAGGTTTATGACGACCAGAATATTAAAATATTTTATTGCTTGTTTTCGGCCAGGGACGGCAAGCAGGTGCGGCTCATAAAAAAAGAATACTTACAGTAATTGAGACTAGAATCGGAGGGACCCTTTAAAGATGGCGCCCGTTGCCGCCTTTCTCCGAGGTTAATTTTAATAAACTTTTTTTTATCTGAAAGAGGAGTTATTCCTGTTCACAATGTAATTTAAACACCTCTGTTAGCAATTTATATGAGGTTGAGACAAAAAAACCCAGCTATATTGACTGGAATAGTATCAAATAATCTAAAAGGGTTGATATGCCGTAAACCAAAATCAAATAAAACCAAACCAATGAGGTTGTAATTATATTCAACTTCATGGAAACTGTTGGTTTATCAAATTTCACATTGATATATTTTTTATTTTTGAAGATATCCTTAAAATAATTGAGTTGAGAGAGGGAAACTAGAATCGGGGGAACCTTTAAAGATGGCGGTCGTTGACCCCTTTCCGCAAGGTCAATTTTGGTAAACTTTTTTTTATCTGAGAGGAGATATTCTCTCGCACAATGCAATTTAAAAACCTTTGTTAGCAATTTATATGAGGTTAACACAAAAAAACTCAGCTAGATTGACTGGACTAGTATCAAATAATCTAAAAGGGTTGATATGTCGTAAACCAAAATCAAATAAAACCAAACCAATGAGTTTATAATTATATTCAACTTCATGAAAACTGTTGATTTATAAAATTTCACATTGATACATTTTTAATTTTTGAAGATATACTTACAATAATTGAGTTGAGAGAGGGAAACTAGAATCGGGGGGACCCTTTAAAGATGGCGTTCGTTGACCCCTTTCCGCAAGGTCAATTTTGGTAAACTTTTTTTATCTGAAAGAGGAGATATTCTTGCCCATAATGCAATTTAAAAACCTTTGTTAGCAATTTGTTTAGCCACAATTTGACTGGACTATAACAGCAAGAACAATGATTAATATATCGGACGGAGCAAGCTACGCATTTCCACTATAATTGATTTTACGGTATTCAAATACATAACGAAAAATTATGCATTTGCTTCGATGTTATATGATGGTTTTCTATTTTGAGAAATGTTATAGGTTTTTACTTAATGCAAACCTGACGTATTAATGAAAAATAAATATCACAAAGTGTGTGGTAACATTTCAGATACGTAAATAAACATTACACTTGCGGAATGATGTTCTGTCATTTGCGCAAGTATTGAATAGCTTATACCACAACAACTCAATGATAGAATAGCTGACATTTTACTAAGTAAAATCTGTTACGTAATTGTTCTGATAATAATATGATTAGAGCCAAAGGTTGTTGGCGGAAGATTATAGAAAAGGAGCAAAACAAACAAAACCTCGTATGAAAAGAGAACTTATGTGTTCTGCTACATTGTATACTCGAAGACGTTTGGGTGGAACATGTGTTTCTTGTGTAAGCATTTCACTATATGCGAAGATAAATAGGCCATTTTTTTGTTTGAAATTCTTTTTTTATATGGTGAATTATCCTTTTGCTGGGCTTGAGACAGGGAGAAAGTTGCAGTAGGTTGCCCTGTTGCGACCTCTATGGTCTGGAAGCACTAATGTGCGTCC
>NC_136512.1:23912100-23972100 GCF_053919585.1 Euprymna scolopes | reverse complement strand
CTTTACGGACACTCTGTATATATATATATATATATATATATATATATATATGCGCGTCTGTGTGTGTGGGTGTGTGTGTGTGGTGAGTATAAGATGATCAGCCTCTTAAGCAAGTAGAAATCCCTGTGAGGGGTAGCTGTGCGTTTTATACCGAGGCAAAAGTTGCGCAAGCCCAAGCACACTTCTCCTGAATTGACCTTGCTTGAGTACAGTAACAAGTATAAATCAGGATTACAGGAGGCAGTGCTGGATTAGCGGAGAGAACATACAGAACCTGAAATTCCCAAATGGTCACCTGATTTAGTACAACACTTTGAGATCATATGCAAGATGAATATCCTCAAATATTTAATGTTAAATTCATTATTAGTTGTGTTACCTAAGGAAATAATTTTTACAACGAATAAGCATAAAAATGAAGTCTTGATCTTTAATTCCACCTTGATATTAAATATATTTTAAGTAATTATATCAATTTGCAGTCTAAAGTGATTATTTTTTTAAAAAAGTCACTTTGCTCGTATACACGGGACTAACTGTTGTGGTGGCACACATTCATTTGCATATGTGGATATTAATTACGCATAAATAGGAAGACTCAGTTAGTCTGAGTGTGTGTTCGCCAGAAGCCACCGAAGGCCGCCGAGAGCAGATATGTTTCTCCAGCAAATACTTTCTTATTTGACATCATTATGTAAATATCCTATAAATATACTTTTTCCTAATACACTTCTTATTTGATCTACCTTTGTTTGTTGAGTCGTCATTTTTATTGTTTTCTACGTTACTTGATTCAACCTGCAAACTTAATACTAACAATGAACAAAAATGATTAAATAATAAGGAAATTAGCAAAGGGAAGTATTTGTTCAAATTTCTCTTTTAAAAATTCAAGAAAATATGCCATGCTATAATCCAACCAAGTAAACAATAGTCTAAGGCGGAAATCAGTAATTTACCAAAGCGATAGTTATTACACAGATGAAGAGAATTTATGCAATAAAGAAAAACAAGGTATACAGAAATAAGAAAGTTTGGTGATTAAATAATTAAATAAATATGTATTTAAGAAATCCTAAGGAATAAATATTGCAGTTGGCAATAAACATATATAAAAATTCATTTCAGCTAAATGCTTGTTGCAGATAAAACCAGGATCACCAACGTTCGTCCCAGTGCATCGACTGGAGGATAAGTTTACGAGATTCATGATCAAAGACAAGTTTTAAAAGCCAATAAAGCATTGGTAAGATAATGACATAGGCTGGAGGCATTGGTAGTAGGTCGTAGAAACATTTAAACTTAAATTCGGTGTTTAAATAAATCCTAAAATTCACTTTGATTTTCTAGAGCTATACTGTTTTAAATGGCTGACAAAACACCAAGTTATGCAACAATGTTCAATAACTGATGGTTGGACAAAAATGAAATTGCTGATGGTTATATTATAAACTGGCTTTCAATAGTCTATTAAGCCAAGAAATATAGGCTTTTACTAATAGAAGGTCATTCTAAATGAAATGTGACCAACAGGTCACATTTCATTTAGAATGACCTGCTATTAGTAAAAGCCTATATTTCTTGACTTAATCGAAAAAAGGATACATTTTTGCAAAACATTTACAAGCTGCTAAAATTGCAAACCTAGAAAAGATGTTTACAATAGGATGATAAGCGTTATTCGAAAAAAAAACATTTGTAAAAAAGATAAGTAGGTTCTTATGAATTTTTTCTTACATGTGTTTTATTTTAAAATTATTTTTTGTGATTTTCCATTTAAAAAAAAGACGAATTTTTTATATACACTTTTATTATTATATTTCAAATTAATAATTACGAGATATATTAACGTAAACGTATCATCGAAATAAATTGTTTTCTCAAATGCGACTGCTTTGTAAACTCAGTATTTTCTTTAACGAGACTCAATAGTTTCCTCTATAATTATACGTAAACATTAATAATATTAAGTATAATCTACGCGTCACAATAGATGTTTCAACATTAAAAACGCCACAATTTATTCGAATCGGTAACTTGCATATTATCACTAGACGTACGGTTTATATACATAAAGAAGTATATATATATATATATATATATATATATATATATATATATATATATAACTACTTCATTTACTCACATAAAATTAATATACGAAAGAATAAATTTATGCGTAAACTTTAAGTATTTACTTCAAAATGCTCAATACGTAGGTAGAGCTAGTTAGTAAGTTATGAAATATATATGGCGGTTAAGCTACACTGAATATTCCGCGTTTCATCCATCTAGGACTCTTAAAAAGTCCTTGAGTGGATATTGTATAACTTACTATATATATATATATATATATATATATATATATATATATATATATATATATATATATATATATATATATGATAAGTTGTTTTTTTTTTGCCGAAGAAAAAGCGGGAGAAAGAAATACATATTAGTGAGGAGATATGACAGAAAGAATGTATATATTCCAAGATAATTACTGAATTACATAAATTGAATTGCATAAATTACATAACTTACATAAATTGAATTACATAAATTACATGAATTGCATGATTACATAAATTGAATTACATAAATTACATAAATTACATAAAATGAATTATATATATTGAATTACATAAATTACATAAAATGAATTACATAAATTACATCAATTACATCAATTACATAAATTGGATTACATAAATTACATAAATGTACTTACATGAATTACATAAATGTAATTACATAAATTACATGAATTAATCAATTACATAAATTAAATTACACAAATTGCGTAAATTATATAAATGGAATTACATAAACTACATAAATTGATTTTTTCCAAGAAATAATTTTGACAGCAATAACCCAGCATTTTCTTTGCTGTTTATAATAATAATAATAATAATAATAATAATAATAATAATAATAATAATAATAATAATAATAATAATAATAATAATAATGATAATAATAATAACAACAACAACAACAATGATTATAATAAAAATAATAATAATAATAATAATAATAATAATAATAATAATAATAATATATGCTATGAAATAATAAACCGATATTTTGGTTTTACGTCATATATTCTTTTTTTTATTTAAAAAAAAAAATTGTTTCTCTTAATTCATCGTTCTGTTTTTCTTTCTTTTCTGTTTTCAGAAAATGAAAAAAAAATGCTGGCAAGTATGATGTATTTACGGTGATGATGGCATTTGAAAAGTAGAATTATAATTAATTTTGTTTCCTGGTTATTTGATCCAACTCTGTCCGTGATGTGCGTTCGTAATAAAAATTGAGAATTTATTCTCGCGGTTGGTTCGTATGTCAGCTGATTCGTCTTTCGATTTTTTTAATCATAACGTTTATACGTGCATCCTATTAGTACTAGCATTCGGTCAAGAAACCCTGTTAATTAGTCGCTGCCTTTACGTTTGATTTCAAAATAGGGATATCTTTAACCGCAGTGAGATAAACATGGTGATTTAAAATTTAAAACGAAGTACTCTTGAAACAACGCAGGTATAAAACTGACAAAAGCTAATATTTTCCGACATGTAAAAAAAATGGGTTCCCTTTCTAGTTTTAATTCATTTTATTTTAAAAGTCAGTTAGTCTCTAGACATTACAAATATCACTCTATGTAAGAAGTTTTTCTTTCAAACGCCTTGGTTTTACATTAATAATAAATATGTACTGGAACAAATACGTTGAAGGCATTACAAAGACTGCTGCAAGAAAGGTATGCTCCCTCTATCGTGCTAGAAAACTACTCACGCCCGTTAGCATCCTCTACATCTAACAGGGCACTATTCGCCCATGTATGGAGCATTGTTGCCACATATGGGTTGGTGAATCTACAAATAGTCTCTCCGTCTTGGATAGGGTCCAAGAGAGCCTAAAATCTAATAACTCTCGTTTCGTCAACTAGGCCTCAACTTTTGACCCATCGACACATATTTGCATCCCCGTGCGTATATTATAAGTATTTTTATTGAATGTGCTCCGATGAACTCTGAATTGCACTTGTGTAAGAAAGCTTTAAACACTAATAACTTCGTTCATCGAACAGCTAGGCGTTGGAATTACCTTCTGGTTACCTGCTTTACTGACTGTACTGATATATGCAGAAGTTCAGATGTTACGTAAACCAACCTCTTGCTAATGTTTCTTAGGCTAGGTCTCAATTAGTAGCGTCTTTACGTCCAAGTGGCGATAACCCTTGTTTGGCTCGATGGTGAGTAAATACATGGTCAAGCACATTAGTTGCTCGCTTATGCAAATTAGTTTCAAGTATAGACGTCAAAGGTGTACTTTGTTGGCTCTGGAAAACAGATGTCTAAAACGCGAAACATCGCATAGCTTTGCAACTGATGAGCGTCTTTTTTTGTTTCTGTTATCATAGTTCGATGATGTAGTATTCGTCGATCGTTCGCGTTTTATTATTTTCCATCGAGAAGTGCGCACTCCCCTACGTTACAATTTTAATACAGCAACCCATCTATATAATTAGCTATTTTTCTGTCTAAAAGTCGGTCATCTAGGCTGTCTATAAAGTGTTTTCTTAATACACATGTACAAATGAATAAAACCATACTATCCTACGCAGTATTTAATTAAGGTAAACCTTTTCCTGCGCCCGTCTAAACAAAGCACACCTTTGGAAAAAATAAGGGTTCTATTCTATTTAAACGATAAAACGTGGAGACATACGAAACGATATGTCTGTTGACATTACATACAACTTTCTGTAGTTTTGTACAATCAAGGAATCAAGAAACATACATGGATTAGCAACGTCTAGAGATCTATAAAAAACATTTAAGAGAAAATAATTTCGGCATCTTAATAGCGAAACACTGAAAGAGGAAAGTTTCGCTGCTCGTCGAGTTAATTGTTAGTCGATGCCTTCATTCAGTCACAAGAGACAATGGATACCTCATGTAAGGGTAGCTGCCCAGGTAATTGTGAGACATGTGTTGCATACTCCTTAACCATATGTCTCCTGCGTCAGCACTGCTTTAATCCATTCGCAAGTACGTGCAAAAAGATACAATACATAGATATCGTTCTCAAATGGCCGTCCATTTTAATATTGGCCAGGCTCAGTGTTGCTTTACTCTGGTGATCTAATAGACATGTTTGCCAACGCGATTATTGTGTCTCAGTAGTATGTACCTCGATAAAGCACATCTGATATACGTTTTTAAGAGCACATTCCATTAAAGTACTTGTAAAACAGAAAAAAAGATGCTATATTGTAGAGATGGGGAACAGTTTGTGGCTTGACCGATGGTGTAGAGTTTATTAGATTTTATAATGTTTTTGGAACCTTGTCTAAGCGTTATATGGTATTATACAGTATCGGCCATAATATAAGGAACGGAAAAAGATTTACAATTATTCATGTATATTTCAAAAATCAGTGCATGGATTTTTCTGAAATACTCAGAATAAACAAATAGAACCAATGTGTATAAACTAGTACCAAAAATAAAAATAAAATTACGATTCAATAGTGAGAAATATTTTAGTTTTAATTTATATCTGTGGATTTATCCTGACCAAAATTTAAGGAACAAAATGGAAACTTTATGGGGATTTTTTTAATGCAAATGTTTTTTTTTTAAAATAAATTCATTCAATATTTAGTGAACATCCCTTTATTTTTTATGACCTCACTGCATCTTCGACCACAAGACTGGATTAGTTTCTTGCAAAATTCAGGATTTATCTTTATCACTCTAACTTCAATAAATCCCACAAATGATTTTGATTTAGGGGATTCCTCGTCTGTGCTCTTTCTCCAATCATTTTCCAAACATTTTCTATCGGATTCAGATCCGGACTCTGCGCTGGCCAGTCCATTACTCTTATTTCTTCTTCCTCGAGGTAACTTATCACTTTTTTAGCTTTATGGCAAGGGGCGTCATCTTGCATAAAAATGCTTGGGTGATAAGGTGAAAGGCGTAAGCTCTCAATGACATGTTGTTGAAGGAGCTGCTTATAAGTCTCCGCATTAACCCTACCATAGATTCGAACTAGAGGGCCAACTCCTTCCGAGGATATCATACCCCACACCATTACACTTCCCCCTCCGAATTTAAGTGTCTTTTGAACACATTTGGATGATAATCGTTCACCTGATTTACGCCGTACATGTTTCTTTCCATCAGATCAAAACAAATTGCACCTGGATTCATCGCTGAAGTGAACCTTAGCCCATTGTTCATCAGTCCAGACGACATGCTCATGGGCAAACTTCAAACGGCTATTTTTGTTCTTGGAGATCAAGAGTTTAGGTACTGCCACCCTGCCATGCAATCCGGCAGCTGCTAACCGTCGAGAAACAGTTTTTTCTAGATATATTTTCTCAGTCTGTTCATTAAAATCACGAGAAATTGATGTTGCGGATTTTAATCGGTCACTAAGAGCCTGCCTTACCATAATTCTATCTTCTGTTTGAGAGGTTTTAGGGGGTCTGCCGGTTTTAGAAGATGCTTCTAATGTATTT
Organism: Euprymna scolopes; assembly: GCF_053919585.1. Lineage (NCBI taxonomy): Eukaryota > Metazoa > Mollusca > Cephalopoda > Sepiida > Sepiolidae > Euprymna > Euprymna scolopes. Next base: position 23,965,565 of record NC_136512.1, on the reverse strand, counting down.
TTATTCTTATATCGTGCTATCACACGATGAACAACACTATTTCATGTTTGAACAATATTAGAAATTGTTGAAATTGATTTCTTTTCTTTGTAATTATCTAAAAAATAATTTCTTAAAGAGACAGAGTTTCGTCGAGTCGGTGACGCCATTTTTCTTTGTTGTGCTTATCAGCAGTTCCAATATTAAACACTAGCTATTTTTATGTAAAGTTTAGTCTGTTAAAAATAAATTGTCCATTTCGTTCCTTAACTTTTGGCTAGGATAAATCCACAGATATAATTTTAAACTAAAATATTTCTCAATATTGAATCGTAATTTCTTTTTTTTTTGTACTAGTTTATACACATTGGTTCTATTTGTTTATTCTGAGTATTTTAGAAAAATCCATGCCCTAATTTTTTAAATATACGTGAATAATTGTAATTTTTCCATTCCTTATATTATGGCCGATACTGTATATACTTGCCCAATATACTATCAAACTGGGGAGGGTAATATTTTCATGCAAATAAATAATCAAATTCGGGGTATGTATATATATATATATATATATATATATATATATATATATATATATATATATATATATATATATACATATATATATATATATATATATATATAATTTCGATTCTCGTTAGATTTAACCGCGCTGGTGAGTCGTAGACGACGAAACACGTGTCAGTGGAAAATTATATTTAAAAACCTATATATATATTAACATACACATACGGTACCCTCATATAAACCCATATACCCGCTTATATAAATAAAATACATAAATCAAACTATATCTCATGCCCCTGTGTCTCGTAAAAAAAATACTTTTCTACCTTAATCATATAATGTACATATTTTAATATTTGTTTAATATGGTAATTTTTTAAACTTGTCTAACAAGCTGCAATTTGCAATTAATGAACCAGATTAGCCAATCCCCTAGTAATATCCAAATTCATTGTGGTTTTGCTCTTTCCTTTGATTTTATAAAGTATACAAATATATATGGAATATTTTCTTTTATAACACTCTATCCCCCTGTCTGTTTTATCCCACTTATGTGAGCTTAATAAATTACAGCGAAATGACCTTGACTAATTAAAATAATTCATTATGAAAAGCACATGGAATCGGAATGAACACAAAACCTCATCGACCCATATCTCTGGCTGAAGGGTTATATAAGAAATAAAATGAAAAATCATGATATACACTTTCTGTGTGTGTTTTTTGTGTATAAAACTATCTTTGCGAACTCACTTTTATATATTTCAAACTATCTTAGCCTTTTGGGGCACGAGGACACAATTGCTACGCTTATTGTAGGATGAGCACCAAACAGCTTTGACTACATTTTCATGAAGGACAGCAATGTCATTACATATGTAAATGTGCATTTAAGGAGAACTAGTGCTAGAGAATAAATAGAAGGAGAGAGAGAGAGGGAGGGAGAGTGTGAATTATAGTGTAGACACGTTGACCGGAAGTCAACATCAGCTGATTGGATTGCGTATGAGTCATGTGATCAGGTTAGCTGAATCGAGGAGATTTGGTTGGGCCTTGGGCGAGAGCGGACGGTTTCGCTGTTGTCTCCTCCCCTTCGCTGGGGGAAGACGAACGCTGACGTGGTATAAATAAGACATAGAAGAAAAACAACACAGGCCACATTCACTTCCCAATCTTCTGCGATCGATTTGGAAGGTGAATAAAAAAAACGATAGAACCAATTTCTTGTCTTGGAGTGAAATAAATCTTCGTACCCAAAAACAGGTACCAGTCTCCCTCCCAGACGAGATGTTCCACATAGACAAATAAGCAGAGGTATGTGAAAATGCATGTCACACACACAACGACATTAACTCTGGTAAGAAAATTAAACACTCAATCTTTTATAAATAGACAATACAACACTAGTATAAAACTGAAGATTTGATGATATCGTTTACTTTTCCCCGAGTAATGTGGAGGGCTAATCATAATTAATCTGAAGGCTTGATTTGGCCAACGGCTCAGGGTTACCGACCATTCATATAAAATTTGTCTAATACATGCTTGCTAATAATCAGGCCATTACGTGTAGAAATGTAGACGATTACTATATAATATGAAGAGTCAATACAATGTAGAGAGTAAAACGACCCATGATTGAGAATTTGGATTTTTTAAACATAAAACAAAAACAATATAATCACGCTGAAAAATAGAAGAAGGGGATCAGGTTGTACAAAAAATTAACCATATATACAGAAAAAAGTACAAAAATAAAAAAAATAAATGTGGAGTTAATCTCAAACAACACTTAAGGTGGAAAATATTTGAGAAGTAAGCACATGTAAAATAAGATGCCCTCTTGACTACATTCACATAAGCGCGCGCCAAAATTTATACTAAACATAATTAAAAGAGAAAAAATATGTCAGACGTCCTGTATGAGAGATGTTATGCTAATGGCTGCTAAAAATTGAAACGCAGCAATTAAGACGGATTGTAAGTTTAATTTAAGGATTCTCTATTGTGTAAAATGATGAAGCCACTGTAGAACTTACGTGTTTGAGATCACTTTCAAGATTACGATATATATATATATATGTGTGTGTGTGTGTGTGTGTGTGTGGGTGTGTGGGTGTATACATATATATATATATATATATATATATATATATACACACACCCATATATATATATATATATATATATATATATATATATATTGATACCTATCAATCTCATTTGGGAATACTTGAGAATTATGCAACGTTTACGACTTTCGTCATTAGAACGGCTTGAACTGTCTAGTATCTGTGATTTTTATTATATATATATATATATATATATATATATATATATATATATATATATATATATATATTGATAATGTACTAGTTATTAATTTATTCCCTTCATTCGCATGGCAGGTGGTTTTTGACCCAGAAGTCGAAGCTTCGAAAATGGAGGCCAATATGGGTCATTGCTGTGTTCCAATATCAAAATAGGCAGAAAGTGTCATCCTACAATAGCATAAAACACTAGTGTCTATTTATAAATGAAATAATTATTATTTAATTATATGTATATATATATATATGTATATATATGTATATATACATATATATACATATACACAAATATGTGTGTTTGTGCATGTGTGTGGTATTTTATTGACACGATCGAAGACTAGTCGTGACTGAATTTAAATTGTGAAAGATGGGAATCAAATAGTAGTCAAGACCCATGTGGTTTGCACTTCAGCCTCGGGATAAGCAACTAGTGCAATTTGAGGGAATATTTACTTGTAAAATTCAGAGAAATATCATATAATTCGAATGTGTTTTTGTGAGTTTATGTATATCTATGTTGCATTTACGTGTGAGCGTGCATGAGAGCGCTAGGTACGTCGAGGGCTTCGAGGTACAGAAAAAAATTGACTTTACAATGAAGTTCAAATGTTTATTATGGGTTCAAGGTAGGAAGATGGCGTGAGAGATGTGTAGAAAGTGCTACGATTTAATTGCCTCATCCTTAAATTAAATCGTTGCCCAGTATCTTTAGAATTTAGGTTTTAGATCGAATTTCGACGATCTCTTATTTGCAAATTTTGATTTTGAATCATAAAAAAATACAAATATTTTTAATATACTTGTTTGTATTACTATATAAATTGATCAAAAATGTTTCAATATTTTTAATGTATAATATTAGGTGTTATTTGTAATAAGATTCTCATATATTTGATAATTAAATTATATAACAAATGTAATAACTTGTTTGTATATAGATATGTGTTTATCTAGATCTCTGTTACTCTCTCCCTTTCTCTCTCCTTCTCTCTCTCTCTCTCTCTCTCTCTCTCTCTCTCTCTATATATATATATATATATATATATATATATATATATATATATGTATATATACTAAATAAAAAGCTGGGAAATTAATATATATATAACTTTATTTCGTTACCAAAGCACTCAGGACAAAGTAAAAAAAAAGAAAAATGAAAACCAAACAACTTAAAACCATTGTATTCCAAATTGAAATGCTTCTCATTAGAAAGAAGAATGGCAAGCTTTTACAATACGTAAATATAGATAAAAACTGGCTTAATATTTAGAATGGAAAAAAAGTATGATTGATTGAAATAATTAAGATATATAAAAAGTAGGTATAAAGTTTAATAGTAAACGACATCTTAAAAATGCTAAATATGATAATATAAAACTAATATAATTCGCATAAAAAGAGTAAAGAATATTGTAAAAAAGGACAAATGGAGTATAAAACTAAGTTGTACTTAGGAACGTTATATAAAAGAGAAAATAAAGGTTATTATGTAATAATAGAGATTATTTAAAAGGTAAATAAACGAAAACAGGAAAATATGCGGAAGATAGAGAGGGAAGTGAAGAATGTAAGAATGGAGATTGAAGAACCAAATAAATAAAACAAAGTATAGAGAGTTTTTCTATTTACAATGCCTCCCCACGAGACAGAGTTAGGCACCAGTGTCGTTTTTAACGTGGAAAAAAGTACCAAAATAAACAAAATTGTCTCAGTCGTAAAGGATTTCTCCTCCACTGATAGAGAACAAAAAATTGAAGTGCACCATCTGAAGAACATATACTACACTTTGATCTTGTCCTGAAGTATAGAGCCTGTTATACGATGACTTCAATAATGCACGTTATAAATGATCAAAGAGTGATGAATAAATAATAATTTAAAACATAAAACAGTTTTAATAATTTAATGCATAAAACATAATACTTAATAATAATTTAATAGATTATTAATAATTTAAAGCATAAAACAGTTTTAATAATTTAATGCATAAAACATAATACTTAATAATAATTTAATAATTTAATAATAATTTAAAACATAAAACAGTTTTAATAATTTTAAGCATAAAACATAATACTTTATAATAATTTAATAATTTAATAATAATTTAAAACATAAACCAGTTTTAACAATTAAAACATAAAATGTAATACTTAACATTAATTTCATAGTTTAATAATAATTTAAAAAATAAAACATAAAACAAGTTAATAATAATTTAATAATTTAATAATACTTTAAAACATAAAAAAGTTTTAATAATTTAAAACATGAAACATAATTCTTAATAATAATTTAATAATAATTTAAAAAATAACACATAAAACAATTTTAATAATTCAAAACATAATACTTAATAATAATTTAATAATAATTTAAAACATGAAATATAATACTTGATAATAATTTAAGAATTTAATAATAATTTAAAACATATAGTATAACATTGTTTTAATAATTTAAAACTTAACACATAAACGTAATACTAACTTAATAATGTAATAATAATTTAAACCATAAAACATGAAACAGTTTTAATAATTTAAAACATAAAACATAATACATAATAAATAATAATAATAATTTAATATTTTAATAATAATTTAAAAAATAAAACATAAAACAATTTTAATAATTCAAAACCTAAAACATCATTACTTAATAATAATTTATTAATTTAATAATAATTTAAAATATAAAACAGTTTTAAGAATTTAAGGCATAATACTTAATAATAGGTTAATAATTTAATAATAATGTAAAACATAAAACAGTTTTAATAATTTAAAACATAAAACATTATACTTAATAATAATTTAATAGTTTTATAATAATTTAAAACATAAAACAAAAAAGCGGTTTTCATAATCTTAAACATAAAATATATTTCTTAATAATAATTTAATAATTTAATAATAAATTAAAACATAAAACAGGTTTTATGATTTAAAACATAAAACATGATACTTAATAATAATTTCATAATTTAATAATAATTTAAATCATTAAATATAAAACAGTTTGTATAATTTAAAACATAAAACATAATGATTTAATAATATAATAATAATTTAAAAAATAAAACATAATACTTTATAATAATTTAATAATTTTATAATAATTTAAAATATAAAACATAATACTTAATAATAATAAAATAATTTAATCATAATTTAAAACATAAAACATCAAAACAGTTTTAATAATTGAAAACATAATAATTTAAAATATAAACCATAAAACAGTTTTAATAATTTAAAACATAAAACATAATACTTAATATTATTTAATAATTTAATAATAATTTAAAACATAAAACAGTTTTAATATTTTAAAAAATAAAACATAATACTTCATATTAATTTTATAATTTAATAATAATTTAAAACATAAAACAGTCTTAATAATTTAAAACATAAAACGTAACACTTAATAATAATTTAATAATAATTTAAAACATAAAACAGTTTTAATATTTTAAAAAATAAAACATAATACTTAATAATAATTTAATAATTTAATAATAATTTAAAACATAAAACAGTTTTAATAATTTAAAACATAAAACGTAACACTTAATAATAATTTAATAATATTTTAAAAAATAAAACATAATACTTAATATATATTTAATAATTTAATAATAATTTAAAACATAAAACAGGTTTAAGAATTTACATTTAAAATGTTCAAAGTGAGAAAAAAACATAAAACATTAAACAGTTTATACGAGTTTTAGTTAAAGGTAAAGCTTGGGATTCGGGATGAAGGAATATGACAACGGTTTAGGAATTTAACAAAGTAAAGACTTGTGAAGAATATAGTTTTTGTAAACTCCTTGCATAATTGTTGTAAATCTTTAAAACAGTTGTAAATCATGAGCTCATTCTTAAATATAATGGCAACATCCTAATAATTGATGTAGAATTGTAACAAAACTGTTAGACTATGAAATCTAATATATACTTATAAATAAACGTGAGCAAATATCTATGAATATGTTAATAAACATAAGCAAATATACTATCGATAAAGGTGTATACAGGGTATATACATTATTTAATTATAATTCAATTTTGAGATGAGTATTATTTATTAATTTTATTTATTGCGGACTATTATCCTCATCTTTCTTAGTTGTTGTTTCACAATGTTTAGGCCACTATTCCTCTAAAATTCCTCAGGATAGGAACTCCAAATCTCCTAACTGCATTCTCAGCAATTACTCCCATCCATAGTTGTTTTGGCCCATTAAGCCTCTTGTCTACTTTGGGTAGGATTGAAACTGTTATCTTCAGACAATTCTCACCTGGAACTGTAGAGATTCAACGTCTCTATCAACTGTGCTACGGAGCCCGACATCTACGAACAAAATAATTTCAGTGGATGCAGTTAGGAGATTCAGAGTGCCTATCCCGTCGCAGTTACCACCTGACGGAGCCAGAGGAATAGTTGACGGAAACACCCTGAACACATTAGGACAAGATGAGGTTTTCGTCCACAATAAATAAAATTAATATATACAGGTTATTTAATAAAACGCTTTTAATGACCGTAAAACAAAATAAATTATGAGACAGAAAAGTTTCGTGCATCAAAATACTGTGGACAAATATAGACACCCGCTAATTACCGAAAGTGTTTAAAATATTGGCCATTGTGGTCCATGAACAGCTGAGAACGCTCACTGATTAAATCGAAAACGTTCCTAATCAGTGCAATTGGTATGTTGACACATCTTCTTTCAATTATTGCTTTCAACTTATTCATTGTAGCTCGTTTTGTGGTGAGAACCCTGCGGTTAATATGCACCTCACCAAACACAAACCCATAGAGGCGGGATAAAATCCGGTAAGCGTGGATTGTATTCGATACTTATTCTTCGTTCTGCTATCTGTTTCGCAAATGACTATTAAGATATGCTTTTACGGCATGAGGATAGTGGGAAATTTCTCCATCATGCTGGAAGTGCACTTCTTTATTCCAATACATCTCTTGGCAACGTGGTAGAGCTTATTCACGTAGCAAGTTGAAATAATTTACAGAGTGTATACACTTTATTGGGACGCATTAAGAAAAAAGCAGCAACCACACATTTATATACATTTAATGAATATACATGGTAGCTTCCTACATTCTTGAGAGACTATGGATACACGTTGCAAACGTTGCTGCGTGTGAATGTCTTGTGACAAAAGTTGTGCAATCTCAAACTACACCTCTCATGAGTTAGCGTTGTAAAATACTTGTTTCAGGAAGACTGGAATAAACGACGAAATAAGCGGAGAGCACATACAGCGCGGAGAATTCCTGAATGGTATTAGGCAGGCTCTCTCTCTCTCTCTCTCTCTCTCTATATATATATATATATATATATATATATATATATATATATATATATATAGAGAGAGAGAGAGAGAGAGAGAGGGGAGAGAAAATTAAGGCTGCAATTGATCTTTACAATCACAATTTATTGGTCGACTCCAAAAGACAATGTACAAAGTCCTTATTCCGCAAAGTTTCAAAAAAAGCTATTCATGTTATTCTTTTCATAACTATATTTGTAGCAATGGAGATTTTGCTGGTAAAGGAAATAAAGTGAAACCACAATTTATTGTAGTTATAAATTGCCGAAATACAAGTGAAAAAAAGGTTTATATGTAAAAAAGTATATATATATATATATATATATATATATATATATATATATATATATATATATAAGAGTGCGCATAATATTTCAGCTTGCATGAAGCTCCTCTCAAGTTGATCCAAAATGCAAAATAGGCTTTAGAGAGAATGTATTCCAAAATAAGTCCAGCGTGACGATGAATATAATCCGATTGGAACGTTTTCAAACAGCTAAAATAAAACAATAAAATAATAATAATAATAATAATAATGATAATAATAATAATAATAGTAATAATGATAATAATAATATATGTGTATATATATATATATGCATACATGCGGTAAAATATATGCATCGAAATACTTCTTATATATATATATATATATATATATATATATATATGCGCATAAATGCACACACAATATGTGCACACATACATTTACAAATCGACAAATAGCAAAATAGTCGCAGAGAATTCTCTAATAATACACCCATATTGCAAGCATCATACAGAAACAATGTGCCTTTTTTACTTGTATATAGGTATAGGGAAAATTTGCTTAAGAACTATATGTAGCAATATGACAATTCAAAAAGTAGTTCTAAGTGTTGGCTTACACATAAAAAAAATAATCTAATACAGAGATACATGCTTCGTAAAGCCATAATTTGAAAAGTAATTATTTTTAGGAATATTTCCAATCAAGGTTGCGTACAATAGAGGAAAAATTATTAAAGTCTTGTCTAAAAACTAATTGTAATTCAATGATCTTACAGTTAATAAAAAAACGAATAGTTGAAGTACATCCCAAATCACTTACAATTAAAATAGAACAATATTAAAGATCTATTACATACGTAATAAAAATACGCATAAACATATAGGAACGTATTGTAATATTGTAATATCACAAAAATACAAATACGCGTGCGTGCATATATGTATGTATATATATATATATATATATATATATATATATATATATATATATGTATGAGCAAACAGTTAATAAAACATTTTAAAAAACACTTTGAAATGAGTTCAAAACATATTTAATCCGAAAAGAAAACACTAGATAAGTTGATAGTCCTTAATCCGCGGAGTTTCGAAGAAATACTTTCCTTCGCATCAGAGGGTAAGAATGAGCAAAATGCGGGATCGTATTTTGCATGCAGAAGTATTTGATGAAACAACAAGTACGTCAAAGATCTTACTTGAAAACAAACAAAATGAAGCAGAGGGATTATGGTAAAAAAAAGGTGATTACACATGAATGGATAGTCTGGTGGAAGTCTATCCATTATATATATATATATATATATATATATATATATATATATATATATATATATATATATACTCTTATAAATTTGGCTTTTTTATGTATTGATATTCATATGAAACACCTGCTTTTCTATTTATGTAAACAAACAAACAAAAAAATTGTTTTATATCATGGTCGTGGAATAGCTTAAAAGATCTCGCTTGTAAGCATATTCTTTTAAACATAATTTTATATTAATTCTCTATACGCTATTTCGTTTTACTCGTGGGGTGGTTATCTTTTGCTTATCTATTACGTATAATTATAGTCATGTACATATTCTACATGTTGTATACTTGCGTGATATTTGCGGAAAATGTTTCTAGTGAAAACAAACCTATTTTTATTTCTATTTATTTATGTATATATATATATTTGTTAAAAAAATTGCCTACCAAACTTCTTTCAGTTTTTGGTCTACACACATGAAACTCAATCTGTATTCGGAACCATGCGAAATTTATATTTGGATTTTCGCCGGAGAAAATCGAATAATTAAAAAAAAAAATCATAAAGCAAAGGGTCTCCGTTGCTTTTAATTATATTTGCTTGAATGAAAAAAAACACACTGCCTAAATATACCAATGTCTATGTATATACATGCATGTATATCAACATATATGTATATACGCATATCTATATACATATATACATATCTGTACATATATATGCATATATATATATATATATATAGATATGCATATACATACATATATATACATATATATACATATATATATACAGATACACAGATAAATATATACATATAAATGTATGCATATACATTTTTATGCATATAAATATATACATATTTACACACATATATACATATATATACATATAAATATAAATATATACACATACTTACATATAGATATACATATATATATATATATATACATATATACATGTATATACTTATTTATTAATCTATATATTCATATATATATATATATATATATATATATATATATATATATATATATATATATATAACACATATATTCTTGGAAGGATTTAATCTCTAAAAAGCGTATTTTATTTTTATATTTTTATATATTTCGTTCGAAAACTATTTATTCAGTAATACATGTAATCACCCGCAATCAATGCCCCCCTTTGCTCTTTCGAATTCTCTATAGTCCTAATATCAATTGTTTCAGTGATTTAAAAATATAACTATATTTAATCATGGCTCCGCAGCGGTGTTGATCAAACACCACCTCCATTAATCACAAGAACAACTAAATGTTACTATCACAAGAAGAAATATATACATATATATATATATATATATATATATATATATATATATATATATATATCGAAAAGAAAAGAAGGGGAAAAATAAATATGTGTGTTAAATTCAAATTAGCAACATATAAATTGTAAAACATCAAAGCTAAATAATATAGAAATTAGAAATGTACAGATAGTAAAATTTTGATGACACTGACGTACTTTTATTTGAAAAACAATTGTTTTCATTTTAGTTCAAAATGTTTACGTTCGAGACATCAAACCTTTCCTTCCAAGACAAGTACAAAAAGGATATACAAAGCTACAGCAAAGAATAACGTCGCGTAGCACATTTGAATCTTTTAAATCACAGGAAATGTTCACAAAGAAAGAATCACAAAACATCGACCAAAGTTATTGGTCTCCTTTGTGTCGCATGAATGATTAAAATAGAAAACGGGACGCCTTCGCGGTTTTCAGCATATCACAATCGACAACGTGCTAGGCAAGTTATTTGATCTGCACATGTGTAGGTGGAAGATGTCGCTTGTGCAACTACAGCGACGCCATTTTTACAATTGGAAATCCATTGAATTAGACGCTAATATACATACAGAGAACCTAATTTAGTCGACGTTTTTTGTTATTGTTAGGACGGGTGTAATAATTTTGATTGCATTTCTTCTGATATAAGAACAAGGAATCGAAAGAAATTTTCCTGTAACGCTTGAGAACGTATGAACCTATTATCACGCTTATTGTTATTTCATAGTAATCTCAAATTTTATATGTTTTATATGTTTTAGTGGCACATTTTTTTCTTGAACGTCAACTAAATTTCTTTGGATCCTATATACATTTTCGCCTATCTTAACAGACAAGCCTTTTGTAAAATTTGAAGTTAAGATGTTTCACCAATCGGACTAAGCCATTCATTGTGACTTTTCGCTATGATCTCAAGATAATGTTTTTTTTTTCCATTCTATTACACAATATGCGCACAATCGGTGATTCTGCAATTTTGTCAACTGAGTTTTTGATGGATTGAGCATTACCGTGCTCTGAGTAAATATTTTAGGATTACCTAATCAAACAAATTTTATACGTCATTATCTGTAAGTTTAGAATTATAAAACATACAATGCGTAGATCTAAAATAAGATTACCATTCTCTTACAACCATTGACATTTTTTTTACTCCCACGTTTTAGTATCTGGTTTCCCTTCATAAAAAGAGTTTCATTACAACCCTAATTACATTTCGTAACACTTACATCCTATTTTCCGCATCTTCAACACTAAGTGTTCCTCGACCACCATCTATTACAGGTAGATGCAATTAATCTACTGCTGTTTTTTTTGTTTTTTGTTTTACCAAAATTCCCATAGAGTGTATACATTTTACGTCTTTGTGCGTCCAAACCTTTTAATTAATCTACATTCTAGTAAATTATACCAGCGATATATTTAATGATAACTACTGCTCAGTCATTGATAGCGTATATTATATCTGGATTGTGGGTTAGATGTAATAATAACCATCAACGTTTTGTTGTATTCGGTTGTGACCTGGCTTTATTTCATTATTATTATTTACGCACTAGGAGTAGTCATACACGTCATCACCAAAGATTGCTCTTAGAGAACAACTTGCAGCGTTCCCTATATTCTGAGTGACAACAAGTCTCCTCATATTTCCAGTGTTATCCACCTTTTTCGACAATCGACAAGCTTTGCAAAAGAATTTGCGTTATCACAACAGCCGGTTACACTTTTTTTCTGGTTGGTGACGAGCATTGGTCTTTACTTGAATTTGAGTGACAGTAAGCCTCCCAGAGGTTCCAGTTCTCTTAGAACCTATCCAGCTAATGCATTCTGTTCTCGGTCTTTCCATCCCCCCTTTTACCGTCATTATTTGGTGTGGTCCATGTTTATAATGATATTCACAGAGAATAATTGTTTGTATGTAGTTTATGTGTGGTGTAACTTTCCAAATTCCAGAGTTGTTTTAAATATACAGGAGGATACAAAAGTATGAATACAGTGGTCAAAAAAAAAAAGAAAAAAACGTATAAAGTTTAAGGCATTTATTATACAGACTAACAAATGTTGCAAAGACAAGTAATAATTAGCACGTATAATAAGTAACACATGTAATAGGAAGAGGTGTTGCAAAGGTGTTGACCCACTGTTTTCTTACGCGTTCACTATTTTCTCTCTTCCAGCATTGTTTTAATATCCATTTTCGCTGTTCTTCAGTCAAATTACCGGCCATGGTTAAATTGCCAATTTAACTGAAAAAATAAATGATTCAAAGTACATGCACTTTAATCGAAAGGAAAGTTAATTAATAAAAACAAAAGACTAAAAGCATATGCATTTTAACTTTAAGGTATGTAGCTTTCAGTTCAATAAAATGTCAATAATTTCTATACTGTATACCTACTGTTACACCCCCCTGTATTTGCAGTTTTCATTATTGAAATTCATTATATCTACTCTGATAGCTCTTTGATGCCAATCTTTCCCTTTTTTTTTCAATTTTTTTTGGTCCTACTATAATTCTTGGAGCACTCTGCCTAGTTCTGTGCATTTGCTTATCAGTTTCCTAAATCTTCGCTCTCTGCACTGCTGGAACGGCAAAATCCCCAATATGGCAGGACTTTTCCATCTCGTTAATTATTATGACATCGTGTCTTCTTGCTTGGATGGGTTTATCCGTTTGTATATTCATGTCCCATAGGATCTTGTGACTTTCATTTTCCAGTATTTGCTACCGGATTGTGTTTGTACCAGTTGTCTATGTGTTCAAGATGAAATTGTTTGCATAATTGTCAATGCCCTGCCTTCCACACTTGACCGAGTCTATTTTATATTCTCTTTGTGCTAGTTTTCTACATTCACTTATACATCTTATTGTTGCGTCTCTTTTTCCAGCGAGTCTGTATTTGCTGTTTTCTTATGTATTTTCCATCATTTTGTAATCCTTATGAATCGTCCATGAAGTTGTTTTCTTCCCATTTTTTCCCTTGTCTCATTCCTTGTTCTATTTTCTATCTTGTTTATTTCTTCTGTGCCCCTTACTGCAGTAATTATTCTTTCGGTGTTCAACATTATGCGTTTTTGAATCCTTCTTTTTTGTGTTATTAGCATAGTCTTCTATACCGAGCAGCCTTCTTCCTCAGTATTTCCTTTTCACATTAAGTCGGTCAGTATAATCCTTCGGGTGCAGTGCATTGTGCATTGTCATGAGTTTGCTGGTCTTCTGGTCGAGATTTCTTAGTTGTTCTTTGATCCACCTTATAAACGGTCCAGAGTATATTATTATTATTATTATTATTATTATTATTATTATTATTATTATTATTATTATTATTATTATTTTTAACTGAGGGATTTCATACTTTTTCCACAACTTTCGCAAATAAATGTGCGTTATCCCAACAGTCACCTGCCATTGATTTCTCATTGGTAGCGACTATTAGTCTTTACTTGAATATTGTTGGCCAAGAGCTGTCCCCATCTGTCTGTCCTCGTTGCACGCATCAATCGGTGTTTTTTTAGTGGGTTTCCTCCTCTATCATTTAATCCTTCCCAAATCTCAGTTTTCCGAGGTAGTCACTATTTTATAGTGACAAAACGGGAGAGGTTAACTTAAAATTATGTAATTATCCTGTTTCAAGTAATGTTCCTTTGTGTTTTACCTCTTCAGTATTTGTTCTACGCCCAGATAGCGCACCCATGTCTTATGTATTAGTCTCCGCACTCAAGGAGTTTCCTTAATATTTCAGCCGTTTGCATTTGACTCATTCCTTGTATCATCTAAGCCATACCTCTGATTTCAATCTTGGCAATTCATTTATTATTATTATTATTATTATTATTATTATTATTATTATTATTATTATTATTGGGTCACTCGAAGCTTTTACACGGGTAATCAAAGACATCTCCTTGAAAATTACCTGTGGTATTCCCAGGAAGCTGAATGACAATAATCTCTCCAGATTTCCAGTTCTCTCCATCTCTTAAAAAAAAAAATTGCAAATGAATTTGTGTTATTGTAACAGCCGCTGATCTTTTATTTCTACCTGGCAGCGGCTATAGGTCTCCACTGGAATTTGAGTGGCAATGAGCGACCCTAAGGTCCCACTTCTTTTCGCGGATGGCCTGGTCAGTGCTCTCTCCTCGATCTTTCTATCCTCTTTGGACCTAGTCGGCTATTTGGCATCGCTATTTGGGTGAGGGGGGATGTGGTAATAGCGGATGAGGGGGTATGGATAGAAACCTTTTAGATATGCAGCTTCAATGTTCTTGGCTCCATGTAATGCCTTTTCATGTTTTGCATTTGCAGCATATTATTATATTTTTTTATTTATTTTTTTGTAGTCCTCGGGAGTAATCACACTAGCCGCACTGATTTTGCGTATTCTCTACCTCTCCTCGAAGCTTATGCAAATGAATTTGCGTAATTGATACAGTCGCTTACGCGATGACAATTCGCCTTCGAATTAAAGTGGCAGCAAACCTCCCCAAAGACCAGGCTTTTTTTTTCACTCATCCCGTAAGGGTGTGGTTAGTACTTACCTTCCTCAATCTTTCTGTTATACTTTACCCGCCACAACTATTTTTGTGTGGCGCCAGTGTATGCCAACATTACCAATTTGGATTTGTGTTGGTGGCAAACAACAGCGCTACCATGATGTGTCGGGACTGTAGATATCGATAGAGGATTCTGCTAGAACCTTGCAACTAATCGATAAAAACACCCCTTAAAACAAATACTTAAAATCAGGTGAAAAATAAGTTTACACCAATCAGAAAGAAGCGGGATAGCAGAAAAAAATATGTCGCCTTTCACCGAGCAGTAATAGAACGTATTCGGTCTTTTTTGCATTGAATATAATTTCAGCAATAGACTACATGTGGTAAACAGAATTCTTCGAATAGAAACATTTCCAAATGGGTCGAGAAATTCGAAAACTCTGAGACATTAAAGAACATTATTTAAGCCAGTGAACATTGGCAAGACATTGAAAGCAATTAAGAAGTGTGCGGCTGAGAGAAGTCATGTAGGAAACCTGTGAAACACTCTGCGCATGAATGAGTTGTAGAATTGGCAGTCTACACGTCTTCATCAATGCCCTCTTTTACTGCCTACCTTTTAATGCAGCTTCCTATTGCAGTAGTTGATTTCCCAGAATTACAGGCTATTGGAATTCTCCACCTGCAGACTCTGTTCCTCCTAGTCGTATTTTCTTCTTCTTCTTCTTTTTTTTTTTTTTTACAAAATTAGGCGTATAATTATTCATTTGTAATTGTAATAATCACGTTTGGTTTTTGTTTGCGCTGTACGTTAAGTACCTTCCTACCTTCTTTGAAGCGATTCCTATGAGACAAAATAAGGTGTGTAAACATTATTATAATGAATGAAACTTTCACACAGAAATTTTCTCACACGATTGGGTACAACCATAACTTGATATAGCTATAGGATACACAATGAAACTTTTACCCCAGAGATCTCCGTAATTACTTTTTCTAGAATTATATTAAATACATATGCTGCTTATGGCAGGTATTACCGAGTAAGCTTTACTAGTAGTATGATAGAGTCGACTAATATACTATAAAAATACTGTAGATGTTTGTTTGGTATCGTTTTCAATATTTTCCTTTTCCTATCTTTACTATTCATCTCATCGTAAAGGGATGATTGTAATGCCATCAGGATTAATGTCAAATTAAAGAAAACGTGGCATAAATATCAACAACTTTACAAAATTTATATATATATATATATATATATATATATATATATATATATATATATACACAGGGTGACCCACAAAAACGGGCCCCAACTCTAATTAGGCCTCGTTTCTTAATGTTTTATTCGAATGAAATGAAACTTTGGTCATAACTAGTTTATTATATTCAAAACATCATATCAACCACTAGGGTCTTTGGCCTTTTTTCTCCGTTCTACAGCATATGTTCTAGACAGCTTCCATTTAGCTTTTGTTTTTTTGGGGGTCACCCTGTATATATATATATATATATATATATATATATATATATATATATAGAGAGAGAGAGAGAGAGAGAGAGAGAGAGAGAGAGAGAGGGGGAGAGAAACGGAGAGAGAGAAAAATTTTTTTTTAGTTTAGTAAAGAGCCTAGCACACATCTAAAAATTTTTATAAAGTGTTCATATTGCCCTGTAAAAATTAGAGAGTTTAATCTCTATATATAGTAGAACCCCCGAGATACGGCATCAAAAATTAGTAGCAAAACACCTTTATATAATTAAGTAATATTATGAATAGCACCGTTAAGCGAGGAAAATCCTGTAGCCAAGGGCCGGAAAAACATCATATTCTTCATCGTAACCTAAAAAAAACTGTATTCTAGGATCACCTTATTCGGGGGCTCTACTTTAATTATATTTATATGGTGTAATGCAAGCAAGAATGTTGTGGAATAAATATGGAGAAGAATAGAATTATGTAATTGATTAGAAAATGATGGATGGAAATAGTTATGGGACTAAAGAGATTAATAAAAAAGAAAAGTATTTACAGTCGGAAAATAGAGAAATATGACAGGAGTACAGGATAAATGTGCGCAACTATGACTTTACAAAATAAATCTTATATTTTAACAAAATCTCAGAGTTAGGGAAGGTTTTTTAAAAAAATATTTAAAAGAGATGATAGCATAGTCAAAACATTTGTGTAAAGTTATTATATTGCTCCCCCGTCATTAATAGCTCTTATTCTCTATATATACGGAAAACGGAAACGGGAAATTATATGGTCCAATGGAAAAGAAAAAAACGTAATTTTGGAAAGAATGATGAATAAGAAGTGAGAAGAGGAAGGGAGTGATGTAATTTATTGAAAAAAAAGTAGCGGATAATAATGATGGAATTAGAAAATAATCCATATACAAAACGGAAATTGCCTGTTTACGTACATATGTATGTGTACGTTTCCTGACCAAATTACTCCGTCAAGTTTCAGGGTATTTAGATTCTAGAAAATATTTTTCGTTAGTTTAACTTGATTTGGGCACAAAACAATAAATTTTAATGGATCAAAATTGGAGTAAAAATTATTTTAAAAAATTACCTCTGCATTTTCTATCGAATTACTCAGCCAATTTTTGGTCTAAAAATTTGAAATTTTACATTACGTGTAATCGGAAATATGCCAAGATTGTAATCGATTTTTGTTCGATAATGTTGCTGACAAGAAGTCAAAGGTCAACGGATATTACCTTGGCGGTCTCTAGTAAACTAATAAGCTAATACTGGATCTAAACATTTTAAATTTGACATAAAGCGTATTTAGACATGCAGCAAGTTTTTAAATCAGGTTTTGGCCGAGGATTTTGCTACTAAGACTCGACCAAACGCCTCCGACAATTTTAGGCAAGGATTCTAAGTTCAAAAGATTTTACCTTTGTGGTCTTTAGTAAATAAATCAGCCAATATTGAAATTTTAGATGTAGGTTTACTGGACGAGTAAAACTTTTAATATATATATATATATATATATATATATATATATATATATGTATATATATATAAATATATATATATGTATATATATATAAATATATATATATATATATATATATATATATATATATATATATATATATATATATATAAGCAAAAGTACCCGTCCTTGACTCGGTTCACAAACAGCCTACAGAAAAAGGACTCTGATTTACGAAAGTATGATAGGTTATGAAAAGGAAGAGTTGTACATTTGGGTTGAATTTGGGGGTATCAAACCCAAAGCAAAATATGATGAAAGTAAAAATAAGATAGATAACCCCCATAATTTATTATACCATACCTGTTCACACGGAAACACTTATCACAATATTCTGTGGATCTATATTAAAAACAAAAAAAAACTTGTTAAACTTTGTGATATATTTCCATTCTATGGAGGCAAGGTACGAGCGAGCACCCCATAATTTTATTATACCATATTTCCTCAAACTGAAACATAATTATCAAGATATACTTACGCAGATAGATATGAAAGTCTTTATTAAAGTTTGTGCCTTTTTCCATTCTAGTGAGGTCAGGCGCGAATGCAGGCCCCACAATTTTATTATACCATCCCTATTTAAGCTACAACATACTTATCAAAGTATTCATATGTACATCTATATCAAAAACACTTTTTTAAAAATTTTTAATCTTTTTATCCCCATACTTTTTGGACCAGGCGCGAACGCAGACCCCACAATTTTAATGAACCACCGTTGTGCCAGATCAAACCTACCCATTCCTTTGTCTCGATAAATCTTCTATCATTATATGTAATCAGTTTTTTTTTAAATAGTCAACTATATAGGAGCCTATTTGTGACCAAGTATTTATTTGCTCTCCCACCGAGCAAATTAGCACAAGGCCGATTTTCAATGTGAGGAGTGAAGGGGGAATGGGGACCAACTCCCCGGGGAGTAGAGGAGCAGGATAGTGACAATTGGTATGCAGGGTTGCCCCTACATTGACCAAGGTCTTATCTGTGGGGTCGCTCCCACATAGAGTCTTTGCTTGCAGTATCTGCCGGAACAGATGGTATTTATTTGCTCCCCCACTGAGCAAATTAGGCACAAGGCCGTTTTTAATGTGAGGTAAAAACCAGCTTCCCTTAAAGTAGGCAAAAAGGGGGCACTCTGGTTACCAAAAATAATAATTGTCCCAGTATAGAGGGTTTCCCCTCCATTGACTGGTACAAATTATCTTAAGTGCAGTATCTGCCGGAACAGATGGTATTTATTTGCTCCCCCACTGAGCAAATTAGGCACAAGGCCGTTTTTAATGTGAGGTAAAAACCAGCTCCCCTAAAAGGGGTCACTCTGGTTACCAAAAATAATAATTGTCCCAGTATAGAGGGTTTCCCCTCCATTGACTGGTACAAATTATCTTAAGTGCAGTATCTGCCGGAACAGATGGTGTTTATTTGCTCCCCCACTGAGCAAATTAAGCACAAGGCCGTTTTTAATGTGAGGTAAAAACCAGCTCCCCTAAAAGGGGTCATTCTGGTTACCAAAAATAATAATTGTCCCAGTATAGAGGGTTTCCCCTCCATTGACTGGTACAAATGATCTTAAGTGCAGCATCTGCCGGAACAGATACTACACTTTGATCTTTACCAAAAGGCCACGAAGCTGGCCTGTTCGTGACCAGTTATTTATTTGCTCCCCTACCGAGCAAATAAGGCACAAGGCCGATTTTTAAGGTGAGGAGTGAAGGGGAAATGAGGACCAACTCCCCGGTAAGTAGGGGAGCTGGATAGTTACAATTGGTGTGATGGATTTCCCCTACATTAACCAAGGTCTTATATGTGGGGTCGCCCCCATATATGGTCTTTGCTTGCAGTATGTATTTATTTGCTTCCCCACTGAGCAAATTAGGCACAAGGACGTTTTTTTAATGTGGAGGGAGAGGGAGGGTGGAGGGAAAAAGGGAGCAGCTCCCGATGGGTGGGAAATGGGAGCTGGATAGTGACAATTGGTATGAAGGGTTGCCCCTACATTGACCAAGGTCTGATATGTGGGGTTACCGCCACATATGGTCTTGCTTGCAGTATCTGAACAGATACTACCCTTTGATCTTGGCCCGAAGGTCACGAAGGTGGTCTGTTCGTGACCACACACACACACACACACACACACACACACACACACACGCACACATACACACACACGCACACAGTAAGCTTTATATTTTAGATATATGCACATGAATTAGCAACAGTACATAGGGCACGAGTAAATCAGGGCTGAACTGATAGTAATAAAGTTTATTAAGGTTAAGTATGTGATAAGAAAACGCATAAGGGAGAATTGTTATATAGAGGTTTCATTTTAAGAGTCTTAGGAAGAGATGCTTAGAAAGAGTCTTATTACAATGAGGGATGTTGTAAGACTCAGAGAGAGTTCGAGGGAGAGATTTTGTTGTAAGAGACTTAGACAGATATTGTTCATGTTATACGAGATTCTTATATATTAAAAGTTCATTCCTTAATTGTGTTAAATGGAAGAAGAATAAAGCTCTCGGAGTGAAGGGATAGTGTTCAGACAGTTCGGACATGATGATGTTGAGACGTGTATGTAAAGACATATACCACAAATATATAATACAATTCCACTTTACCTTTCTGTAAGAATCATAAGACACCAGGCGAGCTTTACAAAACACATAATGGTTTATTTCGTCACACGGCCGTGTTTCCAGCACCAAGAATTCAACGTTTCACATTTTTTCTTGAAGTGACGTCTCGCTCCTAGACGCCTGACTGTCTCTCTCCGAGTTTCTTCACTGACTGACTAACTCTCAAGTTTTTTCTCTATTCCTAGAACTTTCTATTTTCCGTGACTTTAATTTAAAATTAAAAATTTCATAACAAACTTGAGAGTTCCCATTCTTTCCTGGAAATATTTATCTATATTCTAAACAAATGTTTGTTTTACATTTTTAAATTCTCACACGTAATCTATTTCTAAACTAAATTACGAGGTTCGAATTTGTCTATTGCTATTTCATTTTCATTTTAAACTAAATTCTCCATTGTTATACTTACATGAAAAGGGGAAAGCCCTTATCATGTAACAATATATATTGTAACATAATCAGATTTTTTTATTAAATGTTCAAAAGTCTAATATGCTTTCATTACTAATTCTAGTATACAACATATTCTTTAGCACTTTTTAAGAATTGACTTTAAAAATACCGACTGTAGAAGAAGGGAATAAGTTGAATAACAGATACAAACAGTATTAAATAGTAGAGAGAAATATATAGAAATCAAAGGGGTAGCGAATGAGTTTATTACTGCATAGCAATATTCTTTTTATAAATATATTGTACCTATTTGCAACGCCTCCCAACGGGACAGAGTTAGACACCAGGGTCGTTTTTTAACGTGGAGAAAAGGTACAAAAATAAAAAAAATGTCTCAGTCGTGAAGGATTTCTCCTTCACTGAAAAAGAACGAGAAATGGAAGTGCCGCATCTGAAGAACCGATACTACACTTGGATCTTGGTCAATATTGCAAATGCAAATCTAATTTTGTTTTTGAATTCTAAATGCGTTCATGATTATTCAGACATTTTCAAATATTTATCAAAACCGTTAGCAATTAATTACGGAATATTGGCTTTTTTCTTTATTTTTTATCTTCATACCATCACTACTTAAGAGGGAAGGATAGACCGCGTCAGTTTATCAACTTGGTATTTACCTCGCGGTATATACAGCGGCTCGCCCTCCCAAATGGTCACCCGTCTGGTACAGGCCATGGCCAACGTTGCTTAACTTCGGTGATCTGACGAGAACTGGTGTTCCAATGTGATTGTGCTGTATATCTTTATAGCTCTGGCGAAGAATCAAGATTTCAGCTACCGACAAGATTTGAATTACACTACAAACTCGTACAGTGAGTTCAATATCGGCTACGGCAGTGCTTGGTGGATTCTGCTTTTTGGGAACTTTAAGAACGGTATAATCCCAGTGAAACACTGATTGTTTCGATCACCGAAGTTAAGCGAAGTTGGGATTTCCCATTAGCAGATGGGTGACAATTTGGGAATGCTAAGTGCTGTATATCACTTTCTATACGTGCGGCTGTGAATCGCTTGTATATTTCATATTCTCTGTAAAATTCATCTTCAGAGAGAGTTGCCAAAGCTCGTCAAGGTTGAAAACCCATCGATTACCAATTCGTTTTACGAGGAGATTTCGAAATAGCTGAAAGAGAGGAAACAGAAAATTGAGCAGAAAGTAAATAGTGGGCGATGAGAAATAGAACTGGGAAACAGAAAATCCCACAAAAAAGTTAGACAGAGAAAAATTGTAAGATTGAATAAATCACTTCCTAGTTTAGAGCTGAGTTGTATAAATATTCATGTAAAAATCACAAAAGGTTTCATGAATCATTGAAAATGCCTAAATTATTTGAGGATATGCTCTGTTCTGTGTTAAATGTGTGTTTATTTACTTATTTTTCTTGTTTTATAATATTTTTTTATCTAATGTGTTTTTTTCCTGTTTGTTTCTTATTTCCTTTTTTTTTTCTTTCGATTTCCGTTTTTTTTTTTAAATTCATTTTTCTGCTCTCCTTTATTTTTGTTCTGCAGTTTTCTTCCCTTTGTTCATTATTTTAAATGCCCGCTTAGATTATACTCCATATGACAACATTTTCCCCCGAAAGGTCCAGCTACCATTTTATTTCATTCTACCTCTATTTCTACTGTTTTTAATTCAGCCAAAATTTGAATATTTGTTGCATGATTTCATAAATCATTTTGTCCTATCACCTTATTTATTTAGTTTTCCACTTTTATTACCGTCCATGTTTATTTAGTTAGTTTTTCGTTTTCTTTTTTAATGATTATGTTCGTTTTTATATCACCTTTTAGTATTTTTCGGTCTCATATTTTTATTTTATCTCTCATTTTTTTTTTAATTTCTGTTTGAATGAATTAATGAAAAAAAAGGAAATTAAATAAAGAAAAATTAATATCCTACGATTTAATACAACTGTAATTCCCAATGTCCGTTCTCACTCTCTGATATCCAAAAACTAACTTCCTCTCGTGCTCGCACCTCGATCTTTTAAAAAAAAAAATGCAAATTAATGTCATCTTTATGTAACTCTAGCTTCTGCAAACGAATTTCTTTTTCTTTGTCTTTCCTTCCCTCATTACGTCAGCCGACAGGAAAAAGAGAGACGCACCCGTTTAAGTAAGCTACTTTCTTAATTTTTCGTACCACGTATGAATTTCCCTAATGCGGTTGTTCAAACCATCTACAGATTTTCTTTGGTTTTATTTGTGTTCCTTTATTTTGTTATGTTTATTTCTTTTAAAGAATTCATACATTTTCCTCTCGATTATTTTTATGTTTCTTTTTCCTTTCTATTCTCTATCATTTACTTTCTTATGTAATCTGTTTTTTTTCTTTATTTATTTTTCTTGCTTAATCCCATTGCCCTTTTTTCTATCTGTTTTTCTCATTCATTTCTTTCGTTTATTTATAAAATTTTCTTGTATTTATTATTTTTCTTTTGTTCCATTATTTTTCCTTAATTTTATTAGTTTTTATTTTTTCTGCATACTGCATTCGCCTTCTAATAAGTTCCTTCATCCATTTCCGTTTTCTTTTTATATGTTCTCCGTATTTATTTCATTTTTTATCAATCACTTATTACTGCTTTTTATTGCCTCTTTGCTTTGCGTTCAATGTTTATTTACTTTTTTTCATTACTTTTCTCTATTTAAATTTTTTTTTGTATATTTCTTTATAATTATTCTTTATGTACTCTTTTTTATTTCTTTATTTTTCTCATTCCCATTGCTCTTTCTTTCCGTGGGTTCTTTTCATACATTTCTTTCATTTATTAATAAGATTTTTTTGTCGTTTAATTTATTTTTCTTTTTTTATGTCAGCTTTTACTACCTTTTTATTTCACTTTCAATATTTATCTATTTACATTTCTGATTTTATTTGCTTTTATTTTATATTTATACTTCCTTCGCCTTATAATACGTGCATTCCTCTATTTCCGGTTTCCTTGCTATCTGTTCTCTCTTCTATTTTTTTTAATTAATTACTTGTTTCGGAAGTTTTATTTCTTATTTTTCCTTTTATTCCTGCTTTTTATTGCCTTTTATTTCGCTTTCAATACTGAATTATTTTCTTCCATTACTTTTATTTATTTTAATTTTTTTTCTGTATTAAATATTTTATGTACTCCGTTTTTTATGTTTTTCTTACTGACTCTCATTGATCTTTCTTTCTATTTGTTCTTTTTAATTCATTTCTTTCATTCATTAATATTTTTCTTGTCGTTGTATTTAGTTTTTTTTCTTCTTTGGTTACACCTTTTACTACATTTTTATATCCTTTCCAATATTTATCTATTTACCTATTAGTATTTACTATTATTTCGTTTTTTTAATAAGTGAATTCCTCTATTTTCGTTTTCTTTGTTATCTGGTCATTTCATTTTCTTATTAATTACTTTTTTCCTGAAGTTGTATTTCTTTTTTTTCTATTATTCCTGCTTTTATTGCCTTTTATTTCGCTTTAAATGTGTTTTTTTTTCTATTACTGTTATCTATTTTAATTTTGTTTCTGTATATTCATTTTATGCATTTCGTTTTTTTTATTTCTTTATTTTTCTTACTTATTTCCATTGATCTTTCTTTCTATGTTTTTTTTTATTCATTTCTTTCATTTATTAATATTTTTCTTGTCGTTGTATATAGCTTTTTTTTCTTTTACTGCATTTTTATATCCTTTCCAATATTTATCTATTTACATCCCTATTATAATTTACTATTATTTACTATTATTTTTTCTTTATACTGCTTTTCGCTTTTTAATAAGTGCATTCCTCTATTTTCGTTTTCCTTGCTTACTTTGTTTCTGTATATTTCTTTTTCTCAGTCATTCATGTTTTAATTCGTTCTTGCTGTATATTCCATGTCCTCTTTATTCTTATACACGTTTTTTTTTCTTATTTCTTTATGTGTTTTCTTCTTTGTATTTTTTAAATCGCACTTTTTTATTTTACTTTTCATAATCTCCCTGATTCCTTTAAAGATCGAGCCACCATGTTTAATCTTTCTTGTTACTGATATTTTAGATATTTTATTTTCGATCTTATTCTTCTCTTAATTTCAATAATTCATAAGTTAATTCATTAATTCAAAAAAAAAAGAAAACATCAGCGGCTACATTTAATTTATTCAGCCTTGTTTTAATATTAAACAAATGCATTAATTCCTCATCACTGCTTTCTTTCGCGGTTTTTAGCCGAGCGCTAAATCGACTCGTACAAAAACAATTTCGCCTCTAATCATCACCAGATGGCGCAACCTTGTCAATGTCGCGAATTATTACGAGCGAATATCGACTTTTTTATAGCTCTATGATGTTTTGAAAGCAGTGTGACCACTCCCGCTCCAGAAACTAAACCGTTAAAGAATGTTGCTTTGACATTGCTTGGCAATATTCTCTCTCTCTCACGCTCTTTCTCTTTCTCCCCCTTTCTCTCTTTCTACCTCTCTCTCTTTCTCCTTCTCTCTCTCTCTGTCTCTCTCTTTCACCTCCTGTAATAAGATTAGATCCAGTTGTTTAGTTTGCATTCATTATTACATCGAAAAATTTACCACGCCAGAAATTTACGCAATCGCTCAGTATTATAAAAAGTAACAAATAAATAACCAAAACAAAAAAAAAACAACAACAACCCCAATAAGAAAATAATCTTTTGGACGTGTCAATTCAATAAGAGCGATAAACAATGAAGTGCGATTAGAATTATAAACGTGACGGAGCAGGGAGTTTCTTGCAATATATATATATATATATATATATATATATATATATATATATATATGTATATATATATATATATATATGTATATATATATATATATATATATATATATATATATATTAGTAGCCTGGCAAGGCTACAGGGAAGACAGCAGAAGCAGGAAAATAAAAGGCGGCCTGCTAGGACACTATACACATACAAGTGTAGGCAAATTTGGGCATATTTTATTGGTTTGAGAATAAAATATATTTTTAACAATAGTAATAAAATTTCACCCATAGAATAGTATTATAATCTCCAAAACGCCCGCAAATTTACCTGTTATTTCGATATGAGCATTTCAATAAATAATTTGGCAACGAGTGTATATATATATATATATATATATATATATATATATATATATATATATATATATATATATACATATATGAGAGAGAGAAAGAGAGAAAGATACACATTTTTTGGCAATTTTCTAAATTCAAAATCTCTGCGACAGGTGATCAGAATTTAACAAATGAATGTTCGCTGACTTATGTAGTGGGCTATGTGGCATTTGCCATTCACTTTACAATGTAGCTACAAGACATGATAATGTTCTATATTACCCTAAGTCACGTTTCACCAACTTCCAAAAGGCAAAGACGATATATGCTCACATAACGTGTTCAACTGTCCACTCTGACATCATACTGTACAAGTAATGTATTACAAACTTATCTCGTTACGTCATTAACTCAATGTGACCGAGACACAAATCGGATAATCTACTTTCGTTACGTATTATTTTGTTTATGATCTAACATTATTTTTCATCAAATTAACATTTTGGGAACTATTATATCATGATTAATGTTAGCGAGCCATTAGTAATAGAATCTTCAACATGATAACGTTAGTTATGCGTGTCGTGATAGCATCATCCTTACGGGTATAAAAATTTCTACTTGTGAGACGTCGGCTTCGGTTATAGCTGGTTGGATGACCACGTCCCTTGTTTGGTATGAGTTAGGTTTATTCCGGGTAGTTTGATCTGTGTAAGTATACAGGCAGTATTGTGTGTGTGTGTGTGTGTGTGTGTGTGTGTGTGTGTGTGTGTGTGTGTGTGTGTGTGGCGTTTTTGATCATTTGTTAGAATGATCGCCTAGCATGCAACAAGATTAGCCATCAACTCCCGAGTTTGGATGTGTGTAATTGATGAGCCAGAATGAGACCGAATCTCGAGTCTTGGCTTTCTGATGTGTTAGCTTCCTTGGCTCTTGTGAGCTGCGACGTTGCATTGCTGTGAAAATAATATATATATATATATATATATATATATATATATGTGTGTGTGTACCTGTGTAACTTGCGTTCTTTAAATAATAATGGAAATTGAAACCAAAACTTATAAAAGTGTTTATTAAAAAAAAAATAGGGGTTATTTTGGTGTCATAAACTATAATCGAAACCGAAACCAAAACTTATTAATAATTCTTGGTTATATTATTTATAACAAAGAAATGACTTACGTGCCATCAGCAATGATCGAAACCGAAACCTAAACTTATAAAGTATTATTGGTGAAATTATTGACAAAAAAATGATTTAAGTGACATTAGCTATAATCCAAACTGGAACCAAAACCTATGATGAATTCTTGGTAAAATGATTTATTACAAGAAAAGAAAGCCCATAGCAATTAAACGACAGCTAATTGATGTAAGTGCGATGCAAAATAAATAACATATACACTATCCTATTAATGTATAGATACTAGCGTTGCAAGGAATGTGGTCTCTCTCTAACGTGCTAGAAAACTACTTACGCCTGAAAGTATCCGGTACTTATGTAAGGCCACCATTCGCCCATGTATGGATACTGCTGTCATATTTGGGCTGTGCATCTGCAGTCGCCAACCGGATAGGCCCTGAGCTGTAATCTAGGCTTCAATCTCTGTCCCACCGACGAAATCTTGCATCCCTCTGCCTGTTCTACAAGTACTTTAATGGTGAATGCTCTTAGTAACTACAAGCACTTGTACCCCTCGAAGTGAATCCCCCCTCCCCGACAAACCCGACAAGCAGTCAAGTCCCACCCCTTCACAGGTTTAAGAAAACCATTTACTCCAATAGTTTCTTCTTTCGAACTTTGGAACTCTCCTCCGGGATTTTGCTTTCCCAAATTGACTGTTATGCAGAAGTTCAAGTATAATGTAAACAAATATCTAGCTACTGATCTCCGTTCATAATGCCCCTGCAGCTTATGTCCCCGATAGTGGCCCCCTACTTCAAATTGGCACTGTGTCTTGTTTGGGGTGAAAATTGATTTTAAAATTATAAAAGTAAAAAAATAAACAAGATTGATAAGTATTACTTTTTCATGCAAAGAGGAAAAGCTAGTAAAGAAGCTTAATGAATATTAATTGGCCTCGGAAACTACAGTAAACACAGTGATAACTTTAGCTGAACGTTTGTGTCGTAGAAAATCGGCATTTATCCATTAACACAGCAACAAAGCTCACAATGTTTTTCTTTTTTGCTCGAACTTAAATGGAAATAACTTGAGCTAGCAGAGGTAGTTTAGCCTGTAAAGATTACGCACGAGGTGTCTTAAATAATTTTGCAGACTGTTTTTATATGGGCACTTTTATTGATAGTATATGCATGAAACTCTAGCCACATTCCAAATAATCTCCGGTCCTCGATATGCCTTAAACTATATCCAGTGGTGAGGCCCCATGTTGCATACTGCTGTTATTACTGAAGTACCAAATACGAGAGTATGTTACGTTGTTCTTATTTAGATGACGACTTATATATTTGTTGTTGTTCACGTTTGTGAGGGTCTTAGTGTGTTTATGTTGTTGAGTGTTCATATATCTTAGCATGTTTATGTTTGTAAGAGATAGGATCTTGGAGACATAAGCAGGGCATATATAAAGAAAGATACAGTTCTGTATATATATATATATAATAGACAGTGTACATGTCAATACAAGTCTGTAATTCAACTAGAAGATATTTTTTAATATCTTGATAGATAGAATGAGAGATAGTTTGACATTTACGTTTGACAGTTGCACATATACTATAAATACGTTACCTTCCTCGTTGTAAAGATGAACACAGAAACACGACAGTTACAAAAAAAAACATGATGATCATTTATTCTTCGACCGGTCGGAAATGAGTCTGTATTTCAGGGATTAAAAGTTGTTACATGGTTATTTTTAAAACCCTCTCACTTCCAGAGGGAGCCTTGCCTCTAACCGAGAATCGGTCTGAACCTCTCTGCTTCTCTGATCTGACTGATATAAATCCCCCTACCTTACTTCGAACTCTTTCCTATATTCAGGAATCATACGTATGTCTGGTCAACGTAAATAAAACTCACGTGTTTAAGCATGCATTGTTGTTCACGTGTTTCTTACAAAGCCGACCCTCTCAATTAATTTTCGTAACCCACTTTACAAATAACATGTTCCATTGTCCGTTTTTAAATTCCTTATTTTAATTTTCATTTTCATAACAGAAACAAAATTCTTCATTACATTCCTTTTTAAATAAACAGATATCTAACTATTTAGTGTGAGCAATTCCACATTCCTTATTTTCAATAACATTCTGTATTTATTTTAACTTATGATTGGATTTCTCAATTCCAAATCTAGCTTCGAAAGTTCGAATCCTTGACTATCCTATTTCCTATTTACTCACTTACAAGAACAGGCTTCTGTTCTTGTAACACCCAGCTTGCGGGCTTTGGGGAGTGTGGAGCCATCCTTTAATTAGCATTGCTTCAAGGTCCACTCTGACCCAGAGTGGTAGTACCTGTTAGGGTCCCAACTATGGGTTAAATAGAAACCGACTTGAAAACAACAAATATATTCTACTAAAAAAAAATGTTCTTCCAAAATCTTTGGATTCGGCATTAAATAACCTGAAAAGGGTTGATATGCCGTAAAACTAAAATAACCAACTAAATAATCTCCTCCTGCTGCAATGCACCTGCTCCATCTTCGGGAAAGCCACATGGAAGTGTTCTTGTGTGGGCGCGTCAATCACCCTCGCCACAGCCTGTTTCATTTTCTCAATTTTCTCTAACAACATCATCTAAGGTTTTCCTCGAAGTTAGGGAATAATCAAACGTCATAGGGTAAGGTCCTGGCAATGGGGAGGTGAAGGTCATGTCTTGATGTCCATCTTAATCATGACACTGTCTTTTTTTCTGATTTTCCTTGAGACCTTGGGACAAACTCGCGCAGATTTCCGCATGTCCAGTTTTTCGCGAATCATTGTTTGTAGAGTTTCCACATTAATCAGGGCACATATTGTTTCTATATAGACACGACAGTTCTGATCACCGAAATTCGTTATTTGGCCAATCAACTCCGATGTGTTTGCTTTGTTACTCCTAATTCACCTCTCATTATCGCCTAAGAACGCCGTGCGTTCCTTGAATCTTTTATGTCATTCATAAACCGATGCTTCATTCACAGAAGGTGGCCCAAATACAGTTCAATGCATTCCATATATTTCAGTGGTATTAAAAAAACTAATATAGAAGTGCATTGCATATCGTTATTCTAAAGTGTAGTCACGTCCATGTTGTATTTTTAAAATTCACCAACAATCACAACCAGTCTCAAGTAGAGTGTATTCCAATCTCTGATGTAACTGCTCATTGAACCTCAAAACATAAACTTAGTCAGTTATGGCATAAGATGTATAGCAATAACATATTGGATTTTCAAGGTTATATAGCAATTTAAAATGACTGTATAAAATGTCTGCATATTGAATGCACCTTGTATCTATGATTTTGCATGAATATTGTTCGAGAAGAGGGTTTAATGCAAAGCTGCATCTCCTTGTGCTTGCATACGATAAAGAATTACATGTCAACAATTCAGAGACTTGTTCTCGACTGTTTAAAACTCAAAAATATTTTCGCGGTAATACGTGGATATTGTCTTAACAGTTTATGTACACTTAACTTCAGAGTGAAATGGATATATAGTCAAAAAGAGAGTAAAATATGAAGCAAATGTAGAAAGTAAAAGTGTTCTTTCACTGAAAATACCACAACACATCACATGATAGCAAAATTATTAAGATTAAACTTCGAATTTATTACACATCAATGTACTACAGAGCTAATCCGGGCAACTATGGAGTGGTTGATGAGCCGAACGAATAGTGGACTGAATAAGACATGTCATCCATGAATAGAGATGAAAAAAAACCTGAGGTATATTATGCGCCAACACATACATCGATCTCAAAATAATATCAACTCGATTTTCGTCGTCCTAACACTCTGGATTTTCTAAAGTCTGCGCTCAAATTTGGCGTTAATCTATTATTAATTCCATTCATACTTGTGTCAGTTGTTTGGTTGTCCGGAAGTAAAAACTAAGCAAATGGAGCTAAAGGTGTCTTCATGGCTTCGTTCCAATCTCCCAACCGTCAGGAAATGTATTCCTACATTGATGATTTAGTAAGCATGCACTATTAATATTTGTGGGTAATAAAGACCATGTACCATATAATTATAATTAAACATGTTATAAAAATGAAAATTAGGCATTAAATTCAGTAAATTAAAAGAAATGAATGTGATAAATTTAATATCTGAGAATAACACACAATTTTTAAAGTTTTGTCCTTAATCCATAAATTTTCAATAAATTGCTCAACTCATCGGCGATTTTTTTAGTAAAAGTATATTATAGGCAGTCATAAATTTTGTTATTCAGCACATAGATTTAAAAACTAAAATTCTTACACGAAAAACCTACGTTGAAACCTATATTTATTTATATGTGTATAAATAGATAGATGGATAGATAGAGAGAGAGAGAGAGAGAGAGAAATAGATAGATCTGTGTATATATACATAGCACTATTGCAACGAATGAAAGATTCAGTGTCTAATGCAGAATGCGTATATCCGTACTCAGATTACAGGACAGAAATAAATATGCCAGTTGCGTACGTAGTTTGCATTTGGAACTATTACAAGTTAAGTATAAACGCCTACTTAAGTGGGTAATAAATTTACATCACAGAAAATAATATAGACTAAAGAAAGTATTTTTGTCTGAATCCTTTCATTTTTAGACATCACTCGATAAATATAGAAACAGAAGTAATATTTCATAAACACGCCCATGTATTAACACACGTACACGCACACACATACACACACATATATGTGTGTGTCTACGTGTGTATAAATACTACTACTACTACTAGTAATAATAATAATAATAATAATAATGATAATAATAGTAATGATATTAATAACAATAAAATAATAATATTAATACAGTTATATAAAAAATAAACTTAGACACACACATATATGTGTGTGTCTACGTGTGTATAAATACTACTACTACTACTAGTAATAATAATAATAATAATAATAATAATAATAATAATGATAATAATAGTAATGATATTAATAACAATAAAATAATAATATTAATACAGTTATATAAAAAATAAACTTAGACAGCAAGAACACTACGGGACTATCCGAAACTGGGGGTGAATATTGCTAAGTTGTAGGAATAAGAACACTTCACTCGTGCCAATAATCATAGGTGCACTGGAATTAATTATTGATGATCTTGAGGACAGGTTAACTCCCTGTGAATCACGTACAACATCAGCGTCTTCAGGAAGTCAGTTCTGCTCGGCACAGCAAACATTGCCTCTATGGTGCTTTCCATCTAATTAACTCCTTGACTATGCTCACTAGCTTTCGTGTAAAATCCTGCTCCTCACTCCAAAATACAGGTGTAAAACAATACAGCACGGTGAAGTTAACGAACGTTATTATAATGATAGTAATAATAATAATAATAATAATAATAATAATAATAATAATAATAATAATAATAATAATAATAATAATATACAGAAATACGTTAGAAGGAAAGATTATCAAATAAGCTGTGATTTAAGAGCAAACAGAAAATAATTGCCCGGAGGATGTAGTATTTTTCTGCATTACAGAGCGATCATTGACTTAATTCCGGAACGTATGCTGGTTTCTGTTCTATTTTTCTCCATTTTATGAAAATGGCGTATTTTTTTAAACTGTCAGAACCGGGTAGCTAATGCTGTATTCATCCTTGCTTTAGCTCTAAAAGAGCTCATATGCGCGTAGTATATTTGGTTAAATTGGCCTTTTGTCATACCTATATACTTTTCCAGTATGTTTGTAGATTGGTCCGTTATTGTGGCCTGATAAACAAGGGATGCAGCATTACAATTGCCCCCTATGGGCAACTATTTATGGTCTTGCAAGAGCAGCATGCGTTATCTATCTTTTTTGGTTCCTTAGATATGATCGACTTAATTGATGGAGCTGTTGAGTAACTAACTTTCACAGTGTTTCTATACAAACATTTTATGAAGTTTTTGTTTTTCTGGAAAATGCTTGTCTAGAAGACTGAGAAAAAATACCCTATTCTAGTTTTTGCATTCAATGAGAACGGAGATAAGAACCAGATTATCTTCCGTCTCCTTTTTCGTTTGTTATTTTCTCTGTTATCCTTGGCTTGTTGAATAATGTAATAAAAAAAAGGAAACATATAATGCTAAATGTGTTTCAATCGGAAAACTTGGATTTTAATCGTAATTGTATTATAGATTTTAAATTAATGAATGATATATGAATTTTTTTAAAATCATAACGGTCCTAATTATCGGGATTAAAACCGACGGTACCAATGACTTGTCTCGTCAAACTGCTTTTTGTACACAAAATATATAAATATAAATGCACTCTTATATTTCGGATTTTCCATTTAATTGAGCACTCTGCTTGATTTCTTTTCCCAAAAAACTAATCACCCACCCACACACACACACACACACACACACATATATATATATATATATATATATATATATATATATATATATATGAAAGTTTGGGGGTATATAATTTAATTATGTCTAAATGGAGACCAATCAACATGATGATACAAAATGAAAAAATGAAAAGAAAGGTTAGCTAACCAGGTTTCGTTCCTCGCTCAACAGAGCTAAATCGAGGAAAATACCATAAAAAATAGCTATGAATATGGCGAGGAAGTAAAGATATAAACGTAAAATAACCGGGGTGGGTGAATTTACATAAAACTAAATTAAGTCCTAAAAGATTTTCTTTTTGCTTTCAAAGAAACGTTCTTTTAACTTGCAAAGAGAAGGTTATATATATATATATATATATATATATATATATATATATATATATATATATATATATATATAAACATCAAGTGCAAATATTTTTCGATGCCTCCGTTCAGTCTCGAAAGACAAAGAATACCCCATATAGGTGCAACTGCGCGTGTAATTTTGTGGATAGGGTTGTGCAACAACCAATCACAACTTTTCGGGATGGCATTGAGTCCAGTGGCAAGGAGAGGTCAAAGCCGACTTGAAACAATGCCAAGATAAGCGGAGAGGACATTCAGCACCTGGAAGTCTCAAATGTCACCCATCTGGTGCTGGCCAGGCTCTTTGTTGCTTACACTGATCTGACTGGAGTTTATTTTCTCAGTGTTTTGTTTTTTCTTCTGATAAAAGAAGAAATAATTTGTACGTTATCTAGAAAAATGTCAGGTATATAAAATATTTTTCTTCATTAAAGATATTTTATATTCCATTTATTATCCACAGGTCCTTCTAGTTTATTCATATTTTATCATGTTTCTCTTAAAGAATATACATCTACTGGTTTCGGCAAATCATGTACTTACAACAAGATCGAAGAATTATTCATTTAAATCCATCTTTATTTGCAGGTGTCAACAAATATAATCACCAATGTTTTTAGCCATTTTCTGTGAAACCATAAATAGGAAGGAAGAGAATTTCAATGAAAACATTATATATATATATATATATATATATATATATATATATATATATATATATATACATATTCCCCCCACACACTTAGCCTGAACTTAATTAATTTGAAATTTAATCTGAAATCACTTCTTCCAATTAAACCGATGATGATGGCTCTCGTAGTGGTTTTCTCTCTTTTTACTATAAGGTGCAATTTGACAAGGCATAGACATCTCTTTAGGCTACTACACTACCCGAAAAAAAATACAATTTTCATTATTTCAGCTCTTGTGAAGGCTTTCTAGTTTATATGCATCGTCACGCTGGACTTTTGGTCTCCCTTCTCTCTAAAGAAAAGCTGAAATATCATGCACGGTTTGTTTGTATGTATATATATATATATATATATATATATATATATATATATATATATATATATATACATATGTATACATATATACATATATATATAAAACTATGTATATATATATATAAATATGTATATATTTGTTTGTATGTATATATATACATATATATATACATATATATACCTATATATATATATAAATATATATATAAATATGTATATATATATAAATATGTATATATATATATATATATATATATATATATATATATATATATATATATATATATATATATATATATATACAGTGATGATCATATTTATTGGCACGGTAAAATAAAAGTTAATTTTTTTCTAATAAATTCTAAAAAAGGGATTAAATTAAAGACAATAACAAAGTATATTATGTATTTTTAACTGGCCTTTTCGATGCAGCAATCAGATTTTAGAAAAAATAAATAACAAAGGAACAGCAAACATAATTGCAAAAAACCCTTGTTCAAAATTATTGGCTAGGCTTTGTTTTTCTTTTAGTATCAGTATAATATCAATCAATTTCCTGTTTACGTGCTTTCTGAACTTTTTTATAGCCATATTATGCTTGTTTAACGCTAATTCAGTGAATAATTTTTTCAGATAATTTTTAGATAGCGATTTATTTAAACTATTATAAGTGACTAAATTATAATTTTCAATCGCCATGGTTAAAACTAAGGAACACAGCGAAGACGTCAGGAAGCTTGTTGTAGCATGCCATACCAATGCGGAGGGCTATGATAAGATTTCAAAGAAGCTAAACCTTCCCAAATCCACTGTTAGAGCCATAATAAACAAGTCGAAATCGCAAGGCCACGTTATGAGTTTAAAGGGTAGAGGGAGAAAAAGGATTCTTTCCCCAAGAGATGAACGGAAAATTGTTCGACAAGTAAAACAAAACCCAAGGATCTCTGTTGGGGAGATTGTTGATGGACAGAGCACCTCTGGAGTGAATGTATCTCGACATACAGTTGGTAGAGTCTTGAAGAGAGCGGGTTTAAAGCATGTCGTCCGAGAAAGACTCCCTTATTGAAGCCTATGCACCTGAAAGCAAGGCTAGCCTTTGCAAAACGTCATATTGATAAAGATGTTGCATTCTGGAAACGTGTTCTATGGACTGACGAAACGAAAATAGAGTTATTTGGCCATAATAAAGTGTCTTATATTTACAGAAAATCTGGCAAGCTTTCCTGCCTAAGAACACCATACCCACAGTGAAGCACGGTGGAGGCAGTTTGATGTTTTGGTGATCCTTTGCTGCCTCTGGACCAGGGCGACTTGTTAAGGTCACAGGTAGCATAAAAAAGGAAGATTATGTTAAAATATTGGATGAAAACCTGAAAGCCTCTGCTAAAGAGCTCTCACTTGGTCGTCGTTGGTGGTTCATGCAAGATAATGACCCAAAGCATTCGGCTAAACTGACTAAGAAATGGCTTGAGGACAATCATATTAATGTTTCGGAGTGGCCATCACAAAGCCCAGACCTTAATCCAATTGAAAATTTATGGAGAACATTAAAATTGAGGGTAATGCAAAGGAAGCCTAAGAATCTTATTCAATTGGAGGATTATTGTCAGGAAGAGTGGGCTAAAATTACTACTGAAGAGTGCAACAACTTGGTTGTAAACTATGAAAAGCGACTGAGGAAGGTAATCAAGGCCAAAGGCTATACAATTGATTATTAAATAAATCGTGCCAATAATTTTGAACAAGGGTTTTTTGCAATTATGTTTGTTGTTCCTTTGTTATTTGTTTTTTTCTAAAATCCGATTGCTGCATCGGAAAGGCCAGTTAAAATACATAATATACTTTGTTATTTTCTTTAATTTAATCCCTTTTTTAGAATTTATTAGACAAAATTTAACTTTTATTTTACCGTGCCAATAAATATGATCATCACTGTATATATATATATATATATATATATATATATATATATATATATATATATATATATATATATATATATATAAACATTTTTGGCCCTTTTTTTTTCAAACATTTTTGGCACTTTTTTAGCTGGCAATTTATAACTACAACAAATTGCGGTCTGCCTTTACTAAAAAATTCTATCATTACTACAAATATGATTTGCTGATTTCTTTATGTTCTTTGATGAGAATAGCATTCTTGTAAACTCCCCGAAATAAGGACTTTGTAAATTGTTTTTTGGAGTATTCAGTCGAATAAAAAAATGTTATTGTAAAGTTCAACTTACAGTATTATTTTTCTTTCTCTTTATATATATATATATATATATATATATATATATATATATACGTTTTATTTTTTATTACCGTATCTTTCTGTTAAATTACATTATTGTTTCAGCTACCCGGCCGTTTTTTGGCCGTCTGTAAATGTAACTTAACAGAAAGATACGGTAATAAAAAATAAAACGCATATTTGCTCTACAACAGTATTGAGCACTTTCTCCAGTTTTTATTACCATTTCCACTATATATATATATATATATATATATATATATATATATAATTTATATATATATAATAAACAGTGTATATATAATTTATATATATATATAATTTATATATACATAATATTTATATACATTTATATATATATATATATATATATATATATATATATATATATATATATATATGTGTGTGTGTGTGTGTGTGTGTGTGTGTGTGTGTGTTTGTCTTCTTTTCACGCTTTCGACACTGCTCTATTTAAATGTAAACGTATTCACCTCAGCCAAGTATATTTAATACTTATGTCGCTGGTCGGTAAACAACCGTGCATATTTCAGGTGTCGGCAGGTAGAAAAGAATGTTAGCAATTCCACTTTTATTTATGCATTTTTGTTCATTTTTTTTCTTTTTCTTTGTCTTCGTTTCCAGAAAAGATTCGCAGGAAATCCGATACTCGTGTGAAGGGAATCGTCAGCCAGTCTTTTACCGAAGTCTACACGAAAACTTGCGCCATTTCCATTATCCATTACGAACTGCGTTTTTTTTTACCAACTGGGCTTAACTTTCGCAACCAATATGTATAGGATGAATACAGTGCGGACACTGCCTTATCTACCGCAGAGAAGATGGGCCTTCTCTTTTATGCTTAATTACTATTCACACTTGCTACCTTCTTGTATATTTACAAAAACACAATTCGTAAATGCATGGATACTTATTACCATAGCCCTGCTGTGTATATACCACGACTGCTTCCAATCAAATTGGAGACGCATTTTAAGCCAAACCGAAATTCTTTTTCCAATAACCATAATGTTGAAACTTAATTTTTAAGTATTTTAATTGAAAATGCGCTGACAAAACCATTTTTTGGAATTATAATTGAAATTATCCCGTCTCTTTGTGCTCCTTCTAATATCGTTTTTCCTAATAATAATAATTATGACTTTAAAGTCTGATGAAGTAATTGGGTCTTTGATACGATTCCGTAACCGATACTTGTGTAATTAAGCAGATAAAACGGTAATAAAAATATACCTTTGCTCTGCAATTGGATTAAGCACTCTCTTCAGGCTTTTACTAATTCGGATATTTTATTATATATATATATATATATATATATATATATATATATATATATATATATATATATATAAAATATCGATATTTTATTATATATATAAAAAATATCGATATTTTATTATATATATATAATGTATATGTATATATATATATATATATATATATATATATATATATATATATATATATATATATATATATATATATATATACATATAATAAAATATCGTAATTAGTAAAAACCTGAAGAGAGAAAAACTAAACGGATTTGATAAAATGGGCGGTTTCAACTATTTTGGCGACAATACAATTTTGTTAACATTGTAATATTCATTGATCCCTATTCAATCCCGGCCACCGTCAGGACACCATGCTGGCATATATATATATATATATATATATATATATATATATATATATATATATATATATATGTAAATATATACACATATATACACACACCCACACACATCTCTCTCTCTCTCTCTCTCTCTCTATATATATATATATATATATATATATATATATATATATATATATGTAATAATATAGGGGAGTATATATCTGCGTGTGTATATATATATATATATATATATATATATATGCGGGTATATATCTGCGCGTGTGTATATATATGTGAACGGCATATATCTGTGGGTATATATGTGTGCGTGTATATATGTGCGTATATAGGCAATGTATGTGTGTATGTGTATATTTACATATGTATGTGTATATATACATATGTATGTATATATACATATATATGTGTATATATGTATGTATATATATGTGTGTGTGTGTGTGTATGTGTGGGTGTGGGTATGTGTTTTTTTGTATAAATGACATACTAAAACGCCGTGTAATTACACGTTGCATGTTATTGTAAACATAACTATTAATGGTAATCTTTATAAGACAATCCCAATCAGTTCATGAAGGCTTCATCTGTGAGATAGAGCAAGTACGCAAATGTTAGTTTTGCGTTAAATTATATATGATTACTTCAAAACCTACTGTTTGACTAAGGAGTACAAATGATATTTTAATTCGAAATTTTAATTAGGGTAATAATTTTAAAAGGAGATACTTCTTATTAACACTGTCACCTCAAATTTTATTTCCCAAATTCATTATTACCAACATATATTTTCCTAACAATATTTCAGTAGATGAGATGAGGAATTCATTGAAAAGGCATTGGGTTAATGTAAAGAAATTAATAATTATTAGTATGTTTTTGTCTAATAATAAAGCCCGTTGGAATTCGATTTAATTTTTCACAGAATGTCAATTCCTAAAGACTAAGAATTGCTTAAAGCGATTGAAAAATATCAGAAGAAAACATGATATATGCTTAGTATATACGGAGGTTGTATTTCTTGATAGCCGAATCTTCTTTATATTTCATCCTGCATTCCGATCTTTAGGTTCTGTTAATCCGCCGTGCTTAAAATATGTTCTTACTTCGTTCATAACTTATTTATAACATTTTCGCTAATTTCGGTTACCCCGTAATAAATGACGTCTCCTATTAATAGTGCAAAACATCGGCTGCCTGACGCCACTCGCGCTGAACCGAACTACAGCTGTTTATTTATTTTCTTTTTATTTATGTATCTATATAATATCGGTTAGTACTTTCCCACGCTTTCGTTTCGAGATTGTTACTGAACGCTACAAATATCGAAATTCAGGGACGACAATGAAAGAAGAAAAAAAAAACTAGCAAAAAAAAAAGCAAAGAAAAAAAAGCAAAAACAAGCAAAAAAAAACAAGCAAAACAAAAAAAAAAACGAGCTAAAAAAATCAAGCAAAAAAATTATTATACTAATCTTTCTTTCTTGTCACCGCCATTACTTTTATTATCGGCTTTGAATTTCCACTCAAAATACTATTATAAACAAAGAAAAAAAAGGTGTTTTCTCTTGATGTACTTTTCGATTGCTGTAATAAAACATTCATAAAGCACTACTCATATCAGTTCAGTATGATAAAACATTTACGTTTAAACATCACCTAAAATAGCTTTCGCATATATATGCTTTTTAAAATATACCTCTTGTGAGCTATGAGGCAAACCTATTAACATTTTTTTTCATAATTATATGAATTTTCTTTTATTTATCTTTTTGTCCTGGTGGCCGAAACATAAAACGCTAACTAGAAGACCCACATTTGGCTTTGTTTTCTGGGTTCATGTTTTGCAACCAGCAGTATTTTCTCAACTGGTAATAGGGTAAGCATTACCCTCTACTGCCCGTAATTATATAATTCATTAAAATTAATAACACATAAGGTCATAGTATATATAATTAGAGTAGAATGCCTGGATACGAATGCCCTAGCAATAGCATACGTTTTTCAAATTACGATGTGGAAAACGATGGTTCCCAGCCCTTGGTTACGATATTTGTTGCGCTTTACAGTGTTATTCATGAGGTTATTTGGGTATATATGTATGTATTATATACTGTTTTATTTTGTTTATTATTGTAATGCCGTATCCGGGGTCTTACTGTATTATTGTTATAATTTATATATATATATATATATATATATATATATATATATATATATATATATATCTGTGTGTGTGTATGTGCGTGTGTGTATGTGTGCGTGTATGTGCGTGTGTGTGTATAGACTTTACCATGTAGAATGCACACACACACACATATATATATGTGGGTATATATATATATATATATATATATATATATATATATATATATATATATATATATACACACACTAGTGTTTGGACGATTAATCAGGATCGGAATCGTGAATTGGAAAAATCGGAATTTTGGGGTATCGGAATCGGTATCGGAATCGAAAAATTATAATCTTATTTCCGATTCCAAATCAATTCTTTAAACTTTTTAAATAAAAAATGAAACAAGCACAAATTGTTTTTTTTTTTTTTTTTTTTTAGAAAGTGTCTCTTTACTACAGAACATTGAGAAGGGCCTCAGAATGAGTTATATATTTATTTACAGATGTAACATTGGTTAGCAGAATTTAATTTATTTCATATATTTGTCATTTATAAATTTCCTATTGCCTTTGCAATCGTTTCGCCTCTATTCACTAAAATCCCTGTATGGGCACATCGAAGGGAGTTCATATTATTATTAGCAATTTTTACATACTCTCGGCGGTAGAGGGGGTAACTTTGTTGACGCCAGCTATACATTTGGGTGGTTGTCATCAGCTGCTTGTGAAATAATTTAAGTTTATGGCACCTTTTGGGGAGCAAGGAAATACTCAGACTCCCTAAACCTAATTTAATTTGTTTTTATTAGTTTTTATTGTAAGCAAAGTAAATATTCTAGAGTTCACTTCCCTATTAAATATCATAGATTTTAAAAAGCTTTTCGCACCTATTTGATTTATAGTAGCCATATCAGGAATGAAATCGGACTCCGAAATTTACAACGGAATCAGTAATTGGATCGGAATCGGGAAAAACTGTGGATTCGTCCCCCCCCTATATATATATATATATATATATATATATATATACACGGAGTAAAAGGTAAAGTCTCTCTCTCTTCATATATATATATATATATATATATATATATATATATATATATATATAGATAGATAGATAGATAGATATAGATATATATATAACTTTGTCCTTCATTTAAAAATTATTTTGCCTGTAAGCCAAATAATACCTTTTAATCACGGAAACTATTACCTCTCACGAATTACAATATTCCTAATGCTTTAGAGAATTATTTACCATGAAGCACTGTTTTGGAGATTTCAAAAAAAAACTTTATATTAAATCATTGCTCCCTTACGGTGTAGCTCATATGTCAGCCTCTGTAATCAGAGGATCAAAATAGTTCGGAGGACAGAATTAGCGTTTTGTCTCAGACTACCTTAGCCACCTGATGATATTTTCAAGAAACGTCTTCTTTACATGTGTTATCCGACATTGTTATTGTTAATGTATGTATATATATATATATATATATATATATATATATATATATATATATACATATATATATATATATATATATATATATATATATATATATATATATATATATATATATGTGTGTGTGTGTGTATCCAGTTGGGGTCCACGGGTTTTAGAATTCCCAATCATACAGTCTTATTATTATTATTATTATTATTATTATTATTATTATTATTATTATTATTATTATTATTATTATTATTATTATTATTATTGATATTGGTGGTGTCATTAGTATTATCAATATTACAATAATTATTATTACTAGAATTATTAGTGGGGTTAATATTAGTTTTGATATAATAACAGTCATGATGTATGGTACCCAAGTGTGTACATGGATGTCTGAATTTGAGATTCCACGTATGGATATTACTACGTATGTAGGTATGGATGTAAACATGTCATAACTGTATATGACCATTATATGTCTATGTATGTCTATGTGTGTGTGTGTGTATATATATACGCGGGTGTAGCAGGGTGTAGGCGTGCAAAAGTATATTGATATATATATATATATATATATATATATATATGTACATGTGGAGTTTAGATAATTTTCGAGGCGTTATGTTTATTCTTATTCTGTTTATTTGTTTTTTATTTTATCTTTTATTTTTATTCTTTATTTATTTGTTTTATTTACCTGATTTTAATTTTATTCTTGCGTAGTTATAGTTATTGCCTAGTTTCAGTGCGTGTGTGTGAGTAAAGTAATACGAACAGCATATATTCGCTTCTGAACTTCTGTATTTACGTGTGTGTGTGTGTCTGTTAGTGTGTGTGTGGGTGGGTGCTTGTGTGTGTGTGTGTGTGTTGTGTGTGTGCCTGTATGTGGATGGGTGTTGATTGAAAAACACCGGTCAGTACTCAGTGACCATAGCAAATGTTTTAAATTTACAGACTGTAAGACAAAAATACTAAATTCCCAAGGACCTTATGCCATAAAAATCAAAATATGGGATGGATAAAGAGAAAGGGAAATGAATAAAAAAAAGATGTTTATTGTCTTCAAAGACCTCACTTGTCTTCTCACCGAGTTATGACTCCAACCCAAGTTACATTCTAACTTTACAAACGAAATAGGAAAATGTTTTTTGATTGAAATATCAGTTTTCGACGGTAATTATTGGCCTGAAGACGTAATCCCCCAACGCGGGTGATTACAGAAACATGTATGCACATATGTAGCCATTAATGTTTGTATAAATAAATTTAATATATGTATATATATATACATATAATATATATATATATATATATATATATATATGTATATTACAATAGAACATAACTTAAAATATTCCAACATTTAGAATTTAAAGAATTTAGTTTAACATTATATAATTCATTCTTAATTCTGCAATATTTAAAGTTGTAAATTTATTATAATTTCACCAGAATAGCTTTCCTTTTCTTTTCCATGTTTAAGATTTAGCATATTTGCCGTTCATGCTCGCATTTTTCTATTGCAATCCCTGATTTTAGCAGTCTTCCAGCAAATTCACTTATTCTTTGTTTAAATTCAGGTTCATTTTTGGTCCCTCAAACATACACACATGCAAAACAATGTACGGAACTCGTCGGCTATCGTTCTCTCTGTTTAACTTGTGACTTCTCTTTTTGCTACAGCGGTTAATAGAAACACTAGTTGCAGTCAGATAACACTTCGTTCACGTTCTTGCATTTATTTACGATTGTGAACACCAGTAAATTCATCATAACTTTTA
Source organism: Euprymna scolopes (assembly GCF_053919585.1). Taxonomy (NCBI): domain Eukaryota; kingdom Metazoa; phylum Mollusca; class Cephalopoda; order Sepiida; family Sepiolidae; genus Euprymna; species Euprymna scolopes. The sequence continues at coordinate 23,920,627 of NC_136512.1, read as the reverse complement.
TTTTACTGAACGAAAATTGATTTTTTTTTTCATAATATAGCGTAGAAGGTTGTCTATAAACTGTAATAATTGTTTGAAATGTAGTCTAAAAATGAAGGAGCGGTGGATCTTTAAAGCAGTTCTAAATGACTAAAACTGGCACTTAACCATATGTTTGACTACTACCGTGCTTGTAGTTATATATATATATATATATATATATATATATATATATATATATATATATATATATATATATATATATATGTAACATCCCAATTAATGGATTGACGATGATGCTTACGAGCTTTAAATCTGCAATAATAAGAGATATATCTGCTATACTTAAAAAATGCTGGTTTTATTTTTGGTGTCTTTAAACCCCCACTCTTTTTGCTGATGAGGAGACTTTGTTTTATAAAATCAAATGATAAAGTTTATGTCCAACACTTTTAAAAAAAACATGGTTTCCGAAACGATCGTACAATTTATTGATTTTGTTTGTTCTTCCTTTTGTAACCCGATTCTTTATTCTTAATTTTAATTACAAATTATCAATCATTTGACTCAATATATATATATATATATATATATATATATATATATATATTCTTCTTATTGAATATGTATGATTAGATATATTATTAATTACTAATGTATTGTTTGTTTTCTGCTATTTATTTACTTTGAGTAGTTTCACGATTTCAAAGCATAATGGTACATATAAAATACTTTATTTACTTGTATATTTATTTCAATTTTTTCATCACTTGCTTTAATCATAATTATTCCTAAGCTAAGCAATGGGATAAGAAAATCTATTAGTTTCATTGGAACTAAATTATTCTTAAGATTTTGTACATGATCCAGTAAAATGTTATGTTGTCCTAAAATGTTAAAAGATTTACGAATGAATTGAAATTTGCATGCATTTTCTGTATTGTTTTTGGTTGCGTTTATATTGTTGTATTGATGTTCATATGTCTATTCCAGGTGGTAGTTTATAAATTGAACTGCGAGTTTTAAATCGTCACTTCCGGAAGCGAGTTTTTTTTTCGACCTGGTAAGACGCAGAGGTTATTTTTGTCGAGGAAGTTGTATTAATAATTGCGTACGTGGTACAATCGTCTTAATTCCAGTGAAATGAGTCTTGAAGATACGTCTCGCTCGGGACGGCCGTTAACAATAGACGATTGAGGTTTGCGAACCGAATTTGACATTGCCTCTTTATTGAGCATTCGAGAATTTACTGATGAACTTGGAGTTGGGAAATTGGGGACTGTTAACCGACACTTGAAGCAGCTTGATTTTATTCACAAAAAATGCGTCAGGACCCGGACAAGTTTACGGAAGCAGAAGCGAACACACTAATTGAAAGTTACCGTCAGTTGCTTAGAAATATATTGGAAGAGCGTCTTTAGAAGCGCATTGTGACAATCTAGACAGGCAATGGGTTCAGAGAAAGCAAGAGACACCGTCAGTTCAAAAACAAAATCGTTTACGCTGGAATTTATGGTGTGTGTTGGTAACACTGTAGAAATTGAGCATTTTATGTTGATTCGGACAGTAGTCTGCAGAATGCAACCCATCTGAATAATAACTGCTAATAAAAAAATACCGAATCTTAACAACTGAGTTTCGTTATCATGTTTTCTATCTTCTATGTAACTAAAAAAGCTGATTCACCTTTCTTATGCATGACTGTATAACATTATCTTAATAGTTCCAATCTAATCATACTCATGCCAAATGTAGTTTTTGTCGGAATGTGTATATACATCTTGTTTTTTTTAACTTTCGAGTCTTATTTATTTCGAACTAGCGTGGGTACCCGGCGTTGCCCGGGTGTTTGGAGGTGTGTTGTGGTAGTATGCAGGTATGCTCGAACCCGTACCGCGAAGGAGGAAAAGAGCGTGAGAAACCCCCAAAAAAGTGACTTCTTGCCGTTGTGCCCTTCGCCAAACGGAACAGGCAAGTCAACCGAAAAGAGAAGATGACGTTCAAAAATATCGGTTAAAAAACGACCCGTACCTGTTCAAACGTGCCTAGTTGAGCGTGAAGCACTTGGTTAAGATAGCCAGCTTTTCGATATTATTTTCCGAAGGGTCAAGCTTCAAATCGATACTGATGAAAATCCATCACCTCTGTCGCAAGTTTGAGCCAAACATGATGTGATGATTGCAACGTCTTGTCAGACGAGTGCCACTCCCTCAGACATTTAAAATCAATGAGCCCAAATGTCTGAGGGAGTATCTATACAAATATGATGTTACAGAGTATTAGCTTTGTACGACAGCTAAGTCTCTCTCTCGGTTCAAAATGTTGAGATCCAGCAACAAGCAAGAGCAAGATAGCCAGCAACAAATTAAACTGCAGACCAGCTTAATGCGGGTACTGATCTTCCGCTTTATGGTTTTTTAAATCAGAGATTTGCTTCTCCTAGAAAGGTTGCCTTCACCACGGCTTACGGGAGCCCTCTCTACCCCAATACACACACACACACACACACAAATATACACGGTGCTAGTTGGCCGTTGACCAAGAAAAAGAGTTCATTCGCCCTTTGACATTGAGCATTTTAAGTTGATGTTCATATGTCTATTCCAGACTAAAACATAGCCAAACGTACATACATACATGCGTACATGCATGCAGACAGACATACATACATATACACATACATACATACAAATATACATTAAAATAGACAGGTTTGATTTATATTACGGATTCAATTAATTTATTCAGCGATTTTCTACACGCATGCGTATTTAAGTAGTTCGTCATATAACATTAGCAAATCTGTAATTTACAATGTGTATATAGCCGCAGAAAAAAACGTTAAGGAAAAACAATTTATTCATAACAAGAGGCATGTTTTACTTTCAGTCAGAAATATCTATGGTTTGCCGTTGTTATTTTTGGACCTGAACTCTAGTTGTTTCCTTTTACCACGCGTCGTTTTCAATAAAGATTCCTGAAGTATGGAAACATCGTAATGCAAACAGACTCACACAGATTAAAGCATCGTTTACCTTTGAGCTGTTTTATAATCTATATACTATTTGAAACAGAACAGGTTTTCTTATGAATGATAACATGATCACTGTCGGTTGTTCATCGAAGATCTTCAAGAATTTGTTAAAATACCAGTCTTCCGCCTATACTCTAAACATGATCAACGTCATCGATAAACCTAAATCTACCCACAGGTCAATAACAGTTTGAGCATATTATAGATTATATGTGCAATACTACTTCATGATTATAACCGAACGCTACAACATTCTTGCGACTAATAGACTATTAATATGTTGTTAATAATAATAATAATAATAATAATAATAATAATAATAATAATAATAATAATAACAATAATAATAATAATAATAATAATACAATTGTGTGCGTATGTAAAACTAAGGTTATCTAAAATAATCTTAAACAACATAGGCCGTTCACTGTTAATGAAACAAGTAAATAAGTGCACAGTGAACGAGGCATAAAAATTACTATGTAAAGTATTGCCCCCCATTTAGCCCCAAAAGTCCCCAGAGCACGTCAAATCCTAGTGAAAATGAACAAACGATTCAATTTTGAGCCTAAACATATGTAAAGTTGACTTCTACACCATACAAAAAAAAGAACGGACTAAGTCCATAATTTGTCTCCTTCCCATGTAGCTCCAAAAGTCCTCAAGGCCTTAACATATTTAAATTTGAATTCAGCACTATGCAAAACTGCTAGATAGTCATGCACAGAAACTTTTGGACAAATATGGTAAAATAGTCCCAAAACTGGCGTATTTTTTTTATTAGCCCCAAAGAAGCCCCTGGAGTACACACAAGAGTTATCCCGAAGTATAGACAAACAAAATTATATAGAAATCAGTTAGATACAATTTTCAAAAAGTTTTATAAAAAAAATCCCAGGCATCCATTTTATTTAATAAGCACAAAAGGGCCAATTTTAGCCATTTATACCCGAAACGCCCTCCTAGGGAGGGGCAACGGGAGTTCTCCCGGAAAATCCGTTCTGTAACTTTTTTACTTATAGAATGTTTGATGTTTGTGCAAAATTTCAAGGGTGAATTTACAGGTCCATCCTCATTTTGTAGTTTTATCATACCAGAAACTAGATAGATTACAGGTGCGCGTACTCGCATAAACTATTTTTACATTCATTTCCAATGCAACGTTGGATGCCCCCGTTATCTGCTGTTTTTGTACACACGAAACTACATTGGAAAGCACGCACGTTTCTTGTTCTGTGTTTCAATATTTTCGTTGTATTAACTGTCCAAGAAACACTTTAACATTTAGTTTGTCTATTCATTAATATTTTCGTATTGTCTATGTGTGTATGCATAAATGCCTGCAACACTCCCACTATGACAGTCTTCCTGATGATATAACCCCCTTACAACATTTCTGCAAGGCACATCTATATACATGTTGGCTTTAAAAATATGACTTTTTTTCAATGTAATTTTATCATCTCTGTCTAGTTTTTACCTTTCACAGGGGTAGTGCATACATAGAATAATTTATTCATTCAATTCTGTATTTCTGTTACAGCCATTGGCGACTATCATTATCCATATATCGCTCTCCCTCGAAACATTCATTTCTTTATTGTTTGGTCCGGGATATGACCTTAAACTATATCTAGTGGTGAGGCCCAAGCTTGCGGGCTTTGATTTGTGCTGAGCCACCCTTTACTTACCATTGCTCCCAGGTCCACTCTGACCTGGAGTGGTAGTACCTGTTAGGGCCCAAACTATGGGTTAAATAGAAACCGACTTGAAAACAACACATATATTCTATTAAAAATGTTTCTTCAAAATCTTTGAATTCGGCATGAAATAACCCGAAAAGAGTTGATATGTCGTAAAACAAAAACAACCAACCAACCAACTTTATTGTTGCTTATTATTTTTTACATTACCCATGTGGTCAAACTGTCAACGAGTGTCTCTCGATGGCGTCCTCTTCCTCCTCTAAACTCAATCTTTCCTGTCAAATTAATCTGTTCTATTACGCTTTTTCTGTAGACATGGCCCATGAACGTCATCTCTCTTTTTCGTCCTGTTCTTATTATCTGTGTTTGTCATACAATTCTTATTTGTTTTCTTTTCAGTCCTAAAAAAACTAAGTTTCAGTTGAGTCTAGTTTCTTGTTATGTGTTGTTGGCGATTGTCCAGCACTCACAAACCTATAAGAGAACAGACCCTACATACGTTCGATGTATTTTAAATTCGGTGTCTATTTAAATTATGATGTTAGCCATAACTGATAACAGTCTATTGAAGGGGACTCTACTTTAGTTATAACTTGATGAAGCGACAAAACCAACCAACCATCTGCGAAAGTAAAAGGGAGAAACTAAGATTGAATTGTCATTCCTCTATGTCCCACCTACTGAAGCTTTGAAGTTCTAGTAGTGTCCAACAATAATTCACCCGGGTCTACATAGAAATTAGAAACAGTCATATAACAACGGGCATCCAAAATGCGAAAAAAAAGGAGAAATATTTTATTTATTTATTAGACCGTCAACGCAAACTAAAGCTTAACAGTTCTAATCACCATCACATAGCACTAGCACCTCCTAGACGTACATACCCTCGAACAGATCAACAATAAGTAAACTTCCACCCATTCAGTATTGAGATCACTAGATGCTGGAAAATGGTCTAGTCAAATATTACCGTCCCTCAGATAACTAGCCTTGTGAATTCACTCCCTATTTTTTGCTTCCTGTCCGTACTAACACGTAGGATGGCAAATGTAATATAAATAGACATATCAACTCAACATACTCCTGTTACATATGGTCTCAAGTAATAGGCGTTTAACTGTTAAGTGACAATTTTTTATCGTTCTGTCAAACAAAAATTAAATTAAATATATAAAAAATAAACGGTATGTAAAAACTGTGCAAACCATAGCTATTTTAGTTAAACGTTTAATATATATAATGAAAGATCAAAAACCAACCCGACAAAAAAGATGCATTGGGTGAGTGTTACACAATAGTAATCAAAACACACATATGTAATAATGATGCGATGCATGTTTCTCCTCCTTGGTGTTCCCCTCTCATTTTTATTTCTAAATTGCGATTATAGGTATATTCTACAATGAAGAACACACAAAGAAATACTGCTTTACAATCAAGACATTTGCACATATAAACTGAATAGTAAAAACCCGTAGGAAGCATATATAATTAAGAGAACTGGTGTCAAAGTGATGAAAACACACCGATCTTTATGAAATGCAGTAATTGAATACAGTGTGCTTATATTTGTATAGGTTCAGGGAAGTTTTCTAAGGTGACTATACACCTTGTAATTGATAAGTAGCATTCTCTTCCATTAGTGTTCTAGGTAAGTTATCGACCGGCGTATTTATTTTCAGTCCTGGCTTAAACCTTGCATATGTGTCTATCTTTAGGACTACCATCTCAACCAAGGGTAGATAAGATATATAACATCACTGGTACAGCAAATATGTCGTCTCCACCCGAAAGGTACAACCAAGTTAACACTACTATGTGTATATAAACAAAATCCACGCTTTTTAAGTGTGCTAGGTCATTACTAAATATATATTTTTCTTATTAGATTAATGTTTTCTTTATTATATTAATATTATCATAAAGAAGGCATGAGCTTAACCACACTACTGTATCAACGAACATCGTCTATTTATTCGTATACAACTTATGATTCCTATATATTTACTGGGATGAGAGTAACTAAACCCCATGTGTTTGCCTAACCCATGAACAGCACCATTGGGTTATGGAAATAGCTCCAAAAAATTCATAAAGTCACTTAATGTAGCAAGTAAAAATACGATTTTCAGAAAAAAAATTCCTTGACAAAGAAAGCGGTTAGCTGGAATAAAATCTGATCTGAAAACAGCAACTATTCCTCATTGTCAGGACCATTGCTTATAGAATATAAGAACTGAGTAAGAAACTAAGGGAAACAAGAGTTACTTAGTTGTCGAAAATAAAATAAAGATCCACTTTTTACTCTCATTATTTCAATTGATGAAGGAAATTGTCGAATCATATAGCAAGTCAGTTGATTAACAAGACGCATTGCGGCTTCTCAGATAAAGTTCGAAAGAAATTATAAATCTATATTGAAAAGAAGCTTCAAGTTTTTCTCTATTTTAGCTTATCAAAGATAATAGTAATAAATATATGTAAAATGTAGTTACTAAGGCAATTCTGACACCTATATATTAATACCGTAATGCCTTAAACGTACGTACGTACATACGTACGTACGCACGCACGTGTGTCACAGTTTTCAGATTATAAATTATTCAATCCGGGAATCATATCTATTAAAAAGGATGGTAGAAGGTAATAACATACTACAAATATTAGATTAATATATATATATATATATATATATATATATATATATATATATATATAAGCTAATTAAATATTCGTAGTGTGGCTTCATCTTCTATCATCTTTCTTTATAAATAAGATCTCTCGATAACCAAATACGATATGAAAAAACGAAACATAAAAAAAGATGTATCGTTAATTGTAAATATGTCTTCCCGGCCTTCTGGCTAGGATGCAAGTGTAGTATCTGCTCCGTCTAAACATGGTATAATGATATTGAGGGTCTCTTCTCGTTCGGGGCGTCCATAAAATAAAACTACGCCACAAATTCGTATAAGGATATTGAAGATAAACTATAATAACCAAATATATTCTGACACTACATTAACCACAGTATTTCGATAGATACTTTTATAGTTATAACACAAGGGATACAGTAATATCCTTGGCTTACTATTAACGCTGATCGCACACAGAATGACCGGCCATGATATATTACATATGAAATATGCCGCTGTTGAATTTCCACAGGTCCCGCTAGTTTTATAAAAATACATTAGTAATATAACTATATAAATAGTATGTGCGAAACTAACGAAGCATAAATCTTCATGTAATGTTTAACGGTCGGTGTATACTTCTTAAAATATTGATGTAACTACCTGACGTTAAGAGCAGCGTTCGTAAACAAGTTAGATCATAGAGCATGTTGATCCATGCGTAATAACTGGCTTTTTCTATAAATAGCGAAACATATCTCTACTTCTATGACGTTTTTCGTGAATCCGAATTCCAGATGTTTCGTTCTTTCTTTTTTTCTATTTCTTATCATTTTCCCACGCTTCGTTTTTTAGACACCTTCACATCGGATGAAAATATCGAAATTCAACAGTTTCAAAACGTCAGTAGATTCCGTGTTTTACCTTACAACATATGTGAGCTTGTTTAATTGCAATCATTGTTTATGTTTATTTTCTCGAAATGACGATGCACGTATTACACACGCCTGGATTTATTTAAATGTTTTCATTAAATGAGGATAGTTCGAAAAAGTCATATTTTAGATCTGTATTGAAGTTTTACGGCGATATTTTTTTGTAAAACAATAAAAATAGGATATATAACAAAGGCAGATGCGTAAATGTGCAGGCATTATTCATTGGTAGTTTTG
>NC_136512.1:23889600-23907100 GCF_053919585.1 Euprymna scolopes | reverse complement strand
CCTTTTGGTCAAGATCAAAGTGTAGTATCTGTTCAGACAGATGCTGCAAGCTATGACTAGCAAAGACCAGCTATGACTAGCAAAGACCAGATGTGGGGGCAACCCCACATGCCTGACCATTAACCAGCTCCCATTTCCCACCTCTCGGGAGCTGGTCCCCTTTTTCCCTTCCCCCTCCCTTCACTCCTCACATTAAAAATCGGCCTTGTGCCTAATTTGTTCGGTGGGGGAGCAAATAAATACCATCTGTTCTTCAGATGTTGCACTTCCATTTCTTGTTCTCTTAAAAGACGACTACACTTCCATACGTGTTCTATCTACAATATTGCTCATACAAAAATAAACTTGGAAACATGTTAAAGACACCTCGTATATATATATATATATATATATATATATATATATATATATACAAGTATAAATTATAGTAAAATTTACCAAAATGATCCAAGATGATTAAACTAAAGTATATTACAAACATTAAAGAATTAATGTTTATAAAGTAATCTCAACCAGATGTAAAAGCTCGATAAAACCAACAGAGAGATAGAGCTTATAATATCCTATCCCTTCACGTCCAATCACCTTTTTCTTCACACTATTTCCTCTATTTCATTTTTGTTATCAAATAAGATCTTGCAGTTTCATCAAATATTTTACAAGCGAAATCCGATCCCACATTTTACTAAATCCTACTCTCTGATGAGAAGGAGATTATTTCTTCGAAACTCCGCGGATTACGGACTATCCACTTATTTAGTGCTTCCTTTTCAAATTAAATATGTTTTTTACCTTTTTTTTTCAAAGTGTTTTTAACATGTTTTATTAACTATTTGCTCTTATATATATATATATATATATATATATGTATATATGTGTGTGTGTATATATATATATATGTGTGTGTGTGTGTTTATTTATATGTTTATATATATATATTTATATATGTATGTTTAAATATATAATTATTTTTCATAAAGAATTAACCATTTATTGATCTGTCATACTGTAGTACTGTAGTATCTACTGTACATTATCATATTAGAAAATCCATTAAATGATAATCAAAATATTTCTGGTATTTTGGTTAGTAATCCTATTTCGTCTTATTATGCATCGAATGGATATTATAATTCTTCGTATGATGTACTATAATTAAACAAGTGTACATGTAAAATACAATATTACCCGCCCCTATAGTGTAAAAAAAATAACGCTAGATTAGGTGACTAATTCCTACTTATTTTATTACGTTATCACTGTGCAGAAAACATATACTATATATTAATTACTGACGTTTATGAATAAAAAGTGCGTATAAAGTTCAACCACATCGATCTAGAAGTTACAGGACCGACTGACAGACAGATGTACTGATATATATATATATATATATATATATATATATATATATATATATATATATATATATATTACATAGAAGTGACCACTTATCGAGGCACAGAAGCCACTCGGGGATAAGAGTTATTGGGTGTACTCTAATCAATGGGATAGTATCCTAGTAATCGTTAGTATTGAAGATTTGATAAAGTGACTTACGTAAGGGAACGGTTCATCAGGAATTTGTTTATATTGGACTTGAAGACATCCAAGTCGTAGTCAGATGGGAAACGGGCAGACGAAAGATGTTCCGCTGGCGTGCACTTCTAAGAAAGAAGCTTTTTTCATGGAGTCTTCGTTTGTGGTTTGTGCAAAGATAAAGAGTGGAGAAAACTTTTGACAGTGGTTTCAGCTAGACGGGTTTGTATCGTGATATATATATATATATATATATATATATATATATATATATATATATATATATATATATAAATATAAATATATATATATATATTATGCATATTATATATGTGTGTAAAAACAGATGTATATATATAAATATATATATATATATATATATATATACATATATATGCGTGTGTATGTATATATAATTATTAAGGCTGGGACAAGCAGATTGATTTTACCGTTTCTATTATTGATTATGTATCCGTAAGTGTCTTATATGTTTTTAGATAGATTGATGTGGTTCTGGGTTTATGGAAGGTGCCTTACTGCGTTGGGTATTTAATTGAGAGTAAAAATAAGGAAAAGGATACTCTGTTTCACATCACTAATAATTATATTTATATTTAAAAAAGAACAACAGCGCAGCTACATTCCAAGATACAAATATTTTCTTGTCATGCAAAAATATTTTCAAGTATGTAAAAAAATTGATATTTGTTTTACAGATCCGTTTTGCAATACGGAAAAATCTTACATGTTTTACCTGCTTCCTTAGGTTTATATGCATTAAATGTGCTATTGACATATAATTCAGGGTATTCTATATGCATTTATTAATGAAATAATAAACTGTTATACTATGTATTCATATATTTAGAATAAGAATAAAGGTTAGGAATGAGAATAATACAAAACTGAATATTAAAGTAGAAAAATATATTTATTTAATAAATAAGAAAATTCACAGAGAAAATAGTTACGTAAAAATGTTTGTTATCTTTACAATAATTAAATTAAGATATAGATTTAAAAAAGTATAGCGAAAATAAAAATATTCCAATGTTGTACATATTTTACAATAAATTACACAAAAAATGAATTAAAAAAATACGTCGGAACACATGTATTACAAATGTTGAGCCTAAGATCTCAACTCTGTGGACATGTTCCCTTACTTGGACACTGTTCTTTCAAAGGCAGTACATGTAGACAATGAAGTCGATTTCAAGATACAAAAGGCTAGTCCTGCCTTTGGACATCTCAGAACTACTGTGTAGGACCATATATGAGTTCGGAATTAAACCAAACTTCAAGTACATCAAGCTGTGATTTTTACCGTCCTCAAATATGCCTGTGAACTTGGAGTGTATATACCAGTCATGAAAAAAAACTGAACTATTTCCATGTTACCTGCCTCCGTAGGTTGTTAAAAATCAAGTTTACAGACAATATACCAGACAGCAGTTCTAGTTGGGTAAAGCGTTCCGTCAGTACTCATCGTGTAACAACAATGCCAGATTTGGTGCGTAGATCATATATGCCGCATACCTTATTCAGTGCTCAAAAGACAGCTCCTTTCCGGTGCGTTGTTCAAAGGAAAAAAAAGAAAACAACCAGAAGGAGGACAGCGGAAACGGTGCAAGCACAATATACACGTCGCCCAAAAAACAGTTCGGTTTGTATTCTAACTCATGGGAAACACTAGCCCAAGACAGATGTTCTTAGATTGCAGCAACTCACAAAGGGGTTACACTTGCTGAATCCGCACGCAATGAAAAAAAGCAAGAGAAGCTATGACATTAGAAAAGAAAAGACAGAGCCTTCAACATCTCTACTACAAGCCGTATGCGAACTTACAGAACAATGTCAGAATCACGGTCATCTTCGTAAGTGATGAACAAACATAATTAAATTTCGAAAACAATGTTAACGTTCATAATTTTGATAAAATGATATTTAATTAATTAATTAATTATTATTATTATTATTATTATTATTATTATTATTATTATTAATAAGCTTAATAATAATACTAATAATAATAATAAAAATCCACCAAATGTAGAGATACAAAACACGATGTAACATCTCATGAAATCCGCAACGGCACAAATGAAGAAACATCCCTTACCTTTTTTCCTGTTAGTGTTATCATAAACAGGCACCACACTAAATAATGAAGGTCAAGGAGGAGACGACGACCAAGAAGAGAACACACTAACCAGAACTTACTGGAGATGTTCAAAGAAGACAGGGACATTGGGAAGACTTATTGCCATCCGAATTCCAGAGAAGACCAATGGTCGTCCCAACGAGAAATACATTTAAAGCGGCTGTCGCGACAACGCAATTTTATTTTCAAAGGTTGTCGAAATAGTTGGTGAGTACTGGAAATCTGGGGAGACTTGTTGTCACTCAGACTCCAGAGAACACCACTAATTGTTATTAAAGAACAATCTTTGGCGATGGCTTGTGTGAATACTCCCATAGAGTAAATGATTATAATAATAATTTCTACCCATGTTCTCATTCTCGTCATTTTAAGACATAAATTCAATTAAAAACACAAGAACTATATAAAATAATGAAATAAATTCATATTAAGAAAATTGGTATAAAAATACAACTTACAAAGTATGTATTGGTCGAGAACATAATAAACAAGAACAATTAATAAAATTAAATAACAGACCTTAAGATCAACTCGAGATATATAAAGAGGCAAGTAAAGCAATTGGGAGTAATGAACGGGGTCTTCAATTACCTTCAAAATTACAAAGTACAACTAAATAAAATAATGAACCAACGGGGAATACGACCGGGCTATTATTAATGAACTTAATGACATAGTTGGGAAACATATTTTGACGTTTATTGATAGGACAGTAATTAGCATAATAAAACTAATCAATATATTAGACTTGTTTCAAGTCAGGTTAATATATTGCAATTGAATGTTCTTTTACTTGTGTTTTTTCAGTGAATAATTTAAAAATAAGACGAGACAAAACTAATGAAATCGGGAGTTGAGCCAACTCTAGATTTTCGATTGAAAGCAAGCGAATATAAAAAGAATGAGCTGTCGAGCCTGTAACGGTCCTTTAATTTTGTTTACAGAACGAGCGGCAAGCGTCTGCATCTCAAAATCGTTTCATGATTGCGTGAAGGAGGTTGTTCACTGACTCAAAAAGTTTAAAAACCTCGGAAAAGGAAGTGATACCATTAAAACAAGCGACCGTTGTGTTCCAGAATCTTCTCTTCACGTAGTCATCGGAGTTTTCAATTCAGTTTTCCAGGCAATGAATGATGGGTCTTTATTTAATTGATAATGATTATATAAAAGTCACTTTGTGGGTGTATGAGTTCTTTCCTAATAGGTTCCGAAACGGCTAGGTCTATCTTTTGAAAATTTCACACAAAGGTAATTTATATGTCTGGAAGTGTTCTTAGATATGTTTTGTAGAGAAATTAATCGAAATCGAAAAAATCCGATTCTTAAAATAGTGTTTCTTTCTTTAAGATCGAAAATCGAAAAAATCCGATTCTTAACATAGTGTTTCTTTCTTTAAGATAAATAATAATTTTTACAGTGTAAGTTTTCACGATACACTGGCCAAAGTAGATAATTCTCTGCAAATCAAGGAAGATTGAATTCTCTGGAAATCATATTTTCTTCAGCAAAAATGATTTCCTGATATAAAAAAAAACAACAGCCAATAAGAATATATTTTAAAACTGAACAAAACACACAATAAAATATATTTTAAAACTAAACTTTAATCAGGAGTGGAGGCATTAATCTTCAAACACAGAGGGGATTTGATGATGATGATGATGATCATCATCATCATCATCACCATCATCATCATCAACATCATCATCATCATCATCATCATCATCATCCCATTTGTCTGTGTGGTCAAACTTCATTTGTTGTGTATAATTGGCAATGAACTGCCTTCCCCACTTGATCGTATCTATTTTTATAATCTTTTAGGGCTAATTAGCTGCATTAATTTATTATATCGTTTATTGTTTCGTCTCTTTGTCCGCAGAGTCTGCATTTGCTTGTTTTCTTGTGTCTTGTCTATCTTTTCTTTTGATGTGTATGGTTCTAATTGCATTATCTTGCGCAGCTGTTATTAGTAATTCGGTTTCCCTGTTAACATTTCCTATTTGTGTCCATTTCAAAGTGTTTTCGTTACTCTCTTCTTTTGTAATCCTTATGAATCTTCCAGATTGCTGTTGCTCTTCCCATTTTTCTTTCCTCGTCTTATTTTCTGTTTCCTTTTCCATCTTGTTTGTTCCTTCCATCTCTCTTATAATTAGTAAGTATGTGTTCTGCATTATGTGTTTTGCTAATTTTTTTCGTGTTATTTAAACTGTCTTCTATATAGAGTAGTCCTCTTCCACCGTCTTTCATTTTCACATATAATCGGTCAGTATCATCCTTCGGGTGTAGTGCATTGTGCATCGTCATTAGTTTCCTGGTGATCTCGTTGAGATTCCTTAGTTCTTCTTTGGCTCAGTTTATAGAATGTCCACAATATGATATCAATGACACTTCGAGCGTGTGTATTCCTTTAATTAGGTTTCGACTATTTAGTTTGGTTTCGATCAGTTTTCTTGTTCTTCTGATGTATTCTTTTCTAATTTTCTCTTTCCTTTCCGTTACTCTGACGGCGTCTGCTTCCAGCACTCCCAAGTATTTTTAGCTATCATGGTAGCCTTGTGAACTTATTCATTTTTTTTTTTATTGGGCAGTACTGTGCATTCTGATGCTTCTAGTTTTTCATTCTTCATGGTGAGAAGTGCGCATTTTCCATGCCGAGTTCCATGTTGATATGCTGGCTAAATATTCTGGTCGTGTTTATTTATGTTTCCCCTTTTTTTGCAAACAGTTTCATGTCATCCATGTACATTAGGTAGTTCATTCTTTCTTCCGTGTTAATGAACTTATATCCTGCTTGGCATTTTTTTATGTAATTATTCAGACCCATCATTACTATAATGAAGAGTAATGGTGATAGGACCTCACCTTGGAAGATTCGTCTTTGTATGTTGATTTCAGTTATGTATTGTCCATTAGCTCTCAGTTCAAGTCTCCATTTTTTTCATTGCTTTTTCTTTCAAGCTGGTAATATTAGCTTGTATTTTGTACATCCTCCCGGCATTCTATCATACATGCTTGTGGGGTTCTATCATATGCTTTCTTATATTCTAACCATGCCATGGCTACGTTCTTTTTGAAACTTTTGGCCTCCTTCAGAATCTTTTCGTCTATGTATAATAAGTCATGTGTTCCTCTTTTTCCTTTCCAGTATCCTTTCTCTCCCGCGGTCATGAAGCGACTGATGAATTTGTTCTCTCAGTTTTGCCACAAGTATTTTCCACATTTCCCCTCAGGTGTGCGGTATGTATTTTCCACTAGCGATCACATTTTTCCTCGTAATATATAATAATAAATAGAGGATTGATTCTATAATAATACATGCAATCTGCATAAATTAAAATGCCATGTTTAAGCGTAGTATACAATCGGGCCAAGACGGGCGTCCAGCTATTACTTAATAGTATCTATTAATTCATATGTAAGTGCGTTTAATCTTTTACAGATGCATTGATATAAATTTAAACAACGGAAGTAGCTACCAACATGGTCACAATTAAAATCTAATATCGTATAAACCAACGATATAAAACTCTTTACTGGCTGGGCAGCTGTGCTAGCACTCATCAGTATTGATTAAAGCAAACAACGTGTCATTCTTTTTATTTTGTAAATTTAAACATCTATATACCTCACCACCGATATCGGTTCATACCCTATGTAAATAAACGACTCTCGTATCGTAGACGCGCCATATAACAACAGATATCTGAGGCAATCCTTAATCCCTGAAATTAGAGACTCACATAAAAGCTGTTGCCAAAGAGAAAATGATCGAATCAGTCTACTGCCCCAGAAGATATTTCACAGTAGCTAACCGTACAACAGCCAAATAGGCCCACTTCTCTGCCATTGGCCGGGTTCGAACCCTGCTTCGAAACCAAGGATATGATATCTGTTTCTTCTCTTTGTTCCCTATCTTTCACAGAAGAGATCCATTCTCTATTTATAGCTATTTTCATGGTAAATAGTCAATTTATTCCCGATCTATGATTCCTGCAAACTTTATCAGTTAGTATTGTTTTGAGCTAGAGCTACAATCAATTATTTCTACCACTTTCAATCTGTTTTTTTTTTTACATGGGAGTTACCACTTATCAAGGCCCGGAGGCTCCTCGGGGATAATGTTATTGGGTGTGCAGTAATCACTGGGATAATATTGTAGCAATCGTTTGTTTGTTTTTTTTTTTGTTTTGTTTTAGTCAGCTGGGAAGCAGGCAGACGGAATAGAGTTCCACAGGCGTGCAGTTCTAAGAAAGAAGCTTTGTTCATTGAATCCACGTTTTGATTTAGGCGCAGATAAAGAGTGGGGGAATTTTTCACAGTGGATTCAGCTAGATGGGTGTTTCTCGTGAAAGATTGGCGAGGTGGGGGGCAGAGATTGGAGTTCAATATTAAGTTTAATATTAAGCCGACTTTACAAATTTATAAAAGTTAATTATTGGAGTTTATTGATAAAGGTGAAGCTCCATTATTCAAACTCGAGATAGATAACGACAAACTTCCACCCATTAATATGGGAGAGGAGATTATCATCAAAATTGTCCTATCCTGAATTGATAACTTAGCACCGGACTTACTACTTAGATATAAATAAGTCACTTGTACCCATTCCCCCCTCCCTTTTTTTTCTGAACATCCATTATGTTATGGAGCGTGTATAAATTGGATTACTTAAGGGGGCGGTTTATCAGGAATTTGTTTATGTTGGACTTGAAGACATCCAAGTGGTAGTCACGTGGGGGAAAAAGCAAACGGAAGCGAGTTCTACAGACACGCAGTTTTAAGAAAGAATGTTTGTTCATGGAATATACGTTTTTATTTAAGCACAGTAGGTAAAATTATTGACAGTGGTCTTAACTAGACGCGTGTTTTTCGTTAAATATTGGCGAGAGGGGGGGCCATAGATTTGAGCTCAGACGAGTACTTGCCATGGAAATAACGATAAAACAAAAAACAGGCTCGCAACGTCTCTTCTGTAGGAGAGAGGTTGCAGCGAAGAGAAAAGGACGTCCCTCAATAAGCTACGGAGTCTATTTTTTACTCTGTCAAGGCAAGAGATGTTTTTAGCAGCTCCTGCCCAGATGTGGCAGCATCTCTCTGCTCAATGCTTGGACGTGCCTGGCTTTTATATAAATAGAGAATTGCATCAGCAGTGAGATATCTACTAGAGCGGTAGAGGATCCCACCATTTTTTCAGCGATCTTCGCAACAGATTTCATGCATGTGTTCCATTTCGGACCAGGAATAAAGTCAAGCCCAGGAGCTTGTCGAACGTAGAGCCTCCCCAAGACGAGAGCCATCCATTCCACATGATGCCAGATGGGGGTCAGAGCGTTTATGATGTACAGATAAAAGCTTGGTGTTCGATGCATTAAAAGTAACCAGCCACCTCTTCCCCCATTGTACTACGTGCTCAAGATCAGAGAAGAGAGAATCAGAGAGAACTTTGTCATTTACGGCGTTTGATGTGTTTCCGTAGATGGTAGTGTCATCATCATAAATGTCAACGAATGATTTAAGTATGTGTTTTAGGAGATCATTGATGTAGATCAGGAAGAGTCTTAGGGACTCCAGCTTCTGATTTCTGCCCATCAATTACTACTCTATGAGTCTATCAGAGAGAAATGATGTAATAATTGAAAAAAAAACATTTCCAGTTATACCGTAGCTGGAAATCTTGCGAACTAGGTATGTATGCTATACCTTATTGAAGGCCTTTGATATGTCAAGAGCAATTGTCTTAGAAAAGATGCCTTTGTCGAGAGATTCACTTGTCCTGCGAGATATAACCGTTAGCGCAGCTGCTGTAGATCTATCAGAACGGAAAACATAGGGCATGTCACTAACAAGGTTATTTCTGCTGAGGTGGTTGACTAGTTCTTTATTTTATATGGAGTCCAGCAACTTAGTCATGACACACAGAAAACGTATTGGCCAGTACTGAGAGGGAGATGACCTATCACATGAATTCTTAAATACAAGGGATACGGATAAGGTTTTCCATTGTGTTGGGCAGTAATTCTCCTTAAGATTACGCTTAAACAGTTTTGTAATTAAGGGGTCAATTCTGGTTGTAAGCCTTTTCAACACTATAATTGGAATGCCGTCAGGGCCTGTTGCTTTAGTGCTACGAGGTTTTTGATTAGGTTGGCGACATCACGCAATGATGTATGTTGCATTGCGTGTTGTCTGTTATAAGAGGAAATACAGGGGTTTGAGGATCTTAGTCAAATAGGGTAGAATTTGCTGCGAATTTCTTGGCAAAGGGTATGGTTTTGTCTGATGCTGACGAGATGACTTCAGGTCCATTGGTGATGGTTCGGATAGAAAGCACGCTTCTGATCAGGATCCTGTTTACTATTTGCCAAAACTGGTTGGAAACAAGCCTCTGCTCATTGGATTAAACGGACTGAGTATATAATTATCTTGCATTTTTTATTACTCTTTTACAGTGGTTGCTGCCAGTCTTGAAAGCAGCTTTAAGCTAATTACATCTATTACGTTGGTAGCTATGGAAATAGTGATTTCTGTGAGCGATGGTGGGAGCACATTCTGGTTGTTAGGTTTTTGTTGGAATACTTTGGATGGTATGAATCGGTCTATGGTTACAATTTACTACTCAGTCAGGTCTGATACTATAGAGGGACCATTCTTTTTAAAGATGGAATACAGCGGTGGATCAGTTATAAATGTACGTAAGCTATCCCAGTCAGCCATAGAGTATGTGCCTTAAGGCAAACATCAATCCCATGAACAAACATTTTCCTAGAATTGATTACTTGTACATCAGTATCTCATCGTCATGTTCAAGCCGAATGTAACGAATTTATATTGAATAATCATAAAAGATGTGCTACCACCGATCAGGAAGCTTTTGCCTCAGGCCACCTACATTCATAAACCTTTACCCTAGATAAGTCTTGAGGCTTTGAGAAGTGATGACGATATTATATATATATATATATATATATATATATATATATTGCATGGGCATCAGCCCTTATCAAGGCCTTAAGGTCACTCGAGGATAAGGGTTAAATGGTGTGCAGTAGAAATTGGGCAATATAGTAATCGTTATTGAAGGAAATTTGGTGAATTTGTTAACTTATATGGAACGGCTCTTTAGACTTGAAGACAACCCTATTGAAGTCAGCTTGAAAGTAGGAGAACGAAAAACAAGTCCATAGGCGTGCAGTTTTAAGTAAAAAGCTTTTCTCATTGAATCTACATTTAGGGTTCAGCACGGATAAAGAGTGGGGGAAATTATTGATAGTGATTTCTGCTGGAGGGGTGTTTTTTATGAACGTTTTGCGAGGGATAACCATATATTGGAGCTCAGCAGAGCACTTGCCATGAAAATAACGATAAAACAGAGAAACTAGCAACATTTCATCTGTGAGAAAGAAGTTGCAGGGAATAGAAAAGGACATCCCCTACGAGGCCACAAAGTCTATTTTGTATTTTGTCAAGGCAGGATAAGTCCTTTCTAGCAGCTCCTGCCCAGATGTGGCAACAGTATTCCATCCTTGGACGTACCTGGCTCTTATATAGGTAGAGAATTGCATCAGCAGTGAGATATCTACTGGATCGATAGAAGGATCCCACCATTTCCAGCAGTCTTGGCAACGGATTAAATGTATGTTTTCCACTTTAGATCAAGAATAAAATTCAAGACGAGAAGCTTATCAAAACATGAGACCTCCCCAAGGCGAGAGCTATTCATTTCAATTAATGCAAGATTGGGATCAGGGCGTTGATGATGTAAAGATAAAAGCTTGGTTTAAGACGCATTAAAAGTAACCAGCCACTCCTTTCCCCATTGTACTGCATGTTCAAGATCAGAGGAGAGTATCAGAGAGAACATGGTCGTTTACGGTCTTAGATGTGCTACCATAGATATTAGTATCATCAGCATAAATGTCTACGAATGATGTAAGGATATGATTTGGAAGATCATTAATGTAGATCAGGAAGAGAGTTGGGCCCAGGATGGACCCCTGAGAGAATCCAGCATTAACAGTGAGCTTCTGATTTCTTCGTATCAACCACTACTCTCATGAACCCATTAGAGAGAAATGGTGTTATAATTGAGAAGACATTTCCAGCTATACACTAGCTGGAGATCTTGTGAAGTAAACCTTTATGCCATACTCTATGAAAGGCCTTTGATATGTCAAGATCAATTGCCCTAGAAAGGCAGCCTCCGGCGAGTGATTCGCTAATGTTTTGAGATATAACTGTAAGAACATCTGCTGTAGATCTAGCAGAACGGACACCATATTGTGTGTCACTAAGAAGATTATTTCCGCTGAGATGGTTGATTACTTCTCTATTTAGCACAGATTCCAGCAACTTAGTCATGACGCGCAGGAGACTTATTAGCCTGTACTGAGATGGAGACCAGCGATCACCTGAATTCTTAAATACAGGGGATACTGATGAGATTTTTCAGGGTGACGGGAAACAAGTCTCCTTAAGGCAACGTTTAAACAGTTTTGTAATTATGGGCGCTAGTTCTGGTTGAAGTATTTTGAGTACTATAATTGGAATACCGTCAGGGCCGGTTGCTTTACTGGAATCAAGGTTTTTGATTAGCTTGGCAATGTCACGTACAGATATTTGTATATCACATAGCGTGTTTTCTGATAAAGGAGGACATATTGGAGGTTGGCGGTCTTAGTCGCAAAGGGTAGAATACGCTTCAAAGTTCCTGACAAAGAGTTTGGCTTTGTCTGATGCTTAGGAGATTACCTCATTGATGATAGTTTCTGTTCAGGATTCTGTTTGCTATTTGGTAAAACTGGTGGGAACCAAGCCCCTGCTCAGCTACTTTGGACTTGATGGACTGAACATATAACTCTCTTGCGTTCTTTATAACTTTTTTACAGTGGTTGTTGGCAGTCCTAAAGCAGCTTTAGTGTCAGTACATCTATTACGTCGTAAGCAATGGAAAAAGTGATTTCTGTGACAATCGCAGTAGCACATTCTGGCGAGAACCACGGCTGGCTGTTAGGTTTTTGGTGAAATGTTTTCGAGGGTATGAAACGATTTATACCTACAATTAACCATTCCGTCAGGTCTGATACTATAGAGGACACATCCTTTTAAACATGGAACGCAGAGGTGGATCTGATATAAATGTACGGAATCTATCTCATTCAGCCATTGAGTATCGATATACTGTACGATGAAGAGGTACATCTGAGGATTTATTACATTTCATTTTTATCTTAACTGATACAACAGAGTGGTCGGAAGATCCAAGTCGAGACAGAACGGAAGCTTAACACAGTTCATGGCAAGTTGTGAGAAAAAGGTCTAGGAGACTTGCATACTGGCCGTCACTGTCGGGCACACGGGTGGGTTCGTGAAAAATGTGAGTGAGGTCATAAGCAATGAAGAAATCATAACAAAACCTCCCCTCATCATCGGTCTTGTTTGAGTGAATTAACCATTCCACATTGTGAACATTAATGTCTCCACACTCATTAATATTAGCTGAAGGATAAACAGATAGGACGTGTTCAATTTTCTCAGATATGCTTTTAAAGATAGTAACTCCGCTGTTGTGGGGGCGATGGAGAGCAAATATAAATGCACTAGTTTGAGCTAGTGCAACCCGGAAGCACATATAGGGTAAGTTAGGATCTCTGGAGATGTCCCAACCATATGGAAACCCATATTTTATATAGGCACATATTCCATGGCCATGGCGATCTTGAGGGTCAGATTTGGAAGTTAAGTTAGAATATCCTTTAATTACGAACTCATCTAGAGAAATAGTCTGTGCAATGTCAGTTTCACTTAAAAAGAATATATCTGGTTTAGTCTCCTGTAATTGGGTTTCAACCCCTGGAAGGTTAGAACGTAGACCCTGATGTTCGAGAAAGAAACATGGTAGTGTGGGTCTACGTTATAATTTGGAGATCCGGGTTTAATTGTGTGTTTTTTATTGAAACTTTCCCTGATGGAGTTTTGCGAATTGTGGACTAGGTCGACTGGCTTTTTTGAAGCAGGGCAGAGAGGGAAAGTAAGAGAGAAATATAAATGAAGAAATATTTTTTGTACCACATGAAAAGGTAAAGCTTTTACATTTACCCACTAATATGGCATCGAGAGGCCTCACAAGAAGCTACTGCAGGTCCTAGAATCCATTCACCAAAACACAAAACAGCAGCCCCAGTACTTTGCACCTATTGATAGGACAACCTCCTTAGTAGTTAATCCAAAGTTCGGGTCCCTGACTATCAGGCGAATTACCTCGGCCAGATTAAACGTTTACCTCCAGCACCCTTACTAGTGACATGGCTACAAGGATAAACATAAAAACAGAAAATTTCCGACATCTCTGGCGGCTGTTCACGGAAAATATTGTGCCAACCTAGAATCCAGTTTTTTCTTCTCCGTTCACGCATTAAAATACGAGGACTGAATGACAAATAAAGAGAAGCGAGACTAACGGGAGCTGCCGATAACGCATCCACAATGCATTGTCTACTCTCCATTAAAATAATTATTAAGTATTGTACTTAATAAATGCCCATTTAGCGTGTTTACGAAAAATTAGTGTGAAATATTCCCCTCTCAACAAATGAAAATGAATAGAATTGGCAATGTTGTTATGCTATAAACTTGGAAAATTCAAACATTTATGGACAAGAAAAATCTATTATGAAAAAAAATAAAACAATACATATTCCAAATGAACTTGCCAGATAGAATCGGCGCACATTTTTCCACGATTAATAAAACAATGGAATAAAAATAAAGATTAAAAACTGAAACAAATATAATATTTGCACTTGTATCTAGAAAAAAAAATATTACAGAATTTATAACGTAACTGCTATAATAAGACGTCCTTCGCGGTTGCAAATAGGAATTGATTTTGCTTGAAATAAAATTCAGCGTTTTCATTTTTGAAAAGAAAACGGTCATCACGTGACATAGCTCGCTACATGGACAAGCATATTTCTATAAGTAGTAACGTGTTGGCGGAGGGAGGGTAAGAAATTAGCATGTTCAGATATATTTATGCCCTATTTCAATGCTATTTGCCAGATAGAATGGGCACATTTTTCCACGAGAAAACCATTTACACAATTAATAAAACAATGAAATAAAAATAAAGATTAAAAACTGACATAAATATAATATTAGCACTTGCATTCAGAAAATAAATGTTACAAATTCATTACTTAACTGTTTATATATATATATATATATATATATATATATATATACATATATATATATATATATATATATATATATATATATATATATATATATATATATATATATATATATATATGGGAAAATTATGTTTATTCAATACTCCTTCATCTTCTTTTTATAACGATCATCTAATTTTAAAAACCCTCGGCAACTATAGAGGATATGCAAATAAATGGCGTGTATATATATATATATATATATATATATATATATATATATATATATATATATATATATAGAGAGAGAGAGAGAGAGAGAGAGATAGATATACGACCAAACGCCTGTATTCCACATTGCAAAATGTTGTCAGTAAGCTCAGCAGATAAAAACTTTGTCCGCTAGAGCAAGTATATAAAATACAAGAATACATTATAAAGCGGATATATATATATATATATATATATATATATATATAGTAGAAATGGTAATTAATAAAAGCCTGAAGTTAGTGCTCAATACTGTTGTAGAGCAAATATGGGTTTTAAGTTTATTACCGTTTTTTTCTGCTCAGATACATTTTTGTTTCAGCTACGCGACCGTTTTTTGGCAGTTAGTCTGAGGAGGCTACATAACGGCCAAAAAACGGTCGTGTAGCTGAAACAAAAATTTAACTGAACAGAAAAAAAAACGGTAATAAAAAATAAAAAGTATATATATATATACATATGTATGTATATATATATATATATATATATATATATATATATATATATATATATATATATATATATATATATATATGTTCTAAGAATTCCACACTGGCAAAATATTTCGGTGATGTATGTTTATATAACACTTGACTCACCCTGCAGATATACGGACAATATTTTACTTCTTTAGTCTAGTTATAATCTTATCACAAATGTATTGAAACGCATTTACTTTAATATTAAACCAGTGTTAATCTCATCATCAACTAATAATAGTGTACCTCATTTATCCAGAATTCACTGATGGAAAGTTTCGAATTTAATGGAGGACATATACGCTGGCCCTTAGGATTGAACACAATAACAGAGTAAATAAATTAGCATAGTTTAATATTTGGATATTTATTTCATTAGCGCAACAGGTCTATGTCTTTTATGCTATGTTTGGAAGGTGGAGGTGATCAAGTAGGTTACGACAAATATTAACACTATAATTGCTCTCAGGTCGAATACAGTCCGCTTTAGAAATTTCACTTTTAATTCGGATGCTGGACATTATTTAATGGGCTCTTCTGTAAGTGTCTGTGTGTTTTATAGAAAGAACTCTGATAAAAAAATCACCAGGGAAATTAGGGTTTTTGTATTCATCTGATATGGTGATGCTGATGTTGACTTTTAAACACGGTGATCTATTAAAAGAAATTAGTAAAGAAACATAAAAATGGTCCAATATTAAATTCGTATAAACAATGAATTTAGTTTTCCTCATTGATGTAAACCTTGTAAGATAATGCGGCATTCATTTGAAGATAATGCGACATTCATTCCAAAAGAAACTCTCAAACGCTAAGCTTTTTTCCAATATGGTTGGTTGGTTGGTTGTTTTTTTTACGGCATATCAACTCTTTTCGGGTTATTTAATGCCGAATCCAAAGATTTCGAAGAAAATACATTTTTAATAGAATATCTTTGTTCTTTCACACCGGTTTCTATTCAACCCATAGTTGGGACCCTAACAGGCACTACCACTCCGGGTGGACCTGGGTGCAATGGTAATTAAAGGGTGGCTCCATACTCCACAAAGGTCACAAGCTGGGGCCTCACCACTGTATATAATTTAACGTCATATCCAGGACCCCCATTGAGGGGCTTTTACTCTCTGCAGGGGGGCAGTCGGCGTATTCTAATGCCCCAGCGACAAGGCCTTTCCAATAGGAAATATAAAAAGAAAAAGGAGTTAAAGAGTTGTGACTAATAATTTCAAGTGGATCAGTTCGGAAACTGTTGAGTGTTTATCGAGAGTATCCGGTATCTAACTTCTACGATAGTCATTATTTAATACGTACATTTATCTGCTCAAATGTAAGCCGTTATAAAATTGTAAACGGAAACAAATAAGCAAGACATGTTTCACTCATATGCATACTCTGATAATCTGGGTTTTTTGTTATATGTTTTCTCTCTTATAGAGAACTAGCATTTCAGTCCGGCGTTGCCCGGGTGTTTGGAGGTGTATATTGAGAAAAAAAGTGGTCATTATTTTAAATTACTCCCTATATGACCCCTTAACATTTATTATTTCGGGATCAAATCAAGTTTTTAAGATACGTCCATGCCCAAGGAAACTATATCTAAACTTTCAAGTGTTTAGATCCAAAATTGTCGAAGGTGTTTGGTAGAGTTGTCAAAAGTCAAATCGTTGAACTGTCATACTGTAAGAGCCAAATGACTGGCCGAAAACCGATCACAAAGATTTACCCAAATCTCAGTAACTGTATATCAAATTTCGGGTTTGTAGGCTTCAAATTGGCAGAGTTATTGCGAAGGGAAATGTACACACACACACACACACACACACTCACACACAAACACACACAGACACGTTCACTTCTATGGACATATAGATTTC